>NC_136966.1:4724276-4789276 GCF_032717465.1 Coenobita brevimanus
CAGTGAAACGTGGAGGTGATTTGTTAATGGCCGCAACCTCCGAGACTGACAATCGTTTTTTGGAAATTCTAGCACCTCTTCTCTTGACATTTGTTCTATACTCCCTCCGTTTTCCTTCATGTTATTGACAGAGACTGTGTGGACGTTAAAACAAGATAAACATCATACAAGGAAACGTCAGTGTATATGCACAAACATACATTGCTAAGGAAGATGTGTTACAGAGCCTCATATGCCATCTAGAATGCCGCCCTAAGCCTTGTCACTGTCATACACTAACATTGCAACACTCTCACCACAATCCCTTCCCATCCCACCATTCATCAGCACATTCCCTTACCGCTTTACCATCAATTTCCACACTCACCAGTCCACCACTCCTCACTATACTCCCTTCCCACTTCACCACCCATCACAACACTCCCTTGGTACTCCACCAGCCACCCCCACACTCCCTTCCCACTCCACATATCATCACCACACTCCCCACTCACTCCATCACTCCTCATCACTCTCCCTTCCCACTTTACCACTTCTCATCACATTCCCTTACTACTCCACCTTTCATCAACATATCCCTTTCCCACTCCAACACTCAACATCACACTCCTATCACACTCCACCACTCTTCACCACACTCCCTTCCCACTCCACCACTTTTCCACAACAGTTCTCGCTTACTTATAAAGCGACGAGACACTTGACAACCAAACGAAATTGAATGGAAAAGTGAATAATGTGAAAAAAACATGATAATAAGTTCGAATGGAAGCGTAATTATCGTAGAAATTGGTTAAAATCCTTCATAAAGACTGACACTGTTTAACTTGACTAATGGTTTGTTTCGGGTAATTGCAAATCACATTTTTTGGCTTAATTTAATAAAAGTTTCCAATACCCCTTCCAAGTTGCTGGCGTAATTTTTAAGTTTACTCTTGCCTCTGCCCGAGGAAAGTTTGGAAACTAGGAAAAAAAACTCTCGTACTGAAGGTTTACTGTTGCCATACCTAAACCGTCCGATTGAAAAAGTCTATCTCAAGCTATGTAAATCATCGTGAGATGGCAAGAATTAAATGAAGACGTCCATGGGCTAAACTGATCATCCTATCTCACTTCTGTCAACCTCTGCTGGTATTTCTTACCACAAGATTTCGGAAGGTTTATCACCGACACGTGGAATCCTGTGGAGTTAGTCAGGTTAACATCAATTTCCACTCGCTTCATTCTTAAACATAGACAAAAAAATTCTTTCCCACTCCATTCTCACTTTTCAGCTCTAACAATGGAAACTGGTTTTCTTTCCCACTTCATTCTTAACTCTCAGTCCCTCCCCACGCATCACTTTCCCCATTAACTTTTCCCTCCACTACCCCACCCAACTCCTCCATACTCATCCTTTTCCCCACCCAAATCCTCCCCACTCATCCCTTTCCCCACCCAAATCCTCCCCACTCATCCCTTTCCCCACCCAAATCCTTAAATCTTACCCCATTCTCCACTAACTCCTACCCACTCAGCTCTTTCCCCAACCCAGTCCTCCCTATCCAACTTCTTCCCAATCAGTCCTTTCCCCACCCATGTTCTCTCCACTCACCCCTCCTTACTGCCTTTTCTCCTCTTTCCTCATCATAAGAGGACGGCGTTGTTACGATTCCTTCTCTCCATCGATGGGTATAATTGGCCGTGAACTGATGACCTGGAGGAGGACCAGAATGTTCTAATGAGAGAGAGAGAGAGAGAGAGAGAGAGAGAGAGAGAGAGAGAGAGAGAGAGGGCGGGGGGAGGGGGCTAATACAAGAATTAAATATTTTTTTATCAAATTCGACGATGTTACATAGGATAAACTGATAGAAATACTGAGTGATACTTTGACTGCAGAAAGTGGAAATGAAACTCAAAAGCAAGAGATACAACACTATTAAAAAAAAAAAAAAATCTTTAATGTTTGTGTAGTGGAACAGTGGAATAGGCTACCAGCAACAGTATTGTATTTAGTGCAAAATCTATTGATACATATAAAATTCGGCTAGACAAATATCTTGTGACTATACGTTATTATTTTTTTTTTCCCAGGGTGAAGCGTATACTGATGAGAGTGAGACCCGTAATTACTTTTCTGAGTACATTAGGCGGTTGTGTACGCTCTTTATTTTACAGATCAAGACATTATAAATTACACGGTGCTCCCTTTCCTATAGAGAATTCAATATTTGTTCTAAGAATTTTGGCCCTTTCTCTGCCTCTTTCCTGCTGGTTTTACAGGATGGCATGGTAGGTCCGGGAGAGCCCTCCTAGTTTTTATTCTTTTTCTCAGACACTTTAGTTAGACCTTAGTAAAACAAACTTTTCCCAACAGGCAACACTGGATTCGATGATGATGATGCAACCTTGTCTTGGGCCAATAGGCTTCTTGTTATCTGCACTTTCTACGTACATTTATCTACTCTCTCTCTCTCTCTCTCTCTCTCTCTCTCTCTCTCTCTCTCTCACACACACACACACACACACACACACACACACACACACACACACACACACACACACACACACACACACACCAAGACACCATTGTTTAATGTCCAATGGTCACACTCTATCTGACTTTAGTTATTTCGTTGCAATCCTTCCTCCGCGAGTAATTCTGCACATGATGCCTCATTATCTGGCAGTACGTTATTGATGCAAACTATGTCGTTACTAAAGAGATAGAATTAACGTATAGGGGAATGTTAATGTGCAATATGCTAAATAAATCGCAAAGGAAGATATGTTACTAAACCTCCCGAGGCACACATAATACGCCTCTCACTACATAACGGCATGTAACTCAGTGGTTCCTTGACGCCCATCTGTAAGTAGAAGACCACATGATTCAGCTGCATGTAGGGGTTTATTAGCTATGTGATCCGAATTCCATTAGTGGTTTTAAATGACGCAACGATTTGGTTGAAGGAACTGGTTCTATAGTGATCAACGATCTTAACCCAGTTATAAGGATGAACAAGTCTCCTCATACCTGTTTACAGTAATCTAAAATAGTTTGGGGACCTCGTATTTTTCACTCTGACATTCACTTTATTTAGTTTGGCTGCGACGTTTGTGATAGCCACTTGAATAAAAAAAAAAAATGAAATAAAGCTGATGTGCAGTTACTCCTGCATTCAGAAAAAGCATGGAAAATCCATACCCATCCTGCAACATGTATGCTGGGTTCGTTGAAATCCACGTTCTCATTTTGACCTATTTCTGATCGTTTTTATTTTGGGGAGGGGGCTGACCCGCCAAGAATCATTGAGAAGGTCACGCACTCCAAATATAGCATTACCGGTGAGAGTCGCTTTGTGCAATATGTGCTAAGATATCAATACTATATCACCCTCCTCTCACTATTTCTGAACATTTTTATATCGGTGATCGAGGTTAGCTCCCCTGAAATTGGTGGTTGGAAAACTAGATATAATCGAGCACCTTCCCAGTATCCAGACAAACTCACATGGAAACTTTCATTCAGATCCATGAGATAATCTAGAAGGAATTAAAGCACACGCAACCCAAGTTAAAGATTGTTTGTAAAATGTGATACAGGCAGTCAAAGATTCAACTCCTAATTCTTCCCTGCTGTTTAATATTCCGAAGGCAAGAGATCTTTGGCTTGTTTCTCTTCTCAAAGATGATTCTGATATGATGCACCAGGAAGAAGAAGCAAAGGGCATGCCTTAAGTATGTAGCAGACACGTGGAATATGACACACAAACTTTTGTAGCTGACTTTGTGCCCGAAGTCACTGACTTAGGGCGGTTGATTGCATATTAATTAGTTCATATGCAAATATTGTACCATAAAGACGGCAAGCATGGATGTAAAAATCTCTCTCTCGCTGTACGCCACCACATCCACCCCTCCCCTATTGTGATCACCTCAGCTTCTAGAAATGCACGTATGCAAAACAGATGTATAAAACTGGTAATAATGGGCAGTATTACTACCACAGTTTAACCTTTAGACCAAGAGAATATATACACTACAGTGAAATGGGATACTCCCAGAACCTGCCACTGAGGCCTCCAAGTGTACCACTACAACTATCGAGACTCCTACGGTATTTGACCCCTTCTATACACCGACGTCTTTTCCAGTTTTCTTCTTTCTATATCCTGTTGATTTTTCGGGTTAAGAGAGAATCTTTGAATTGTAGGAGCTATATACAGTCCCGAATAACCTTTCATACTAAATCTCCTTCCTAAGTGCAGTAAAATCGTCTAAGAGTAGGGAAGAATATATTAAAGAATCACCATTGGACACCAGGGTTAATTGGTGACAGAGGGAAGAGGTTACTATATGGATGGGGAAAAAAAAACTGCCCCATCACAATTAAAAGAGAGAGCAAGAAACTTCCCTATCTGTTACTGTGTCTTAGAACGAAAATCTGGTGGGAGTCTTTTTACAGCCAGGAACAACGGTTCACCTAATTCCACCACTTCTCATTGCCCTCTGCTGGCCAGTGACCCTAACCTAAGGGAGGCTTTGTATGATTCTCTGCCCATAGATGATTTCCTACGATATGATGCGTCAGGAGGGAAAGTGATGGACATAAAACGAGAGTGAAGACGAGGAAAAGTAGACGCAGAAGAACAGTAGGCAAACTTTTGTTCCCCCACATTGTACTTATGTTATCGCCTGCACGTGTCCTACAAGATAAATACACAAGAACCATTCCAGTGGACGTGTTCATATCTACATGCAAGAATACTAACTGAACCCTGTTGAACCTGTTACCAGCAGTGATCTGAGGTTCGGCTATCAATTTGTTCGTTACGTTAGGGGCATAGAAGATACTTTAAACCCTTTTGATTCATTTCAAGAGAGACTTTCAAAAAGAAAGAGCTATGGTCAGACTCAAATATGAAGTCCGTTTGGGTGGGGCCCGAGAGGGGATTTCCTATCCACAGCTCTGCCGCATCAGCTCCAGTACCTATCTCTCTCTCTGTCATATGTCAGCTATTTACCTTTGAAATTGTATATTTAAATATTCTGTACTTATTAAATATATTAAGCAAGGCTATATAGTGCCTTTGCTATGAATGTGTCGCTTTTTGGGATAATAGCAATGATTTGTATAAATTCCACACCACGTGACAACGTCGCTTTCCGACGTTGCCAGAGGTCAAGGACACCCACCTCAGACTACAGGTGACCGGTCGCCTCCTCCCTGATCCCCACCCACGATGGCAGCTTCTCCGACTCGCTCTCGTGTGTTCTACAGTCGGGAGAAAGAACTTATTTACAATGTGAACAAGTATTTTTTAGAAGAAAGATCGGAGAGAGGACTTATGCCTACTGGGAAACCTCTATAAAAAAATAACGCGCCAAGACTTTTACCTCAGTGGTGGTGTGGAAAAAAGTTCGAAACAATATAGAAGAAAACACAACTTATAAATATATAAAAACTTTCTCAATCAAATGAGAGAGAGAGAGAGAGATAGAGAGAGAGATAGAGAGGGGAGGGTTTGGCAGAGCTGTAGAGAGGAAATCCCCACGCGGGCCCCACCCAAACGGACTTCATATTTGAGTCTGATATCGCCTTCATTTATCTCCCTCCATTGGATGGCTCTCCACTAATGAATAGAAATAGTCTCTGTCCGTCTGAATCTCTCTCTCGCTCTCTCTCTCTCTCTCTCTCTCTCTCTCTGTGGGAGTAAAATCTATCGACCAATCTCTGCTTTTTTTTTTTTTTTTTTTTTTTTTTTTTTATTCCTTCACAATCTACCTGTTACTTTCTCCCAGCTTGTCGCTTCTTTGACTCTTCTTGCCGTCCTTATCTCTCTGTCTATCCGTATATTTTCCCATCTCTTCCTGTCTGCCTCCTGCTTTCCTTTATACTCCGTTTTTTATTTTTCATCCGAAAGCCACTCTTCCTCCATGCATACTAACCTTCCCTCACTTCCTTATTCTCCTTCACACGACCCTCTCTTTCTTCTAGTCTCTTCCTTCGCTTTGACTTCCTCGTGTCTCAACCTGTCTCTCTTACTCACTCCTTTCCTACCTTATCCCCCTTCCTTCTCCACTGTCCTTCCCTTGCCTCCTATTCCTCATTTTCTCTCTCTCCTCCTCTCCCCATCCTTCATATCACTTTCTCCCATGATCTCCGTATTCTGTTTCCCTCATTCACTATGTTTCTCTCCCTTCCTGACCTCCTTCCTGGGTCTCACACTCCCACTCATTCATATTTCTGGGTCTCATAACGCTGTTTTTTACTAACGATCCCAAACACACACACACACACACACACACACACAATATGATAGAGATAAGATTAACACACACACACACACACACACACACACACACAGTGATAGGCAGAGCAAAGATTCACACACACACACACACACACACACACACACACACACACACACACACACACACACACACACACACACACACACACACACACACCTACATGCCTGTCTGCTTCATTTTTACTTGTTTACCTTCTCGATATAAGTCATTATGTTTCTGTTAGCATCCCCAGGTTAATGATCTTGTTTTATGCTCGTTATTACCGGGCGATCAATAGCAGCTTGAAATTAGGTTCTTGTTAATAATCACATTCCTTTAGCTTTCAGAAGTCTCTCTTGTCTGAAAAAAGAAATATATTTGGCATCAATTTTATGAATAATAAAGGCAGGCAGTGGATTTCTTACAGTGATAACCGTTTAGACCACCAACATGGCAGAAAAAACATTTAATGCAACTTGCTACATCCTCACTCAACTCTCTTATCCTCATCGACATCAAGTATGCTTTGTGCTAAGATGTGTGCCTCAGCTTACGGTTCAGGAGTGGGGATGAGGCACTTCACACGAGTTCTAGATTTGTGCCTGTTCTCACGGATTGGTGAGACTTTCGCCTGACAGAGAGGAGGACATTGGGTGGAAAAGTAGATTTAGACAAAGCTGAGAAGAGTCGAGAGGATTAAGAGGGTTTAAGCGAATTGCAGAAACTAGGGCAGAAAACAATGAAGCGGAGAAAGGACAGGGGAAGAGGTGATTGGAGATAGGTATTAGGGAGACAGAGAAGGAAGGGAGGGGGTAGGAGAAGGCTGTAGGGTAGGGGTTAGGGTGAGAAGAGAATGAATACAAAGGTGTGCAAAGGAAAACAAACAGCAACAGACCTATTAGCCCATTCGAGATTATATTTTTTTCTTTTAAACAGAATAAGGTTATAAAATAGCGTATCCATTCCTCTTGACTAAAACAAAGATAGAAACTGGGAGGCTACTTGAAAGAGAAAAAAGAGGAAAGTATGTGAAATCTATATATACACTTTAGAGTGAAGGAATGGAGGGAAAGGAAGAAATTTTGATAGCTAGAGGAGAAGAAAGAGGAAGGAAGGTATAGGGAAGCTGGAGAGAGAGGGAGGAGTATGGGTGGGAGAGACAGATGGAGAGAGAGAGGAAGGGAGGAGAGAGAAAGGATTTGGGGGAAAGAAAGAGAAAGGTGGGAGACGGAAAGAGGAGATAGAAGATGGGTGGGTAGACAACACGTGCTTGGCTGGAGACAGGTATACGAGTATAAACTTGTAATCCTGATATATTGGAGAGTATCGGAGTGCTTAAGATGAATGGCTTTGATACGGATCCTACACTCTAGGTACACTGTTTCCTCGTCTGCCAGCCTGGCTCTGTGAGATTAACAATTCCGGTTGATATACTGCGATGGGGCGTTAAAGAAACGCCAGTATTCCATGATAGGACGTAAAAGAAATGCCAGTATTACACACACAAATAGTCAAGATCTCCAGCTGATATACTGCAGGAGGACTTTACTGAGGACAGCAGTATTCCATACACAAATACTCAGAGCACTGGGAGGACAGAGCAGCCTCAGCGGGTGTCATGTTTACCAGACCTGGAATTTGTCGTGGCTGAGATAAACTCACCACCATACCAACAGACCATACACGGTGGCATACGGAAGGGTGTACTGGAGGTATCTTAGTTTTAATACTGAGCCATAGGAGAGAATGTGCTAGTTCAGGATAGATTATCGTGATGTGTATGCGGAATGTGCGATAAAAATAATGCTTAATTTCACTGTGGAAAACGCGCGCGCGCGCCTGCTTGCTATATGTGTGTCTGTGTGTGTGTGTGTGTTTTAAAAAGTGAGGATTTACAGAGGTTACATATGGTCATTCGAGTACTTTTTTTTTTTTTTTTTTTTTTTTTGAGCCACCTGAGAGGGTCTGCACAGTTAAGGAGAGAAATTATGGTGAACTTTATAACAGATGCGATGTTTAATGGTTAAGTTGCTTGAGTGTTCAGTGAAGGAGTGGAAGACTGGTGGAAAGATGAGGGGTGAAGGAGAGATAATACGACTGTGGAGAAAGAATAAGAAGAGTTGTGTGGCAAGTAGCAGTTCGGTAGGTGAGGGAGAGATGGTCAGGTGAGAGATTGGTTAAGTGGGAGATTTTATAGATTATGGGGACGTTAATAGGTGACAGACTATGAGGATGATAAGTGAAGTTGGGAGACAGCTTGGAAGGGTTAAGACATCTGTTAGGTAAAGAGGTTAGATGAGAAGAAAGCAAGATGATAGGAAAAGGAAATGAGTGTAAGAGTCGGAAGGACAGGTTGGAGGAAAGAGACGAAGGGGTTCTTAATAGAGGAGGCTGATAAACAGGTGAGACTGTGAGGTGAAGTGAGCGGAGGTTTGTGGAGTAGGTGAGACACTGAAAATAATTCGATCGCACAGCCAGGTGAGGAAGGTACAAGAATGAGATGTGTGAGGTATGACCCTGAGAATGTAACAGGCAGAGAGAGAATATTTAACTTGGAAGAATTCACTCTTTTTGCTTACGAGCTCTATAAGATCTATATGACGTAACGTGAGTAGGAGATACAAAGGTGTCAGTGTACTGGAGATAACAGGAGTATATATATATATATATATACCTAGGCTGCTTCCCCCAAAGGAAAGGGAGGTAGCCGAGACAGAACTGTTTACACTCCCCATTTACTCATCCAATCAAACACATTCATTCGCATCTTAGCCCCAAAGGGGAAAACGGACAGATCCTCACCGCACCACACCGCACAAGGGTCAACTATAGTGCAATCAGTGACATCAGCAGCAGGGCCCGACAGCAGAGCTGGTTTACCCCCTGCCACATCATAATAGACCCATCCCCTTACCCACACCTGACCTCACTAGCTGATCAGACCAAATGCGGGAGGATATCCCCTCAGGGCTACGTCATCATTTATTCGTTCACAATTTCTCTCCATTTGTTTCTGTCACGCACAGCCACTCTTCCTTGCTCAACGAACATCCCTCTTGCATCCAGCGCTCTCTTCACACTGTCCATCCATCCTATTCGTGGTCTTCTCTCTCAGCCTTACACCTCTCTCACATCAGATCTAGTTATCTTTTTCACCAATCGCTCATTATCCATTCTCTCCATATGCCCAAACCATCGCAACACCCTCTGATCAACTCTACCAGCCATCTCCCTAACAACTCCAGTTCTCCTTGGCACTTCATCATTTCGCAATTGATCCATACGCATCACTCCACATATACTCCTCCAGACACCTCATCTCCATTACATTCAGAAAACTTTTCCTCTCTGCTACACCCATATTCCATGTTTCAGCCCCATATAATGCAGTCGGTACTACAACACCCTCATACAGCCCTTCTCTTTACATCCATTCTAAGCGAACGACATCTAAACACATCTTTCATTCCTCCCAGCACCTTTCCTACTTCATTCATTCTAGACTTCACTTAAGCATCTATTCTTCCATCCAGAGCAATATGTGACCTTAAATATTTAAAACACTCTACCTCCTCAAGCAACTCACCATTCAAAACTACATTCATCCCCCTACTGTCTACCAACTTCATACACTTCATCACTATATTCTTATTCTCATTTACTTTCGGAATTTCCTCCTTTCACACACCCTTCCAAACTCCTCTACCAACTGTTTCCAATCTCTCCTCTGAATCCAGCCACCAGTGCAGTATCATCTGCAAACAGCAGCTGCTTCAGATTCCACTCTCCACCATCAACATTCACCAGACTTAGACCTCCACCTAAAACTCTTGCATTCACCTCCCATACAACACCATCCACATAAATATTAAACAACCAAGGTGACATCATACATCCCAATCATGACCCCACTCTCACAGGAAACCAATCACTCACAGCATTTCCCACTCTTACACACACGCTCTACTATTTACATAAAAACTTTTCACCCCTTTTAGTAGCCTACCATCAAAGTCCATACAATCTTAAAACAGTCCACAAAGCCTCCCTATCACATCTGTCATACGCTTTCTCTAAATCCATGAGTACCCAAAACACATCCTTGCCTTTCATCAATACTTTTCACACACTTGTCTCACAGCAAACCACCTGATCCACGCATCCCCTCCCTCTCCTAACGCCACACTGCTCATCACCAATCACTCCTCTCTAACTCTCACATATATATATATATATATATATATATATATATATATATATATATATATTTCTTCTTCATGAAAGGAAGAAGGAGTGAAAGGCTTGAAGCTTTTTAGTAATTAATAGATGCACATGTAGACACCTGTCTTAAGCCAAATAAAACCGCCTGACATCATCACAGTGTAGGTGTTTGGTTACGAGACAAAAATGTGAAGTTAGTTGGAGGAAGAGAGGTACAGGAAGAGGGCAAATAGAGAAATATGGCGAGAAGCTGGAACGAGGAAAAAAAGACAAGAAAGTAAATAGATAAGGAAAGACCAGAGAGAAGTTAAGTTGGCTGGGAGAAAAGGAAACACGGATAATTTAGAAAAAAGTGAGAGCTGGCTGAAGCTAAGCTAACTGGAATGCATTTCATATAGAACAAGAAGGGAAATACAGGGAAAGGGGAGATAATGGGTGGAGAGAGAGAGAGAGAGAGAGAGAGAGAGAGAGGAGGGTGCGCTCTAAACCTACTCCTCGTGCTTAATAAACCCATACGTTCCAGTTGTGCTTACCTGCCCCTCGCCGGAGAGCCCTATTTAACTCACGGCGTAAACATCGGATATGCAGGGAGGGATTTGGGTATTACAATGTGAGCGAGTGGCGGATTGGATCGGGGGTCTCGCAGGTTCAGGGATTTAGGGATGTAGGCGGGAGAAAGGGGATGAGAGAACTAGGAGGCAGGAAGAGGGGAGCAATGAAAGTGTGATGGAGGGTGTGTTAAGCTGTTTGATCTATGCCGTGTGATTTTCAGACCTGATCATATCCTGGGCCTCAATGTGAAATGAATAGAGGTATATGTTTTCTTTTTTCTTTTCTTTTTTAGGGCAACTTTGCTAACAGTTCTCTTCTGTTTGTCTGTCCTTCTCTCTATATGTCTTGGTCTATTTATGCATCTATATGTCAATTTTTTGCCTCAAACAGAATCTTGTGAATAATGACCTCGAGAAACAGGACCTCCAGGAATTTCTCTCCCGGCTCAGAAATTACTTTCTCTCTCTCTCTCTCTCTCTCTCTCTCTCTCTCTCTCTCTCTCTGTATCCCATAGCCACATAATTTATAACAACAAGAACTGAGATAAGATGATCGTGAAGTAAATATTGAGCTGATGACAAGAGTGTGTTTGAGTCACCCATGCATCTTTTGCTTGACGACAAATACAAACTTTTTATGTAGAACGGCCAGGGTAAAATCTATCTGTCTATCTATATACCTAGGCTGCTTCCCCCAAGGAAAGGGAGGTAGCTGAGACAGGACGACACACTCCCCATTTACTCATCCATTCAAACACATTCATTCGCATCTTAGCCCCAAAGGGGAGAACGGACAGATCCTCACTGCACCACTGCGCACAGGGGTCAGCTGCGCAGTGCAATCAGTGACATCCACAGCGGGGCCCGACAGCAGAGCTGGTTTACCCCTGCCAAATCATGTAGACCCATCCCCTTACCCACACCTGACCTGACTAGCTGATCAGACCAAATGAGGGAGAGTATCCTCTCAGGGCTGCGTCATCATTTATTCATTCACAATTTCTCTCCATTTATTTCTGTCACGCACAGCCACTCTTCCTTGCTCAACAGACATCCCTCTCACATCCCGCGCTCTCTTCCACACCGTCTATCCATCCTATTCGTGGTCTCCCTCTCAGTCTTACACCTCTCACATCAGCTCTAGTTATCTTTTTCTGTCGCTCATTATCCATTCTCTCCATATGCCCAAACCATCGCAACACCACTCTGCTCCAACTCTCCAGCCATCTCCCGAACAACTCCAGCTCTTCTTCGCACTTCATCATTTCGCAATTGATCCGCTAACCATCACTCCACATATACTCCTCGGAGCACCTCATCTCCATTACATTCCAAACTTTTTCCTCTCTGCTACACCAATATTCCATGTTTCAGCCCCATATAACGCAGTCGGTACCACAACACCCTCATACTCGTACAGCCTTCTCTTTATATCCATTCTAAGCCCGAACGACATCTAAACACCTTTTTCATTTCACTCCAGCACCTTTCCTACTTCATTCATTCTAAACTTCACTTCTGCATCTATTCTTCCATCCACAGCAACATGTGACCCTAAGTGGCTAACACACTTTACCTCTTCAAACAACTCACCATTCAAAACTATATTCATTCCCCTACCATCTACCAACCTCGTACACTTTATCGCTTTACTCTTATTCTCATTTACTTTCAATTTCCTCCTTTCACACACTCTTCCAAACTCCTCTACCAACTGTCTCAATCTCTCCCCTCTGAATCAACCACCAGTGCAGTATCATCTGCAAACAGCAGCTACTTCCAGATTCCACTCTCCTATCCAACATTCACCAGACCAGGGTAAAAGAAGGAACATAAGCAAGGCATCGCTAATATAGGCTCATCTGTAACCCAATACTGCACCCCACTCTTTCTTCCAGAACATACTCCTTAGCTGTATTCTGGTTGAATCATGCCTTTATTTCTTCATTCTTTAGCGCTCTTTTTAAAGACACACATTCTTCAACTTGATTTTGGTTCACCTACTGTACCATTCCGTCCAACTGTCTCTTCCTGCTTACAGGGTTCAGTTTCATTCCTCCTCAGCTGCAGTCCATTAACCCATCCCACTGTTCCTTCCTATATATTTTTCTAACTCGTGATCCAGATTTAAATTGCAGTCCATCGTTCTATCCTTCTTTTCCGGCATGATTTCCTACCTGTTATCCTTACTAACACAGAATCTTTATCCCATACTGATTTTATTTCTTACGTGTTCTCATTTACCCAATTTTTTCACGTTTTTCAAGGTCTTCCTCCCTTCCAGTGCTACCCACGTATATATATATATATATATATATATATATATATATATATATATATATATATATATATATATATACATATGTATATATATATATATATATATATATATATATATATATATATATATATATATATATATATATATATATTTTTATATATATATACCCATTATGTCTTCTTTTCATTGGATATGGGTAAACAACAGTGAAATGGACAGAAGAACGAGGATGGATCAGACCACGAGGGAAATATTTGCATGTCTGTCTATTTGTTGCCAAATCCTGTTCCTACATCTTTGTAAGGGAATCATTGACAAACAGCATCTTCATGAATTTCAGTCTTTTCTCATTACCGACATTTCATGACAATATAAAGACAGAGGATTGCCGCAATCTGTCGGTAGCCCCATGCAAGGCAGCTCCTAGTAAGATTCAGCCAAACTACAAGAATATGACGAGAATAACAAAGAAAAAGAAGAAAGAAGAGGCACCGTCCCTCTCCACCTTGTTTTCAGTCTTCCTCTCTGTCTTCCCCCAGTCAGCTCCCGCAGGACGAAAGGACGCGCAGTGTATGGAGGAGGGCCGAGTGGGATGAAAGGATGGATTGACGCTGAGTCAGGATAAGACAGCGTGGAGGTGTTTTTATATGCCCATCCTGCAGCAAATAGATAGATAGGTAGAAAGATAAATAGATGGACAGACAAACAGACTGACAGAGAAACAGATATAGAGATAAATGGATGGATAGACAAACAAACAGAAAGGTTAATATATAGACAGATGAACAGAAAGACAGATAATCTGAAAAATAAAGTATATGGGTATGCCTGAAAGTAGAAGTTAAAAAAAAAGACAAACAGATAGACAAAGGGATTGAAAGACACAAACATGGGCAGATAAATAGACAGATAGATAGACTGATTGACTGATAGAGAGATAGATACAATAATAGATGGACAGACAGACTGTCAGGTAGATAGGTACATTGATAATTCGATAGAAAGAAATATATTGTCAAAGAAATGTGTAGATAAATCAATATAAGTGCACAGTAAAGAATTAAACTAGACATGTAAATAGAGAAACAGATATAAGCTGATTTTTTAAAAAGTAGCATAATTAAATGACGTAGTAACAATACGGGTAAGTTATTCATATTGCAGTATTATGTGAAGCTCAGCCACATACAAGAGTAATTCAAGAGAAGAATTTTACTCATATACCCATAATATTGTGGATGTAGCGACGATGCAACAGTTTCGATCGAACATGAACCTTGTTTGGATACACTTCTTTCTTTTGAAAAATCCGTCCCGCCATGAAATCAAGAAACAACAAAAAAGGAGCGCTAAAAAAAAAAAAAAAAAAAAAAAAACTGCGTCCTAGAGTTGTTCACTGGGCTATGTTTGACTCTACTTACGTAACTTTTGACCTTGACCAATTGTTCTCAAAACCGAACTATTTCCTTCTTTGACTCGCAACTCTTCTACCAAACGTGGGCCTAATCGGGTTAAAGCATTTGTGTTGGCCTTGCCCCGTGACCTTAACCTTTGCTCTTTCATTCATAAAAATTACATCTCATCATCCAAGCCTAGCCTTTTACCCATTACACCAAGTTTCATTAAAATCGAATTAAAACTTCATGAGTTAAAGGGTCGAACATGTGAGAAATCAATTTTCATGATCTTGATCTTTGACCGAATACATCTCAAAATCGAAGCCCTTCCTCACACACTTGCTCCCGAATCTTACCACCAAGTTAGGTGGAAATCGGACAAAAAATGAAGTTAACCTTCCAGTGTTGACCATGTCTTTTGTCCTATTGTTCATACAACTTCTGGTCTGACTCTCAACTCTCTCAGAAAGCTTTGTCCATGTTAGATAAAATCTGTGGTACTTATTTTGTTTACACACAGACACACAGTGGCCGAAAATTAACCTTGCCCTGTGACCTTTGACAGTTCTCAAAATCGTATCCCTTTGGTCTTGCCGTGCTCTCAGTCTTTCCGTTACGTTAGGTGTAAATTAGATAATAAATTATATAAGCTGACCTTGCCATATGACTGACCAGTGACCTGTTCTAAAAAACAATGGGTTAACCCTTTGGCTGATCCTCAACCCTTCAATCATATTTGGTTAAAAGCATATCAGATCTGCTTCAAATATATTGTTCACACACACACACACACACACACACACACACACACACACACACACACACACACACACACACACACACACACACACAGCACTCGCAAGCACGCGCGCGCGCGTCGACCAAAGGATAACACTAGCCACACTATTGTTACATATACGGTATACCCACAGGGAAGTAAATAATGTCATGGCTTGACGTACTTGTCGTGCCACTATTGCATTATAACCACATCCACTGCGAGTACAGTCGTGTATTTAGTTCATCCTTGCTATCTCTAGACAATTTTATTTATCTTAAGGGAGACTTTCTTAAGAGAAAGTATTAGATATAGTAGTCATTAATCCTTTCAAAACATGTTATACCAAAGGTAAGAAAAAACGAAAATTTAAAGAAACAGGAATATCATAGGTCACCTCAGTTTAAGGGCTAGAAAAAGGGCACCTGGTACGTTTGCTTATATCAGGCCAGTTGAAGCTCAGAAATGGTGTAATTATCCAATAACTGGCTAATGGCTAGAGAGAAGGCTTGGACTGGCTGGAGTGAGAGGTGGATTATTATATTGGCTGCCAAACAGTTGCGACCTGTTTGCCTACCTGTTGTCCCTTTCTGTTTGTACATTTTGTGTTTAACTTCATCTCTCTCCATCTGTCCCCTCTGTTTGTCTGTGCTTTTGTTTCCCCCCCCTCTCTCTGTATATACCGTATATATATATATATATATATATATATATATATATATATATATATATATATATATATATATATATATATATATATATATATATATAGATATATATATATATGTAGAGAGAGAGAGAGAGAGAGAGAGAGAGAGAGGTGGACATATCACCATCCACTCACTCGATTTAGTGCTGCTTTGGGTGTCTGCCATTTCCTCTCTTTTTCCATCCTTCCTCTCTTCTGTCTTTCGTTCCTTCATTCTTTATTTCCTGTTTCTTCTGCCGAAGGGTGACTTTACACTCCCTCTTCTGTCTTTCTTTCCTTCATTCTTTTCTCTTCGTTATGCCTATGGGTGACTCTACACTGAGTGACAAGGCAAACAGTTTCCCGTACAATTCATGAAACCATTTACTACACTGGGTGGTATACATATATATACCAAATATCTGACACATGGTGGTTTAGTGGGTATATATAGGAGCTCCAGTCCGGATTGATATCTGTGTACTGTAGGTTTATATCCGAGGGGTGGTTAGGCTTTATTGCTCCCGTATATGCCACTCTTTTTGTGGGATATATGAGGCTGGTCACTCATCTATAAATATCAGGACCAACTCTCCTCTAGCCCTGGGTTCCTACGCTCCTTATGGGGCGACAAAGGATGGGATGGTGGATGGATGGGTGGAAGAGAGAGAGAGAGAAGAAGAGAGAGATGAGAGAGAGAGAGAGTATAAAAGGAAAAGAGCAATAAAAAATATCAGACAGAAAGAAACTAAACAGCTTTCAAAACTTACACAGTATCTGCTGGGGGTACGGTCAACGCCCTCCTCTGCGGTCTGGACCACCATGTTCCAGGATCAAGTGTGTGAGAGATGGACGCCGTGATAACCACCTCACCCTGGGGCCTTAATGTTGTTTGTGTTGGCCCCGTGTTATCTGACTTAAGCCATTCTTTTTACTGCCATCACCATTGTTTATTCTTGGCTCTTACCCCGATCGGATCTCATCCCCTTCTGTCCCTTCTTCTGTTTGGTAGCATGGCAAAGAGACACTACAAATTTTGTACGCATAGGGGTTTCTATTCGATGAAGAAAATTGTGTGGCAGTAGTTAGAAAAAAAAAAAAAAAAAGTTCTTGTGCATTGCAAATGTCTGAATGTTTAAGCACAACATCCAGGATCTTCAGAAATATATTTAACTGACTTTTTTTTTTTTTAACATATTCTCTCTCTCTCTCTACCTCTCTCTCTCTCTCTCTCTCTCTCTCTCTCTCTCTCTCTCTCTCTCTCTCTCTCTCGTGTTTACTTACGTGTATAATCTACAGTATCAATCTATTGTCTTAAGCCTGAATACCATGTGATGAATTATGATAATAACATTCCGAGAACAGCGACCCCACACCTAAAGTACGATTCTGACCAGTGACCTTGACTTTTGATCAATCTCCATCAAAATCAAATCCTTTCTCCCTATGTGTGCGTCAAGTGTGATTGAAATCGGATCAGGATATCATGAAAGAACGCAGTGCTCTTGACTGTGACCTTGATCTTTGATCGATCTGCACCAAAACGTAATCGCTTTCTCCTGTCCCCCAACACATTATACTGTAAACTGCCACTTGCTATCCCAGTGAGGTCAACATTCATGACATATATGCATACCTACCTATATACATACATAGATACGTAGCTACATAAAAAAAAAAAAAAAAAAACTACTCGACCACACGCTAATGCCAAAGAAGGAAGTAATAGGGTATTTCTTAATCGTAGAAGAACAGAGTGGAATAAGGTCAGCTGGGTGGCAGGCTGGGGTGGTAACAAATTCCGTATGGGCGAGCGTCAAACACCAGTCCTCTCGCCTTGATCTTTTTGTTATCTCGCCTTCTTGGTGTTGCTGTGCTCAGAAGATGTGTGACTGTAGTTATAAACTCTACTAACTTAAGTAAAAGATTCCTTTTATACCCTTGTCTTCATTCATACCGCTGCCAAATGCTACTCAGGAAAAATATAGTGAGTATTATAGTAAAAAAATACAATAAATAAAATGATATGTGATAACAGTAAACTGTTATGGACACTTATTATGTACAGAGTTTAGAGTACTTTGTAAATATGACCTCTGAACAATGGGTGTGTCTTCTGCATCAAGTCTGTGGTGGAAATATTGTCTTCATACGCTGTAAGACAAAAGCATTGTGTCGGGGGTGTACGTTAACTATAAACGAAGTCTTGGTCTTGAACTTGTGTTTTTGGGCCGTGTTCTGTGTGACACAAAGTTTTGTACCACCTTTTTCTCCTCCGACTTGTACTGCATATTAAGCCATCATATTCTTACGAATATCGTTTCCATCGTTTCAGTATCAATATAATTTTCAAAATTAATTTACAGTACATAATGGTATGAAGATGTAATATGCAGAAATCGCATGGGATGAGGTGTTATGAAATATCCAATGACACTTTCATTACAACCACAGACTCATATATTAGGACTCAGTAAACTTCGTAACGCCTCTTCCTCACCGATTTATTCTGCATGTTACACTTTTTTTTTTAAATCTTCCAGTACGCTATTGCGCCAGACTATCAATATCGTGAACACGAGTATGAAAGAGAATTATCAGAGTGTAACAAGGAAACATGTCATTAAGAAACGCGTGCTACGAAATTTGTGTTTCTCATAATCTATAAGAATTGAGTGTGACAAAACTTGAAGAATAATTTACCAAATTTAATATATATATATATATATATATATATATGTAATCATCATCATCCGGACCTCCTTTCCCACCCTAGGGCAGCGTGATGAGTAGCAAGTCCAGACAGCCTAAGTTTGCCAAATCCAATGTGCCACGCATCCATTCACTCATCATTCGAGCCCCCTGAATCCTGGCTCTATCTGATATGCCAGACAGAGCCGGACAGATATAGTATCAAATTCAGATTTCAGGTTTCCGTATCCTGACCATCTCATTTGCAGAAAGGGAATGATAATCTGCACGCCCCTGTGGCTTGCAGAGAGAAGATGAGGGAATGGGAGGAGAGGGTTGAGGGTTACATAAGATGTGTGGTGCGGGAGGTGGGGAGAGGAGGGGGAATCTGTAGTAGTGGTGACGGATGTGGGAGGGTAGGGGAAGCTGGACGTGATGATGAGGAATGTGGGAGGGTAGAGCTGGAAATGATGGTGATGTGGGATGTGGTGAGATTATGGGGAAGATGATGTGGTGAAGGATGTGGGGAGGATAGGGAGAAGATTATGTCGTGATGGTGAGGGATGTGGAGAGAATAGAGGGAAGGTGATGTGATGGTGAGGGATATAGTGAGTTTAGGGTAAAGAAAAGATGGTGGCGAGGGATGGCGGGAGACGGAAGGGGAAAGAAGAGGTGGGTACGTGAGGAGGTGAGAGAGTGTGGGGTGGTGGTAATATGAATGATGATGGCAGCGTAAAAAAAAAGGAGGAGTAGTGAAGGGAGGCCATGTTGCGGAAGAAGGTAAAAAAATGGGAGATACGAAGGCAGTGTAAGGGAAGTAGAAGAATTACCCTCTTCATCACGACCAAAATAAATTGCCTGGCGGTAGTTTTAAATATGACTATCATATTAAGAGATGTCTCCTATCAGCTGAATATCATCGCCTGGCGGTAGCAAGAACAAACATTTAAAAGACGACGTTGTGCTGAGAGAAATTTTTTACGGGGCCCATAAGGCTGGATATGCCAAGGGTAAATATCCCACTTTTGTACTTTCTTTTTCCTACTTTCTAGTATCCGTTTCAGGTAGTAGCAGCTGTATTAGTATTAGAAGTAGTTGTTGTAGTAGTAGTTGTTTTCGTAGTAGTAGTAGTAGTAGTAGTAGTAGTAGCAACAGCATCAGTTTTGCCAGTGCACAAACACCATTGTTGTTATTATTATTATTATTATTATTATTATTATTATTATTATTATCAGTAGTAGTAGTAATAGCAGTAGTAGTAGTAGCAGTAGCAGTAGTAGTAGTAGTAGTAGTAGTAGCAGTAGTAGTAGTAGTAGTAGTAGTAGTAGTGGTAATAGTAGTAGTAACAGTAGTAGCAGAGGTGGTGGTGGTGGTTGTGGTGGTGGTGGTAGTAGTAATAGCAGTAGCAGGAAGAGGAGGAGGAGGAAGTGAAGAAGAAGGATAAAGTCGGTCATCTCCCCATTCCGCACTTTTCATACTTTCTTTGTTACCTTTGTTTCGCCAAGGATACCGTGTAACTAAGTGTCTAGACTAAACTCACACACACACACACACACACACACACACACACACACACACACACACACCAAGCAAAATATCCTGGTCTCATAAAACCTACACACACCCGTATCATTAGCACACTCGTGCACAGGATAATTGCTAAAAATCTACAGTATTCTCTATGCGTTTTTTCTGTTTTTCTATGAACTCCAGATCTCCCCACCTTATCATAAAACTGCTAAAATATTCTCCTCCCCATTCATTTTCAATATGCTCGTGTGTTTGTCATCTTTTCATTCTTCATATATTCCACATTCACAGACTACTCTTAAGCCTGCTCATAAAACCCCCAAACTTTCCTCACATTAACCCTCTTTATGGTAGCCATTTGCTAACACGCACAATAATAGTTCTTGTACCGACATAATATGGTTGGAAGGCGAAGACGAGGCACTGGGTACAAGGTGTTGAGTGTAAGCAGGGTTGGATGTGTGAATAATGGTGTCGCGGCGTTGCTGTAAATTATCGTCACAGCACCGCCTTGACGCCCGCCACCGCCACACTGCCACCCATTGCCACCCACGACACCACCCCTCCATAACTAATGAATATATGCCCTGAATGAAGGTAACTGCGTATGAGGATTTCTAAGGAAGATGGCTGCAGGGGCACTCATACAAATGGCCGTGCCCCTATAACTGATCCATAATGAGAACACACTTGATTCACTGGGTTACCTTTCGTCCTGAGTAAAAATCACTGCATGCGCTGTATAGATAACTTGGGAATGCGATTACTTGTTTGGGTGAATCAGAAAATAACTTTGTATGGGTGACTTGAAGATGAATAATGAGAGCAAGTCTGGTTCACTATGAAGGGCAGTTATCACATGGGTGAAAACATGAGGTGTACTTTATGACAATGGTGCTAACAATTCAAATGCATGAATTACTCCCACAGTTGGGAAAAAAATTATACCTACAATAGGGAAAGTTGTCTATAGACGAGCCGCAACAGCATCGGCACAACTTGGACGTGAAGTCGGTCTACATAGGACCAAAACTGCTGTATCTCTCCACTTAACAGCTTTAATAATGAAGGTATAATTTTTGCATGCAAAAGGACATATCAAAAGAACATATACTGTTATTTCAAGACATCTTTTATTCTGTGAATAAATGAAGATGCCAAGTTGCCACCGCTTCTGTCGTTCGCAAGTTCCTACCATATTAATTCGACATGGATGACAGACCTCATCTTAATAAAATCCAAGTAAAACTTTTCGTGGTAACGTAACATTTACAGACACTGCGTTGTTAGACTCTCGGTGTCTGCTTTTTGAGTCAACACAATGTACAGTACATGCAGACGGCTTTTTGAAACCTTATCTAGGGATGCATCTGGGTTTTGAAGGAGTTCACGTCCGCCATCATCCATACAAGTGGCGGTATCATTGCAGACTCCAGGCACAGGGAGGCAGACGGGCATGTGAACGCATCACGACTTAAAGGTAGATCTACTATTAGGTCGAGGACGCACCAGAAGCAGATGGGTACGGAGAGATGGTTTTGCATCAGTGTAACCCATGAAAGTAGCTATACTGGCAACGGTTGGGAGCAGGCGAGAAAGCGAGCCTTAGTAGATCGACACGAGAATAATTGAAACATCTTTTCTTATTTCAAACCGTTTGGGCAGTGGCCTAAATTGGATACAATGCAGTTTATGGCCACATTAAGCTTAGGTCACACTGGATGCAGATGGGCTTGGGTGAGCGGAGGCCAGGGCGGCCTGGTGTGAGTAAAACACTGGTACCGTATCTGAATGAGGTATTTTTCAGTTTCTACCAGGGTAGTGTCATATATGCTCTGTCACTGTTGGGTATCGGATGCATCCCAGACAGGTATGAATGAAACATCGACTATGAGCTGTACAATATTCATCTTATGTAACTAGCCATGTGCTTTGTTGTCGACTTGCTCAAGATCACATTGTTGTCCGCCCCCCCCCCCCCGTTAAGGTGATGCAAAGCCTCCCTCCCACCCTCTCTGCCTGCACGTGTCCACCACCAATTTGTTCGTTATCTTGGCCTCTGATGCACCCTGCTGTGCATAGTATTTCAGATACAGTTACATGGTTTTACTAAACTTTAGCAAGATTTAGGACATCATAACTATTCAGAAACACGGTGATTAACTTTTGGCACAGACTCATGAACTTTGTTTTTTATACTCTGGCTTCCGTCGAACGATTTCATTCATCACTCAGAAACACACGACCGTCAGAAAGTTAACACGATAACTGCGGCAGCCTGGCTGACCCATACATGGAAGCTGTTTTCAAGGATATGACTGCACTACAAAAATAAGAGTAACTAACAAGGTTCTGCCATACTAATTATGCCTTCAAGTCGAAAAAATAGGAAAACTCCGTGAAGAAACACGCTGCATTAAAGAAAAGAACCGACATGGAAATTTCATACGACAGGATGAAAGGGAACGATAAAATAATTATCATCATTATCATTATCGTTGTTATCATCCTGACCCTTATTCCAACCTAAAGGTGGAACGAGATAAAATCCAGAAACAAGGAAAGAGTAAGCGAGAATGTGGGTGAAGCAACATATCTAGTGAATGGACCACACAGTCATTCACACATCATTAAAGAGAGAGAGAAACGAAATAAAGAACTGATATTGGCCCATATATCTCTCAGGCGCAAATATTGTCATAAATATATGACAGCGATATGCATCCATAGATGATAAAAAAGAAAGGGGAGTATTTTGATGATGATTATGATGATGATGATGGTCGTGACTATGGTTATGCTTACTCAGAGATGTGCATATTGGTAACGGGAAAAGTGTGCTAGCGCGCAAAGGTTTGGAGTACAAATGTGAGTACAGTTGTGAGTACTCTCGTGGGTACAACAGTTAGTGCACAGTATGTGACGGAAATAATGTGACAGCCTGACCCAGCTCACTGTGTGTATCTGTTTATTTATCTATCTGTCAATCAGGTAGTAAACTAATCAGTCAATAAATCAATCAACCTTTTTGTTGGTCTATGTAATGTCTGATGAATAGACTAAAAGTATCTCCGGACAGTTATCTCCCTCCTCACTAACTTCCCCTCTTGCCACGACAGACGCTTCATCCTCCCTGACATAGTACTGCATCATCTCTACCTCCAGTATAATGCTAATTTTCCTGCAGCAGAAGGCAGACAATTTTCTTATAGTTGTGATAAAAGTCAGAGAAATTCTGCAATTTTTATTAAAGAGATCAGAAAAATATTCTTAAAACTAGCAGAAGGCTAACTAATTTCCCTAAAATCATTCTATTGAGCGAAAGCATTAAGAACTCCACATTCTGTGGAGTTCTTAATGATATTGTAGATATTAATTCTTTTTCTTTTTTTTTTGGGGGGGGAGATCTAGAAGGATGGCATTCCAAGACCATTCGAGAGAGAGAGACTTGAAATTTCCAGGAATGACTGGACTGTCACACTGCCATATTGCAGAACTTCTGCCTATCAGAATTCTTTATTTCGTTTCTCTCTCTTTGGAATTCGCTTTCCCACAGTGGTTTCCCCCCAAACTTCAAATTATACGGCTGTTCAAGTCCGAATGGTTGACACCTGTAATCTGGTGTATGGATTATTTTTATTTATTTGTTTTTCCTTCTTCTGTTCTGTTATTTAAAAAAAAAAAAGTCTAGGTTGCAGGCTTCTTTGACCACAAAAATTTTTTCTCCTAGCACTAGCTCTTCACTAGCGCCGTCCATGTTATTTTCTTTAATTTTTGCTCTCCTGTGCATGAAAAACTAATGAATCGATTGCCTTGCAAGTGTTCCAGTATGTAGTCGTCAGCATATACTAGTGCACCTGGGTGCTGATATTAAGATCCAATAAATACGTTTTGAGATATTGAGGATAATCAGAATGGCTGCCTCATGCCTAGAAGTGTTAAATCGGAAAGAATTTGGCCGATTTTGACCAAAGTCGGTGGAAATGTAGCGAGTCATGAGCGAACATGATATGCATAGTATGAATGGCCTTGACCTTGATTTCAAGGTCACAAGTCAAAATCTGAAATAAGTGTTGAGTCATACCAAAAGTCCCTTAATATTAGGTTTATAGTGATAACATATATATATATATATATATATATATATATATATATATATATATATATATATATATATATATATATATATATATATATATATATATATATAAATCTCAAATGTGGAGTCCTTTGAATATTGCTTCAGCAGTTTCAGAATTCTAGTTATTATTAATATTTTTACCTGATATTTGATACACTCTGTATAGTTGCTCCACGAATTATACAGATATTTTTAGTGTTAGAAGTAAGATTCATCTTCTGACTGGCCCATAAAAAGTCACGCTAATTTTCTGAATAACGATCCTATTCATAGGAACGAGCATTAGTCGTCTTTTCTTTAATACTAGTTTGATGGTCTTGTATAAATTTTGTGTACATTATTTAGAAGTAGTCATATGAACTCTCACTCCTTGCTTCCCCGTTAAAGATATCATCAGTACCTTAAAGTTCATTATCATATTTTACTCTTTGCTGCAGATGTGGACAAGTGGTGACAGGTTTATATATACGCATCGTCTTAATGTAATTTACCTTACATCATCTGTACTGACTCATTGTTCCATCATACAGTTTTACACTCTATAACACTGATTCAACTTCTTGGTTATTTGTTCATTATTTGATATTATTCTCTGTGGCATATGTAGGCAAGTATTAAGAGACTTTTATCTACACACATTCTTAATCTGTCTAAATTTTTGATAACCCATTGTTTCCTCATACTGTAAGTTGTTGTATTTACTTACTGATTCGCTTACTTACCGTTCACATAAAAATATATATCATTCACTGTGTATTATTTACTGAAGACCTTCACTCCGACAAGGTACTTTTCGTCTTATTTTTGTCACTGCCATCCCATGTCATTCAGCGTAAGAGAAACGTTTTTGAACTGGAGGGGTTAGATATTGCAATTTTTTGCCGTTAACATGAGAGATCCTTCCAAAGTTGGATCTAATCGGCTGGAGATAGTAAGAAAAACCCGTAATAAATAAGTCGCCGTACTAACAGAATTACTGTGTATGTGGAATGAAAATATTTCAATTTCATTTTATGCTGGTTACTTCTCATCCTTAACTGTGACATACGTGAGTCCATCGAATAATTAGGAAAAAAAAAAAGTCCCCAAAAGGCATCAAAATACTCCACCTGGACACTATTACTTTCCATCTCTATCGTGATTTTGCTTAGGATGTCATCATTAAAACAGCTGGGTTATTACTGCAGGGTGTTTTTAGGACGGATAAACCTGTGCCGTGGTTTGGGATATAAGAGCCTTACAGAACTGGAAGTATTGTTGAAAACCTACCAACTTAACTGCTGTTTTCATTCCTGCCAGAGGGTCTACTATGGCGTCCTGGAGTGACGTGCTTAGGTCTGTGTACACCTCAGGAACACCTGAGTCTGTCAGACACAGTCATTTAAATATACTGTATCTGCACACATGCTTCATTTAATGAATTCCTGAATATCTTACAATTAATAAAGTCTTATCAGTTGCAAAATTATTCAAATAAGTTTTGAATCACTCAGCTCTACGTATTTTAAATTTTTTTAAGGAAAAAACATTGACAATATCTATCTATCTATCTATCTATCTATCTATCTATATATATATATATATATATATATATATATATATATATATATATATATATATATATATATATATATATATATATATATATATATATATAGCAGTAGTCATTTAAGTAAACAAAGAACGCTATGAGCGTAGCACTTGCGTCACAACATGAGGAATGGAGGTCCTTCATGATCGGAAGAGTGGCTCCCACACAGCATAGAAACAGCCTGCAAATGAGAACAAAGACACCCTACTCCTCAGGTACACGTGGGTCTCACAGATCCGAAATGCAACTTGTGAATGACATAAAACAAAAACAGAGAGAGCCGAAAGTAACCTCCCTACACCTTGCATGGGCCCAAAAAGCTAGGAAGCTACTGACAAGGATAGGGATCCTTGGCATCTAGAAGTTACAAAGGTACATGTTAGGGCGGGCTTCACAACCAAGCTGGAGATAATGATAAAAAAAACTATTTTTCCCTGAAGGTTTTCATCCACATTTCCAGTTCTGTAGGGGCTTTGTATCCCAAACCACGCCACAGATGAAGAGTGACAAAAGATTGATGAATTCTGAGAGCCATTTCTGCCGATTTTTTCCCCTTAGGTTCTGTAAGTCCCATGAAGACCCTTACTCTTATATTCCAAGGGTCCACTTGTTGCGGCAGTTATTGGTAGCTCGTATAAGCCATAGTGCCTATTAGTTTCTCCTAACTTCTGTCCTTGAAAAAAATGCTGAGCAGTTATATGGGAGTGACGGAGCCGACGACACACTCATGCTTACTCAACAGATGCATTGTGTGTTGACTGGAAGCGTAGACAAGTTCGATGAGGCAATGGGTTCTTTTAGGAATGCCGGTTAACACATACAGCCACAAGTGGAAAAACCCGAGTTCAATAGCCGGGCCAGGCAGATTAGTGGTAAAGTTCGACTGTTGCATGTCATATTGCTGGTGAATATTTTGACTTGGTAAAATTGACTGTCTGCATTGATGACCTTCGAGTAGTTAACAAGTATTCATCACAAATCATCTTCTCCGTCGCTGGTTATCGTTACATGTCAGGGATGCGTTCCAGAATATTAACTAAAACTTTTTCCGTACATTTGGTGCTGAAATTTACAAGATGTTGCCAATCAGCTTTACTGATGTCAGTCGAGGTATGGTAAACCGTTTTACTGTACTATGGGTTTATTACCGAATGAATGAATAGATGATTTTAAAAAAATAAACAGACTAACAAATAAATAAATAAATAAATATATACCATAGATAGAAAATGATGGTGAGAAATATAGATAGGTAGAGAGACTAACAAAGAAGTAGATAAAAAGCGTCAAAAAGTCAACATATCACTAAGACTTTCCGTATATCTTAACTTTCGTGTGGCTACAATGACAATTCATACAGGTATCTACGTCTCTGGCACATTCTCCTTAGTCTTCCTCATACAAATCTAACCTTTGCAATCCGAGGTGGTCGTTTCCATGCTTGCTACCTCCTGACGCTATGATTCAGCGTAGGAGACACTTTTTAAACTGGATGAGTTACATACAGCCTCTACAAATTCCTTGAAGCCAAAGACATCTGAAATTTATTCTCACCACCACAGATAATACTACTGAGGCTTGGAAAGACTTCAAATTTTAAAGGAATTAATAAAGGCTGTATCTAACTTCTTCATTTTGATGTGTTTTTTCCAAGATGAATACGGTCGTCATAACAGTGGAAGAATGAAATAAAACACGTCTTCGTAGGGAAGGAATTTCCTTCAGCCAGAGGACGTCCTATTCTTTTGTTATTTTCTGAACATTTTATTCCATTTTTGATAAGTCTATCGAATTGCAGGTGAGATATACAACTTTTTAAAATCCCATCACCATCAGGATGTTCTTTCAGTATGAAAAAAAAAAAAAAACTGTCGGGTAGCAGCAGACTAAGCCATAAAGAGACATCCTTGGACTGAAAGGATTAGCAACACATTACACCCAGATTCTATCACTTTTTTTCTTATCTCTCACTTCACTCCATTTCTCCAGCCTCTAGTCATCTCCATCATCATCATCATCATCATCATCACCACCACCACCATCATTATCATCATTATCATCATCATTCTTTTCCACTTACGCCTCAGTGTATCCTGTCATTCAAACACTCCCATTTGCATAAGCTTACATTCTTGCACCCGCTCTGCCTACTTCTTTGTCTCTTAACGTTTCTCTCTCTCTCTCTCTCTCTCTCTCTCTCTCTCACACACACACACACACACACACACACACACACACACACACACACACACACACACATTACACTCCATCCCTCCCACTTCGTTGGTGCCACCATATCAAAATTAATCCACTGCGGGAATGCCATAAATTCCGGCTTATAATGGTCATAAATTGTAAGCCAGGCCAGGTAGAGATTTGATAAATCCATACAGATGTCACTACGCCACTCATGAGTACCTAATAAGGAACCGAAGCTTGTAAGAAAAAAGTGATGTAAAGGTTTCTAGACGGAATCGCTCTCAAAACATACTGGGAACGTAGGAGATATTACTTTGTTGAATCCGAGTATGCATTTTTTCCAAATTATTATTATTACGTTTTGTTGTTGTCTCAAGACGATTTTAATTAGGTTAAGAGTATTCCCTGATCCAAAAGGGACGAATGAACTCTGCTCGTACATCTAATACCTGTAGCGTCCTACAGGTGTTATCGTAAGCTGAAAACAAATTGTACGTATTATGGTAACATGTGTGTGTGTGTGTGTGTGTGTGTGTGTGTGTGTGTGTGTGTGTGTGTGTGTGTGTGTGTGTGTGTGTGTGTGTGTGTGTGTGTGTGTGTGTGTGTGTGTGTGTGTGTGTGTGTACTCAGTGGTTGCTGTGCAAAAAGCAATACTTTCTTTCCCATACCTCACCTAGAACATCCCTCAGTCAAAGTCCCCAACGTTTTAACTTATTCTTATTTATATGACTCAACAGTCCATCTTTTAAAATTCCATGCAGTGCCATATTTCACATCCTGCCACCTTACCTCACGCCTCACCCTAGTCACACAACATTATAATTTCATCTTATACTCTCATGGCATCCCACAGACCTCTCACTCACACCCACCCCACTCTTTATTTCACCCCTTACACCTTACTACACACTTCAGCTACTCTTTCCAGCTGATGCAATATTCTCATCTCCCTGATACACCACCACCCTACCTCATACACCTTTGAACACCATGCGCACTACTGCATCAGGCTACGTCTATCCCACACCTCTCACCCGCTTATCTCACCACACCACCACAGCCGCACCCCTTCCCGCACACTATCATACCTCTCACTCATACTTATCACTACACAACCTAACCTCCTCCCACCTGCGTAACTCTTCATCGACATCAACACTCAGCTCTTATCCACACCTCACGCCGTCAGACTAGACCTTTCACCCACAGCTTTCTACACACACCCACACCTCACTCACATCTTTCACGTCACAACCAAGCTTCCTATAATCACCCCACCTACAACTACCCATCACCACCCAAGCACGACCATCTATCACCCTGCTCATCAGATGAATTAATTTCCTTTTGCCTTCGTCCGTGCAACACCTTCCAGCCACAACTTTCCAACCACACCTCCATCTCATCCCTACCCGCACCCACAATCATCCACACCACTCTCACCACCTCCCAAACACGACCACATATCACCGTGTTCATGCGTGGTATTAACTTCCAACTGCCTGTATAACACGTCCGGCTCTGTCTTATCGCTTCTTTCCCTCACTTCCTCCTGCTATCTGTCTACTTCCACCACTCACAGACAACTCTTTATGTCCTCAGTACTCTTCTGCGCTTTGCGTCTGTAGGACATAATTTCGTCAGCATTTTTTCTTTGTTGTGTGTGGTGTGGCAGTGTGTGGTGTGATGTGGTGTGGTCTGGTGTGGCAGTGTAGTATGTGACGTGACATGGGCCCATGTTCTAAACATCATGGCAGATTCCGCGACACATCCTTCTTAGCTGTTATTTTGCCTATTACGCTTTACAGTAAGTCTCTTCTGTAATCTGTATTTGCTGTGATATAGACACAGCTTGCGTCAACAGCATATACGAGGATACTGTGCAGAAAAAATAGCATTTGAGAGGTGCTTCGAAATCCTCAAAGCGGCTGAGAATACGATCAGTGATATGACATGGCATTGTGCACTGTGATAGTGTATTGTGTGGTAGTGTGAGGTTTGCTGTGTCTGGTGTGAGAGTTCATAGTATGACAGTGTGTGGTATGGCAGTGTGTAGTGTGACAGTGTGTATGATGAGCTGGTTTTTTCTGCTACACAGTTACTTATTTTTTTAACAATCTGTATATGTTTTATTTTTATCAGCCACAGTATTTCGCCACAATACGAGTAAGAAGGACATTCACAGACACTCTTCTCACTTATGCACAATCATGCCTTCCCCCTCCCCCAGTTCTTTGTTTACACGCAGGCTTCAAGGTTCTGGCAGTATCTTTTAATCCAGAATACTTGTCCTATAGTTTAAAAGCCATCTAGATTCCACATTATCTATGTCTCCCATAAAGAAGTCCATTCAGTTGAATACAAACAGAGGCAGCGTTGCTACACTACTCGGATTTTGAAGCCTGACTGCTAGCTGGGAAGTGCGGGAGGCTGTAAAGTGACCAACGTAAGTTCTACTGCTTCTGATTTTCTCTCCGTGAACTCTGAAAATTAGTCTCGTAAATCCTAAGCAAGCGACCCCAAAGACAAATGACCTATGGCTAGATAAAGTCATCAGTGTCATTGTTGCGGATTCCTGAAGCTTATTGCCAAAGTCGATGGAGAAAAAACATTAGAGGCGACAGGAGTTTTGTTGTCGGCTGTTCCTCTGCCTCATGAGATGGACATCACTAAAGAGCGTTACTTGACAGTGATACATTACTAGTGGCATAAAGGACACTGAGTCATGTCCTGTAGGAATAATCAGTGCATCTTATGACTGGAATACCTATCAGTGTTTTCTGTCTCCCCGGCATCGTGTTCATGTCATTTTTGCAACCGCTCGACTATTATATTTAGCCACAGGAAAACTTACTGGTATTTCCTTCACTCCGAGGACACATTTTTTTCTTCGTTTCTGTTTGCTTCTTCCGTCTTGAGGTTTTTATATTTACTGTAGAGAGGACCCCTTACTAGGTTGTGGTTACTGAAGACGGTATAAAACCCCCTCAGTTAAAATCTCTCTCTCTCTTCTGCTAAACAAAATCGTCTTCATACAACGAGAATACATTGAAAACACGTAATCGGACTGAAGGAGTTAAGGTAACATACTGGGGTAAAGAGGATCATGGCAAAAGGTAGCATGACTGGACAGTTTATACCGTAATTAACCCTATCAATCCAATGATGTAATTAGTAGCTCATTCGTAGTATCCCTGACCCTTCAGTCCAATGATGTAATTTGTAACTTATCTGTTGTATCCCTTGACAATGCCATCAATCTTTAGGTATGCATTCTGGACCATGAGGGGATATAACAGCCTTCATGAACCCTTTCGCTACTGGAGATCCATCGGGAGTTGTATAAAATCGTTTGGCAGAAGCCCAGTTGGAATAAAAAGGTCTTACTTTCCCGAATAGATTAAATAGTCGAGTGACGAATATTGCATCACTTTTCCTGCTGTTGAGTATAGACTCATCCACAGTTGACAACTGCTGCCCGCAAAAAAGAAAAAAAAAACACCCTGTGTAAGCCATTGGCTCCCAGATTTCCTGTGCAAGGGATTTTGCTGGAAGGGTGCTAGGCGTACTGCCCTCCGCCTGTCGGATCATAGTCGCGAAGCTCATAAGTCCCTACCCCAGGGTTCCCTTCCTAATTAGATTTTGTAAATACCCAGTTCCGACCTATATTGAGGACACTGGGCACTAATGGGTTAAGGGGTTTTAATGTGAATGATGAACCTCTTTTAATTCCTGGTGTCCGCGCACATGCGAATCTGTGTGTGTGTGTGTGTGTGTGTGTGTGTGTGTGTGTGTGTGTTTTATGCAAGGAAGAAGGAACCAAAGACTAGAAGCCCGCATATTATTCCTTATAAGAAAAAAGAAAAACAAGATAATAAGGAGCCAAATTCAAGATCCGTTCATTTTGAGATGCCTGGACACACTGCATTTAAAAGACTGGAGGTCATAGTCTATAGGAAATGCAGGCAGAGGAAGGCAAGTCTAGAGCAGACCTGCTGCATACGTGATGGATTGCGAGAAACGGTTAACTCTTTCATTAGAAAGTTGGACAGAAAATTCGTGAGAGAATGCTCCTAGACCTGTGCTAAGCGCCCTCCGCAGTGGTGAGAGGATACAAGCAGACAGTTCAGAGGAGTAGTGACCACTGACATAGCGATGGAAAGGAAGAGACAAAGGTTCAAGGGAACTAGTAAGAGGAGGAGAGTTAGTCAGACGAAAAGCCTTTGACTCCACCTTGTTGAGAAGGACCGTATCTAGGGAGCCTCCCCTTACGTGAGAGTTGTACTCTACAAAGAGGCGAATAAAAATTCAATAACTATGCACATCATGTATAGAAGAGGTGGTGTACTCACTCGCGGGCGAAAATGGGTACAATCGTGCGCATTACGCCAGCAGGTCCCCACTCCAAGGACCGATCTTATTTCAGGGTTGGCTTTCAGTATGTCAGGGTCAACCCAGTTTTCTATCATTAATTCTCTGTATTGCCTGAAATATGCCTAACAATTGTGCTGTCTTTGGGTGCTCGGCATATGTGCGAAAAGACGAAATTTCCCTGTATCTCTTCCCCAGAAGTGAGAACTCCACTTGAAGTGGATTCGTCCGTTTGGATGAAAAGATCAACGCTGATAATTCACGGATATGTTATAAACATTACTTGACTCCTGCGTATCAAATGAAAACACGTGGATGGGACTGACATGCAAGGAACAAGGAAAGTTGATGGACCCTTGTGAGAAATTTTACGAGAAGTTTCAAAAGATGGAAAAACTATTTTAGTGTTTTCATCGAGAGCGAGGATTAAAGTCGAGGAAAAAAATTAGTCAAAGTACTTTTCAGTTGATATAGCCAGGCATGTAAATTTGCCACTTGGGGTAATAACTTTCATACAGTAGTTCGCTGCTGCATGTATTTTAGAATGTGTACCTTATACAGTATGGTGAAATCATCAAGAAAATACATATGGAAAATGTCAGAGCTTATTAAGAGCAAGATGGAGGAGATAGAATGAGGGAGAGATATCGTGAAGACAGTTACGGAATGAGAAAGAAAAAGAGGAAGGAAGTGACAGAGGGAGGGAAATATGAAGAAAGCAGGGTGAGGGAGAGACAGAGAAGATAGAAGGAAGGAGAGATGGAGACAGAAGAGTGAGGGAGACGTGAGTATGAAGGTAAAGATGATTTGGAAAAATGAGATAGTGAAGGAGAGACAAAGGAGGGAGATCGAGGGAGTGCGAAAGGAAAAGACTGGGGTTAAAATCAGCAATGCAGGAAGGAGGAACAGAGAGAAAGGATAGAAAGAGGAAAAGACGAAGGAAGGAGGAGACAGAGCGAGAACAACTGAGATAGGAGGAGACAGAGGAAAGGATATTCATGTTCTTAATGATCACATTTACTGTATAAATTCTCGTTTAATTTCAAGAGTACAATAAGCATATCCTATTGGATTTATCCAATTCTCTTAATGTTCATATGTATGTACTTTATTATGTAGACTTTATTATGTGTTATTGTAATGGAATATACTACCTGCACAATTTGTTTGGTTTTATACTCTTATGCGGTTTCATAGGAAAGCTTAGGTAGGCACATCATAAAATCAACGGTATATGTAAGATTAAAAACAATTAACTACCCATCTTCATTGCTTGGAAGCTACATAACCACTAATGACAGAAGAAATGGACAATAAATAAGGCAGCATCACATCATTATCTGGTAAGCATTTCAAAGCAAGCAGGCGGGTTGTGGCCACCAGCTGGTCACCATGGCCCCGCCCACCTACGCGTGAGTACACCACCTCTTTTTTACACCATGATTGTGCGTGGGTAAACAAGGCACGGAGTTGGCTAAGCACACCAAATCCCTTGATGTGTGTGTGTGTGTGTGTGTGTGTGTGTGTTTTATGAGACCACGCTGCTACAGCCAAACTCGTAAAATCCACTCAAGCACTCAGAGCCTTCATACTAAATCAGGATCTAATCAAGATGATCAAATATTCAGCGTTATTTATTTGCAGTACAAGCAGTTCGAAATTTAATATGATCCCAAGCTTCTGGCTAACAACGACGAATCGTTCATCGTAATAGATGAACGGTGCATTGCGAGGCTGCCCACAGCTGCTGCAACTGAGAAAATTATTAGCTGCTGAAATATGTCATGGTGTAGGAGGAGGAGGAGCAGGAGAAGGAAGATAATGATGATGAAGATGATGATGATGATGATGATGAGAAGGAGGAGGAGGAGCAGGAGGAAGGTATTAATAATAATAATAATAAAAATAATAATAATAATAATAATAATAATAATAATTATTATTATTATTATTATTATTATTATTATAATCATCATCATCATCATCACCATTATCATTATCATCCTTATCATCCTTATCATCATTATCATCATCATTATCATCATTATCATCATTATTATCATCATCATTATCATCATTATCATCATCCTTATCATCATCCTTATCATCATCATTATCATTACCCATATCATCATCCTTATCATCATCATCATCATCATCATCATCATCAACATCCTTATGATCATCATTATCATCATCCTTATCATCATCCTTATCATCATCATTATCATCATTATCATCATCCTTATCATCATCATTATTATCATCCTTAACATCATCCTTATCATCATCCTTATCATCATCATTATCATCATCCATATTATCACTATCATCATCCTTATCATCATCATCATCCTTATCATCATCCTTATCATCATCCTTTCATCATCATCATCATCATCATCATCATCCTTATCATCATCATCATCATCCTTATCATCATCATCATCATTATTCTTATCATCATCATCATTATCCTCATCATCATCATCATCATCATCATCATCATCATCATAGTATGTGTGTACCTGTCTGTGCGTTTGTTCGTCCCTTTTACGAGACCTGTAAAAGATATCCACCCAATTCATTTTGCGTTAGGTCCCCGGCGGTGCAGGGAGTGTCACAAAATTACGCACACAAATAAATGGCGCGATGGGACGGAACTAAATTGTCGGAAATCGCGACTCGTGAAAATATGCGAAAATCATTTTGTCGACATTTGGATCAGAATTTGCCTTTATGGGCTCAGTAATGGTGTGGAGACAAATATAATGGTACTTCCAAACATTTTGTGATGGAAAGGCTATTGGTTAGTCCTACAAGTTTCTGCGGGGAAGCACTAGTAATAATAACAAGGCTCAGGACGAATGCCCATCGGCCGCAAGGAGTCATTAAGGCAGACAACTATCTTTACCAAGTAACAATATTCCTCTAGAATACGACACGTAATAATCGCATTTATATCTAGGTGCCAAATTATGTAGTTGGACGGGCAGGGACTTCGGAGAAACCAAATTTGTTCCTCTTGAGAATCGATTTTTTTTTTCCCCCCCGTCCTGAATAAGCACACTACTGTACTAGCGGTTCCAGTTATTGAAGAAAGAGTCTCACAGTCACTGGACCTTTACATATCTTGACAGCACCCATACTGCCATAACACATCCTAAACAAAGCAGCCGTGTATTCACATAGAAAAGTTTCTTAATAAATCGAGTATCTGTACTGTAGCAATCTACAATATATGAGATCCACTGCAGGGCAGGACCATTTCCTCATGGGAATGTATTAACCAGAATTTCCAATTATGCCAAAGTACGAAGATGGAAGTGTGTGTGTGTGTGTGTGTGTGTGTGTGTGTGTGTGTGTGTGTGTGTGTGTGTGTGTGTGTGTGTGTGTGTGGTGAGAGTGATGCATGTGAGATTCGAAGTGCTAATTTTAGAACGGTGCTTCAAGTTGGTAAAATTAATTTAACTTATAAATTATACGAATACTATTCGTCTACAGACCCAAAGACATGGAGATCCATTTCTTTAGAGTCCCTCTACGGAGACAGACAGATGGACAGACATACAGACAGATAGACAAACAGATAAAAACATGGATCGATAGATAGTTATATTACATACATACATACATACATACATGGACAGAGAGATACGTAGACAGAGAGATAGTTAGATGGATAGAAAAAAGTAGATGAAAGGACAAATAGACAGACAGATAGATATGCAAATAGCTAAATAGATATGCAGATATAGACCCATAGACGTACTGAGACAGAAAGACTGATAGTCTGATGATTGATTACCTGACACAGACTGACAGATAATCACGACTGTGAACAAGGGAACGAAATGAAAAGTACTGTGGTCCATGTCCTGTGGAAGAGAAACACACACACACACACACACACACACACACACACACACACAAAACAACAACAACAACAAAACCCACTCTTCCACTCTCCACCCAACCCTGTTCACAAAATAACACGAAGGTTAACAGGCAAAATTATAATCCTTTCAAATCGTACTCCCAGTTCACGAAGTTCTCAGCCTCCAATACATCCCATCCCCACAGTACGTTCAAAAATTTATCAACCAAACAACTTCAAGTGCCCACAAAATCCCTGAGGCAGACCTGTATTTATAAACTGCCCTGAGCTTAGGTTGTTTATAAGACTGTTTGTTTATCCTTTCACCTTCTCCCTCACAGGCACAACCACGTCATGGCCAAAGAGCAGTGAGTATGTACGTGAAGAAGTATATAGTGGGATATACACAGGAGGTACAGATAACAGGTGATGCTTAGCCCATTAAAGAGGACATCTGTTTGGAGGGGGGGCTAATCCACTAAAGGTCTAACCAACGTGTGTGAGAAAAGGACAGAAAAGATGAAGTACAGCAGACAAAATCGTTATCTGGTATAAAGTCATGTTTATGCGTCAGAATGAAAGGATCCTATATAACCAGGGCTCCCGCTGGTAACTCGATCTCTGCGAGAGCAAGACTCACCACTGTGACCGATTAATGTTTTCCCAGGATGTGTTTATTTTTACGTAATACAAGATGAGGGTGTGATCGGTATTAATACCTTTACTACCATGGTCTATTTTTCGATATAGGCCAATTCTTGCTAAGGTCAGACGATTATATTTAGAGTAGGGAGCTTTTTCTTTTAACTGGGGGTGCTGCATACAGCCTTCATTAACCCTTTCAATACGTCTCCTCCTCCCCTCTTTCACCCTGTCTGTCCTTCTACCTCCTCTCCTCTCAGCCATTAACTTTCCCATCCCAACCTTCCTCATAATTTCTGTTTCCCGCCAAACACTTAAGTGGATGATGAGGCCTCAAGTGGTACGTGAGGCAGGACAGGTAGTGGGGCTGAGTGGGTAAGAGGGAAGAGGCAAACAAATAATGAGACAAAGGAGAGTAGAAGACGAACGTTGATAATGATAAATAGAGAAAAACAAGGCTTAGGGATGCATTATGGTGAGGTTAGGAGGCTTCGTTGCACCTCTTCCATAGCGATTTACTTAGCCTAATTCACCTTAAAATTGTTTGCCAAACGGATGAAATGGATAATGGGAATGATAGCAAGATTATGCAAATATAGAACTAGAACACCGTATAATTATCGAAGGAGAATTTTGATAACACTTCCCACAGCCATTGCCTACTATATAGAAGTCGCGCTATACAGGGACCTTGAGGCCAATGACACTGATCTTGTGCATGTCACCTTAGGTCACCATAGACTATGTCAACCAAGTTTGGTGGCTGTAGCTTTAATCCTTCAAGGAGTATTAGGTAACATCCGGAATACCTGGAAAATTCCCATTTTTCTACCCCAGGCGAGGTCACAGACACTGATCTTGTGCATGTCATCTTAGGTCATCAGTCTATAAATCCACCAAGTTTGGTGGATTTAGCTTAAGTCTTTCATGGAAAATTAGGTGTCATCCGGAATACCCGGGAAAGTAAATATATATATATATATATATATATATATATATATATATATATATATATATATATATATATATATATATATATATATATATATATATATATATATATATATATATATATCCCAGCCGATCTCAGAGAACAATCAACCGATTAGCACCATACTCCTTTCGGGCCTGCGTCCTCCTTAAGGCTATTTTGTAGTAAATTTCAGCTTCTTTGCATAAACGGCTCTTGAGATAGCGTGGCTGACTCACTTTTCTGTGTTCCAGGTAATATTCGAAGACCCAGTTGACTGACTGCCACCATATTTGGCCAAACAAAGGGGAAAGCTGTCCGACTACGTTGACCAAGTGTGAAGGCTCTAGGGCAAACAGCCTTTGAAATTTGGCAGTTTGAAAATGAGTATTAAAAATAATGATAATAATAATAATAATAATAATAATAATAATAATAATAATGATTATAATAATAATAATGATTATTATTATTATTAATATTATTATTACTATTATTATCTATTATTATTATTATTATTATTATTATTATTATTATTATTATTATTATCAAATCATAATCAAAATCATAATAATAATAATTATTATAATAATAATATTAATAATAATAATAATAATAATAATAATAATAACAATGATAATGATGATAATGAAAAAAAAAAAATCCCATGGGGTTGTGGTAAGTTTCAGCTAGATGACAGCTTAGGACCTTATTATGTGTGGCATTGGAGGCTAAGTAGTACCTTTTCCATGACGACTTATTCTACATATTATGTCCACTGCTATAATATCGGGATTGTCTACATCAGTACCATGCATGAGGAGAGTTTTTTTTTTTTTTTTTTTTTTTTTTAATGTGCTCGACTCTGGGCATAGGCTTCATAGCCTGCTCCCAAGGCCCAGTAGTCTTCCTACATACCATACACCTCTACATGTCACCACTTCGGCGCTAACACCCACCGTCCATATTGAATAAATGCTAGGGCTGTCTCATACAGGACTGGTGTATTACTATTAGCGGGGGTATTTTTACGACATGTCGGCGGGTCTTCTTTAGATCGGTAAAGTCTGTTTTACATGAAATTCAAATCCTTATACTGTTCCCTGCCCCAGCGGGGACTTGAACCTGGGTCCGGTAGGACCGCAGGCCGAGTGAAGTGTAATATGCAAAATAAGTCGCGATGGAAAAAGTATTGCAATGTGTCCAAAGCTATTGAAAAAATGGCCCGAAGACGAATAGAGAAGGATGAGAAGGGTAAGCTTATTGTCCGTTTACTGAGCTACGGTCATTAAGGCAGACAGTCAATGGTTGTTAAGTCCCAGTCTTTCCCGTGAACAAGACCTGCAACAGGCGATTTGACAAGGGAAGCGAATGGAGAAATTATACATACAGTGGTTATTATTTATTTATTTTTTCATTTCCACAGTTTGCACCAGTAGTGTGTGTGTGTGTGTGTGTGTGTGTGTGTGTGTGTGTGTGTGTGTGTGTGTGTGTGTGTGTGTGTGTGTGTGTGTGTGTGTGTGTGTGTGTGTGTGTGTGTGTGTGTGTGTGTGTGTGTGTGTGTGTTTTTCAGGCCAATGATGATGATAACGATGATGACGATGACTATATTAAGTCATCTGATTGGGGCATTACAGTCTAAAGTGTATGCTTTAATGGATGGGGAATAACATATGTTAGAGTAAAATAATAACTTAGGATATCTACCTTATGAAGTACATTTATCACTTAGGCACTCGTACCAACCTTCTCGAGATTTGAAGACAGCACGAGCTTTGGCTACAGAATAACATAGGGAATCCTCTGATGCTTTTTGACTGAGTGTACATAAGAAAGAGAAGAAATATTTAAGACATATTTCTGTTCACCTAAGTCGAAATGTCCAGTGTTCTTGAGTAACGGCCACATGAGGCTGCTGACCAATGGGTTGCCCTTCCCTGGTGTATATCCTTACCAGAGAGGGGTCGTGTGTGTGTGTGTGTGTGTGTGTGTGTGTGTGTGTGTGTGTGTGTGTGTGTGTGTGTGTGTGAACCGCAACAATAGAACATAAAAAAAACAAACATATACAAAGAAAATGATAACGGGTGAAGAAGAGCCATACGACAGAATGGAATCTGTGGCCGAGTATAGACAGATGCCAATGATGTAACAAAAGAGAGATCTGTCCTCTCGAAATGGAAACCAGAAAAGACTTAAAAGATATAAATGAACCTGTTTTTCAAATTACCTTGCCTCCCCCCCCCTCTCTCTCTCTCATATACATGTGTGTGTGTGTGTGTATATATATATATATATATATATATATATATATATATATATATATATATATATATATATATATATATATGAACACGCAAGGAAAATAAAAGACGAAAAAGTACTCACGTAAGACTGTCAAGTAAGGTGTGAGTGTGAATGTGTGAGCGACTTGAGAAGAATGGCTGAAGAGTTTTTTTTTTCTTTTGTAAGAATCAAGGAGCCAAAGGCAGAGAGCCCGCAAAATCGTTCCCTCCAAGAAAAAAACAAAAACAAGATAAGAGAGAGCCAAAATCAAGATCTCTTCATTTCGAGATGCCTGGACACGCTGCGTTTGAAAGACTGGAGATCATAGGCAGTAGGAAATACAGACAGAGGGAGACAGTTCCGGAGTAGTCCAATTGCATACATGAAGGACTGAGAGTAACAGTTAATTATGGATTAGAGAGCTGGAGAGAAAAGGGATGAGAGTTTGTTGGTAGACAGGTGCTATGCACTCGCCGTAGTGGTGAAGGGACGCAAGTAGACAGTTCAGAGTAGCACTGACCATTGAAGTAGCTATAGAAAAGAGATAAAGATGCAACAGTGTGGCGAAGAGGCAAAGGTTGAAGGGAGCCAGTAAGAGGAGGAGAGTTAATGAAACGGAAAGCCTTTGACACCACTTTGTTAACAAGAGCTGCATGTGGGGAGCCTCCCCACGCATGAGAGTTGCACTCTACACAGGAACGAATAAAACCCGTGTATAAAGGCAACAACTATGTAGGTGTAAACAAGGCACAGAGTCGGCTTAGCACTCCCAATCTCTTGGAAGCAGATTTTATAAGAAAGGTAATTTGTCACTCCAAGTTATATCCCGAGAGAATGAAAGCAGAAGTATGTTTAAAGATGACACTGGAATCAGATAAATATTGTTAAAATTTTAATGATACTTCTGCCGAATATTTTTTCAAGTTGAAAGACGTAAACACTGAGATTTTAATACTTTAAAAACAGCAAGATTACTTTTACCCAATCAGAGGTATGAAAAAAGTCAGATATTATACATGCCATGGCCTCATTTCTTGTTTGTTGAGGTAACTGCTGAGATGGACGTTGCAAGAAGAGAATGGAAAGGTGAAGTGTGGGGTCATCAGCGTACGAGTGGATAGGGTTATATGTACAGCTTAGAAGGTCTTGTGAATAGAAGGGAGTTGGTGATAGGACCATTACTGATAGCTCTAAGAGAGGAATGGTGGCCATCTACAACAGCAGCTATAGAACGATCAGGAAATACCCTGGAGATGATGGCACAGATAGAAGGATAGAAACCATAAGAGGGCAGTTTGGAAATTGCAGATTTATACCAGACTCGATCGAACGCCGTTGAGATGTCAAGTGCAATGGCAAAACTTTCGCCAAAGTTCCGAAAGGAGGATGACCAGGAGTTTGAAAAGTACGTGAGAATATCTCCAGTGGAGTGTCCATGACGGAACCCATACTGACGATCAGAAAAAAGGCTGTGATAGGAAAGGTGCTTTGAGTTTTGTTAAGAATAGACTCAAAAACTTTTGAAATACAGGATGTTAAAGCAATTGGGCGATTGTTAAAGGGCTGAGAATGGTCACCCTTCTTTGGGACAGGCTGAATGAGAGCAAACTTCCAGCAAGAAGGAGAGGTGCAAGTTGATAGACAAATGCGAAAGAGTTTACCTAGGCAGGGTGTAAGCACAGAAGCACAGTTCTTGAGGACAAGAGGAGGGACTCCATCAGGCCCATATGCGTTGTTAGTACTGAGGCCAGTGATGGCAAAAAATACACCAACTGAGGAAATTGTAATGTCAGTCATGAGGATGTCAGAGGGGGAAGTGAAAGAGGAACAGCACCGGTATTGTCTAAGGTGCTATTAGAGGAGAAACTCTAAGTGAAGAGTTCTGCTTTATCAGCAGAAGAAATAGCTACAGAGCCATCAGAGTGGAAAAAAAGAAGAAAAGGATGATGAAGTAAAGTTGTTAGAAATGTTTTGGCAAGGTGCTAGAAGGAGCAGGAAGAATTCTAGTTGGAGATTTCAGAGCAATTAGTACGAATGAAGTAATTTGTAGAAAGGTGAATAACAGACTTAGCACGATTCCAGGCAAAAAACATAAAAGAGATGAGATTCAGGAATGGGTTGACTCTGGTATACCTTTTGCAGGCCATCTCCTTGTTGTGGAGAACGTTAGAATAAACGTGATTAAACTTTTTTTTTTTTTTTTTGCATTATTCAAAGGATATGAGAAAGGAATGCATACCTCCATGCCCAAGAGAATAGCCTCTGTAATGCGGAAGACACACTCAGATGGCTATCGGCCATGTAAACAATAATCATTCCAGTAAAAATCAAAGAAGTACTACCTGAGGGTTACCCAATCAGCAGGTCCAAAATGCCATAGCCACCACTTCATGGAAGGGTCCACAGGCCTTACTGGAGTGATAGGACAGGTTATGGTCACTAGGTTGTGATAAGAGTAGCCCAACAGAGAGGAAAGATTAACAGAGTAACTACAAGGATTGGTTGTAAGGAAGAGGTCAAGAATGTTGGAACTCTCTCCATGAAGGTCAGGGATATGGATAGGACACTGTACAAGCTGCTCTAGGTCGTTAAGGATTGGAAAGTTTTAAACTTGTTCACCAGATGCATCAGTGAAAGCAGAGGAGAAACAAAGGTGGTGGTGAAAACCGAAATCACCTAGAAATGATATTTCAGAGAAAGGAGAAATTGATAGGATGCATTCCATCTTAGAGTTAAGATAGTCGAAGAATTTTCGTAGTCAGTAGAATCAGGGGATAAGTGAACAACACAGATACATTTAGTCAAAGAATGACAAGGCAGATGAAGCAAAAGAGCAGAGAATTCAGAAGATTCAAGATCAGGAACATGAGAGCAAGATTATGTTGTTGAGAACACATACACAGCAGCAGCCTTTGGTTTTGAAATTATTATAGAGAAAGTAGGAGAATACAGAGAAAGGTTTGCTATCAGCCGCCTCTGGCAGCTGAGTCTCAGTGAGGAAGAGGTGAGGTTTAGAGAAGGAGAGGTGGTGTTAGAGGAAAGGCCACGGATATTGTAAAAACGAAAAAGTACTGAGTCAGACTTTGGTTCCAGGCATCTCGCTTGGTCGTCACCGGGAGAGGGGTGGATGGTAGGGTCTTTGATGCCCCCCCACCCCTGGGAAAGGGGGATTCAGAGGCAGTTCATAAGTGTTGGAGATGGGGTGGATATTGGCCTGTCTTACCTGGGCAACAAATATGCGAAATTCAATCAGTGTCAGTTTTGATGTTTAAGCCGGAGATCGAGTGTCGTGGAAGAAGGAGGGAAGGGTGTTGTTAACTTGGTGCAGGAATGCCAAATGGAGCTTTTGTCAAGGCCTCACCTCACATAATTCAGCGTCAGTCACTAGATACAGAAATGTGGAAAAATAGAGAGTTTTTGGGGTGCGTAGGCCTATTTAGGTGACATGGGAAGCTTTTTAGCTCTCCTTCTTCAGTTATTTAGTTTGTGTTTAACACCTTAGCATTCACTTATATAATATTTACCAACCGTAGTTTTAGCATCATCATTAGTTTACACTGATATCATACACTATTATACTGAGGTGTAATGCACAAAAGATATCGGTGAGGGATAGTTATAATGTAATCTCAAATGTCACTCAAACTTAGGCTCATGATCCAACGTCAGGAAATAGGAAAAATATATGGAAAGTTGGAGATTATTTTTAGCCCACATTACGTGTATACTACTCGCACTTTAATGTAGCAGATCGTCTGCTGAGAATAAAATGAAAGACGCGTTATTTTACCTAAGAAAAGTTGAGCTTACTGACACTAAGTACACTCATATTAGCTTGTAGCGATTGGTCTTGCTTGCTTGCTTGAGAGAGAGAGAGAGAGAGAGAGAACTCATTCTCTCTCGTACACTCCTTGATAAACTGACTTCCTGCCTCCTCTTTCTTCCTTTTCTCTGCCACGCGTTTCTCTCTCTCTCTCTCTCTCTCTCTCTCTCTCTCTCTCTCCAACCAATCTCCCTCCCTTCCTTCTCTTTTTTCTACCTCCTCTTCGATTCTCTCTCTCTCTCTCTCTCTCTCTCTCTCTCTCTCTCTCTCTCTCTCTCTCTCTCTCTCTCTCTCTCTCTCTCTCTTCCCTACTCTTTCTTCACTCCCACAATCCCTACCCCCTCCTTCCCTCTCTGTCTGTCTGTCACCCCCCTCCCTCTCTCTGTCCCTGTCTGTCTGTCTGTCTGTCACCCCCCTCCCTCTCTCTGTCCCTGTCTGTCTGTCTGTCTGTCTGTCTGTTTTGAGCTGTTTAGTTTCTTTCTGTCTGATATTTTTTATTGCTCTTTTCCTTTTATACTCTCTCTCTCTCTCTCTCTCTCTCTCTCTCTTTTTCTCCTGGTCACGGTGTCCGCCTTTTAGTACGGTACCCAATTTTAGATTTAACATCCTGCGTGACCGTCCAGATTTTTATTCTTCCTCCTTCTTCTTGCCCTTCCCTTCTTCCCCTTTTGCCTTCTTCTCCCGTTTCTCTTTCCTATTCTCCTTTTCTCATTCCTTCTCGTTCCTACTTCTTCTCATCTTCCATTTTTAAGTCATTTTTTTTTCTTTCCAACTTCTTCTCCATCTTCCTCTCTTGGATTTCTTCTGTTTCTCTTTTTCCTACCTATTTTTCTCCATTTCTCCTTCCTCCTTCTCCAGCTCTCCTATCCCATATTCCCTCACCGTTCGTCTTCACTTACCTTCATCCCTCACCTCTTCTCTACCTCGTTCCCAGATTTTTTTTTTCGTTCGTTGTAACTTTTTCCAATACTTCCTCATCTTCCCTCTCATTCTTTCACTCTTTCCTCTCCTTCACCATCTCACCTCTTTCCTTCCCCCATGTTCGTCTCTTCCTCCCCTGTTTACTTTTCCGTGTTTCCCTTTCCTTTTTACCCTTTCTTCCTGTTTTCCGTCTACCCTTTCATCTTTCTTCTCCTTTACTTTTTTCCTCCACTCTTCTTCCCTCCTCCGTTCTCTCTAACTTCCCCTCTCTTTCTGTCATCCTCTCTCCCCTTTTCCTCTGTCCTTCTGACTCCCTTCTCTCTTTATTTCCTCCTCTCTGTTTCCCTCCTCCTCTCAAGTTCCTTCCAGCTCTTCGACCCTCTTCTCTTCTTCTTTCTTCTTCCCTTGTCCCCCTTGGTTCCATCCCCTTATTCTTCCCTCCTCCTATCTCCATTCTTCCTTCTTTTCCCATCCTCCCTATATTTTGTCCCTTCTCCCCTCTCCTCTTATCTCCCCTCTCATTTTATTCTCTGTCCTTCCCTCTTCCCCTCTTCTTCATTTATTCTTTTGTTTCATTTCCACCTTATCTTCTGGGCGTGTGAGGGTCGAGTCGTAGGCAGGGTTTCTGAAAACTATTACTAACCGCTCTACTCGTATAATTCCTTCTGCCCAGCGTTTTCGAGATCCCTTCAGTGTATTCTACTCGTCTCTCTCTCTCTCTTTCTCTCTCTCTCTTATGTTTATACATGTTAGACTTCGTTCTTTACTGCAACTACTTCAGGACTCCCCTTGCTTCAGATTATGCCGCTGAGTTAGGGTTTGACTGAATTGAACTGCGTCAGGTTAGGGTTGGTCAGATAACCTACCTGCTGGATGACGTACGGAAAAGTTAACCTTCCAATCGGCCTAATGATTTCCTAACCCATCTTCCTCAAAAATTCGTTCTTGCCTGTTTTATATTCTTATCCTCTTTTATATTACTGAATCAATGAATATCGTAGCAGATGTGTAAGAAATATAAAAGGAAAAGAAACCTTAGATACCGATATAATATTATCAATAAAAAGGTGTTTCCAAGTCTCCTAAACCACCTAAAAAACAAGCCACAAGCTCACACTTTCACCCCGCATACTTCACACACACACACACACACACACACACACACACACACACACACACACACACACACACACACACACACACACACACACACACACACACACACACACACACACACACTGATAACTCTCATGTGTCTGCATATACCGGTACACAACATCTGTCACACATACAGTGGTAAGCTAATCTTATGAAGCCACACACACAGGTACAAATATGTTAACATACAAACATATACACATTCTGGTTAACGAACACTTGCTCTCTCTCTCTCTGTCTCTAAGTACGTAAAGCACTCTACCCCCACCCCTATTTATGGCCCAAAAGTATGTGAATTTCTCTAAATATTTGGGAAGACCATTTTTCCTCTGGGCGTTTGTTGTGAGTTCTTGGGGTATTTCGGCTTTTGACTCCATTACCTACTCTACATCCTTCCTTCCTCGTCTACTTTCCGCGCTCTTTTCTTTGCTTCTTCCTTCTTTCCTTTCTTTTTTTTCTTTCTTCCCTCTTTCTTCTTTCCCCCCCTTTTTTTTTTCCACTTCTCCCATTCACTCCTTTCATTCACCCTTCCGTCCTCCCTGTACTCCATCCTTCCTTCTCTTCTTTCCTCTTTTCCTATTTCCCTCCTTCACTCCTACTTTCTTATCCCTTACATTCTTACACTCCTTCCATCGTACTTCTCCCTTCCTTCCTTCTCTCTCAGAATTCCTAGGTGTGTGTGTGTGTGTGTGTGTGTGTGTGTGTGTGTGTGTGTGTATTTCACCGGGTCTGTCAGGATCACTTGATGGTCGTGATCGTCAGCTTTTACCCTCCCGGAAGGGAGCTGAGAGCTCATATAGTCCAATCTAAGGGCAAGGCTGTGACCTTCACACACGCACACACCCGTTCCCTTGCTCAAGGGGGACAGTAACCACCCACTTCATCATTGAACTTTCCGCAACCTGAGCGAGGCGCGAACTCCCGTCCACCAGTTGGCAAGCGAGAACGTTACCACTGCACCAGCGAGCGGTGTAAATGTGTGTGTGTGTGTGTGTGTGTGTGTGTGTGTGTGTGTGTGTGTGTGGACAGGCGAGACGAGACTACTGTTACCCTTATAATGTCAGTGTGTGGCAAGTGGGAGGGGGGGGGGAGAAGGCAAGACGAGAGTTATCACACTCATTTAACATCATTATGTGTGTGTGTGTGTGTGCTTTATAACATTAAGCTTCATCCCCAGCAATGGCTTCCTGAAAATACTTTACCATATACCGAGCGAGACAGTTTACCCACTGGTCATTGTCGGCATCGTCCAGGAGCACATTTTTTCCCTTACACCCATGATTCATCCTCACTTCAAAGAAAGCAGGATGATAATTAGGTACCCTTTGAACACTCGTATCTGCTCTAACACAGCAGGTCTTCTGCTACCCACGACGCCAGGGCGCTCACCTGTAAGGCGGTGCTTCTGACATTCATGTAACTCCAGCGTGGGGGAGTTTTCCTTCACGTCCAGTTGCTATGACGTTATTTATTTATTTTTTAAAAATAATAAGCAGTTTTATATCGATATATATTGCCACATATGTATCCATACATTATCAAGATACAGAGCAAAAAGAGCAGAACATGACACAGACAGCAAAGCTTCGAAGGACTGATAATTTGTGTGTAACTGCATGTATTATCGCTTGATAGAGTGGGCCGCCGTCCAGAAAGGACCCGGTCCTATTCTTTGTCCACGACACGGATGGCTAGAAATTGTGGTTCCCGAGAGTATCTACAGTATCTGCCTATTATACATTTGCCTGTCTCTCTATCTCTGTTAGAGTATGCATATTATATAAGTATTTTCATTCGATGCTGTGTCACTGTTAGATACATATTCATCTCTCTCTCTCTCTCTCTCTCTCTCTCTCTCTCTCTCTCTTCCAGGGATAATTTTCCTCTCCACGGCCACATCGCACTACGTCCTCACAAGTTTTTCGTCTTTTCATAATCTTCAGTTCTCACTCCCGTTTCTTATGACATTTTTCATATGCTTCCTTTATGTTCCATGATCATATTTTTTGGTCCCAGGTATTGCTATTTTTTTCTCTCATTTCATTCGTGTTTCTCGTACAAAATATATACTTCTTTGGTATTTTTGTTTATACGATAAAATATTCCATTTCTAGTTGTACATAAAATGCGCGTCTTCATGTAGATTTATCACACGGAACTTTCATATCCCTTAAAGTGTCTAAAAAGAGATGATTTCATAGTAAAATGTATTGTTTTCTCTTTGTGGTGGCGAGTGATGGTTTTCTGTATATATTTCTCTTCTGTTTGCGTGACATTTCTTTGTCTTTATTGCATTGTCTTTCTATTTTTGTTCCCTTTTCACTTATGCTTCAAGTTTGTATTTTTTTTTTTTTCCCATGTTCGTGTGTCTGCTTTCCTACTGACTCACTTAACATATTTGTTCCTTTCGTCTGTTATTTAGTTCCTCACCCTCTCTTTGCTTCTCTGTCTTCCCCTTCCCCCTTCTATGTTTTCCCATTTTTCTCTATATACCTATATATCTATCGAATCCGTCATGTTTCTACCTTTCTTCCCTCTACTAATCTGCATTTCCATCCCGCTTGTATATCTCTGCTTCCCATTTCGCTCTCTCTGTCTATTTTTTTTTCCATCATCATCATCATGTCTGTTTCCTATATGTGCAACCTCAGGTTTTATATTTCCATCCCATTCGACTGTGCCTGCTGCTATATTGTCTCTGTTCATCATTATTAACTGTATTTTCCATCCTTTTCCTCCATACCTGTTCAACGTTTCGCTCTCAGTTTACCTCTGTTTTCCATCCTATACTTCAATGTGTGCTTAATTCATTTCTTTCTGCTCTGTATACATTTTCGTCTTCTTCATCTAGTCCTGAACATTTTTCTTGGTCTCTCTTAAGCTAAAACCAAATGGAAAGCTTTAAACCCCTGCCAAAAAATCTCAGACAATTAGCTACGTGTAGATCGGCCATAGCCGACATGAAGACGCCAGCAAGAGAATTTCCCCTCCACCTTTTAACAATTGGCTTTTATGAAGGACGATAAAGACGAGATTTAGGAGGTACTTAGTTGTTACATTTGAAAACTTTTCTAGATGCATAATACAGTAAGTAAACAAATGGGGAGATAAGTACTGATCAATACATATATATACAATATGCACATAGATGATTAAAGGTTGACCAAGAAAAGTAACAATGTGTTTAGTGAAACAAAAAGGTAGAAATGTGATTGAGGTTTGAAGGAACTATCTATCTATCTATCTATCTATATACCTAGGCTGCTTCCCCCAAGGAAAGGAAAGTAGCCGAGACAGGACGACACACCCTATTTACTCTTCCATTTTTCACGGGCAACTAGACACCTTTAAAAAAAAAAAATGACAGTCAAATAAATCACTCGACAGGTGTAACTAATTAACTGGAAGGCGGCCACCCCGTTGAGTTGCAGTGTCCTGTAATATGTTTAGAAGATTGTAAGCACTTTCGTGTTGGCTTTTCTTGTATGTTTAATATCTGACCTGCGTCAGATGGATAAATCTATATCAAGCACTTTCCCTCTGCTACTCATTTTCTCCTCTTCCTGTGCTAATCATCTTTCTCTCCCTTTTCATTGTTTCTGCTGTCTTTTCCCCATCTCAGTGTTTTCACGCCTGTCCTATCCCTTTCTCATCTTTTCTATTCTTTGATCCCTGTCTTTTCCCTTTCCCCTCATCTATCTCATCTCCTTCCCTCTCCTACATTTTCTCTTCCTCCCTTAGTTTCACTTTTATCACCATTCTCCTCATTTCCTTTCATTCGTCTATTTTCCACTTTTTTCCCCCTCTTCTCCCAACTCCCCTCTCCCTTCAGCATTATTTTCATACTTTAGTCCCTCTTCTTTTCCCTAACCCCCTCTACATCACTTCCTCTCTCTCCCCACTCTCTCTTCCCCTACCCTACCGCTCTCCTTACACTCCTACTTCCGCTCCCCTACTACTCTCACAGCCACCCTCCCACATTCAGCTGGTCGGCCACTCTGTAAGGAACTGATCACCTACCATCAAATCTCACTTTGACCCCTCCTTCCCCTCTGCTCCCTCTTACCGTCATGCCCCCTCTTACCTCCTTGCCTTTCCTCTTCTTTTCCCTCTGTCCCTCCCCCTCTTACCCTCAACCCCACATCTACCTCCATCCCCTCATTCAACCCTCGTCACTCTAAATCTCTTGCCCTTCTGCTACCCTCTCTACCCTCCTTGCCCAATTCCAATGACTCCCTCCCTGTCCTTCCGATCCCCCTGACCCTTCTAACCCCCCATCCCTGTCTCCAAACCCGCCTTCTCCTTCCTGTTCCTCCATTTCCCTCTCCCATGCCCGCTTTTCCCTCCTATCTTCTGTTTCCCTTACTCAGTCTAGCCCTCTCAATCACTTTACCCCTCTCCCTGCCCCTCAACTCCTCCAACTCGCCCTACCCCTCTCAGACTCTCCAGTCGGCCTTTCCTAATGCCCTACCCCTTTCCTACTCGCAAGCAGCACTCATATCCTTTCTTTCTCGGACTCCCTTGCGTCTCCCCTCCTACCACCATCCCTCTCCTATTCCACTGTTCCTCGTTCCCCTCTATGCCTCTTTCCTATGGCCTTCTGTCCCCTTCCCACCCGCATGTCTCTCCTGCCCCTCACATAGATTCACTTCACCCCTGCCTTCACAAGCGGGCCCCACCCTCACCCTTACCCTCACCTCTGGCCTCACTGACAACACCCACAATCACCCCCACAACATCCTCACCCTTGTTTTTACAACATTCAATCACCCTGCCTTCACACATTTACTCTACAGTAATCTATTGTCTTATAACACACGCATTCACCTTTGCTATCACCTGCTATGGCAACAGTACCCCTTGTTCCATTTCACACACACACACACACACACACACACACACACACACACACACACACACACTGTATACACCTACCTGTACATTAATACCTGGTGTCACTTTCATCGCTACCACACTAGCTTTGTCCAAGGGATTTCTAGTCACTCTTCTCTCACACATACCCACCCGAAACACTGCCCTCACCTACAACATCCACAGTCACTTTTGGCCTCAGTTACAGCAGCCTCCCTCAACCCTGCTAAGTCAAACAGTCACCTTTGTTCTCATTCTCCAGCACCTCTGTCCTCCTACACTACACCCTGTCTCACTCCTAGCTTCACGCACAACACCCTCCCTCACCCCTCACCCTTCTATACAACACCCTCGCTTACGCCTGACCTCCCTCATCCCTGTTGTCTCTTCACTACATCCTCCTTCACCTCTGTCTTCCTCTCTTCCTACATCCTTCCTCGCCCCTGCCTGCCACATTACATACCTTACCTGCTCCCATACACCCTTCCTCACCCCAACCTGCACCCCTACTTTTTCCCTTTCCCCTGCCTGCTCACTTACACCCTACCTCAACCCTACATGCACACCTACATTGTCCCCTAGACCTACTCGCTCCCTTACACCTACTATGACCCCTACCTGCAACCGTACATCATTCATCACCCCGGCCCTTACACTCAGCACCTGTACTCACCCCTCCCTAACTCAGTTATCACTGTTTTTCATATAAACACGCTTCGCATCGATTTCACTCAACTATGCACTCTGGCCACCTTCACCCTTGCATCACCAACTCTTTCACACTTCTCTCCTTACGTGATCTCATTTTACTACATTCTCATCCCGACTGTCTCTCTCTCTCTCTCTCTCTCTCTCTCTCTCTCACTACAATCTTGTCCACTCAATGCCCCACCCTAATCCAGCTTCTCACTACAAACTTTGCGTGAAGCGCTTCCTTGTCCCCTTTCATTCCCCTTTTATCGTCTTCTGTCCTTCAGGTCTGCGTACTTCATCTCTAAATATGACTCGAGGTTAACCCTGGATAGGCAACCTTACCAATCGTAACACTGTAGGAAAACTGGAGTAGGATATACCCAACGGAAAAAAAAAAAAAAAAAAAAGGTATGTATTTAATGTGCTGCAATAATACAGGATAGACTTAGAACCATTGTGCTTTCTTTTTAATCTAAAACTGAGTATCAGATAATTTTCTAAGTATGAGAAAAAAATATTATAAACATGCATATTGTGGAAGCAGTGCTTCTCAGTACCATGGACGGTAACCTGGGGTATATAATTCCCACAAGTACAAGCACCTAGGAGCTGGGATAGAAATAAGACACCCCCACCAACAAAGAGGATCTGAGGTTAGGTGAAGGTAGAGGGAAGCAGAGATTCGCTGCCCACGCAATTACCACGTGGCAACCAATGAAACAGTTAATGGGAAATTATTACCTCAGGTTGCCTATCCAGGGTTAAACTTTTATCTTTTAACTTCATCCTGATTTTCATCCTTTTTACCCCTCCTCTCTTTCTCTGATTCAGCCTTAGATTCTACTTGATGTATGACACTGAATTTCTAGCTCGTTGTTGTTAAAGTGCAGTGGAATATATATATATATATATATATATATATATATATATATATACTCCCTGTTTCATCCATTCTTAATCTTTATATATATATATATATATATATATATATATATATATATATATATATATATATATATATATATTCCTTCTTTCATCCATTCTTAATCTTTACTTGACTGTCCTCATGCTTTTGGTCACTCTCCATCTTTTCTTTCCTTTTCATCTCAGTTTCATCTGAAGAATAAAACTGATTTTTAATATAGTGCTTAAACGTGCAATGAAGCATTTGTAGTACTTCTTTCCTTTCTTCTTCCTCTAATCTCGCTTTGCCCTCCTCTACTCTCTACTTGTTTTTTACCCTATCCCTCTTTTCCTTTGACCTCTGCTTTAATGTCCAGTTCCTAAACATCTGCAATTTGAAAACAAGTTTTTCTAATAATATAAAGGTCTGACCACATAGGAAGGATCTTGATGTCTCTGAGACTGCACTATGTAACTCTACAGTATGTACTGAAACTAACTCTCTCTATCCTTCCTTTTTGTTTCGTCTTTCTTTGCTTTTTATCTTCTCCTGCTGTATTATCCTATTAGATCCTATACACACTGCCGATCTTTCGTCCTTGGGTTTGTCTCCGTGTTTTAATTTTTGCTCATTCTGCCCTTCATCTTACCCTGTTTGAATCCCTACGATCCTCCTTTCCTTCCCTCCTTTCCTCTATTCCATTATTCTTTCCTTTCTCACTTTACGCACCCACAGTACATACTTCCCTTCACCTGGGTTTGGTCCACTTTTTTCCCTCCCCGTCCCTTCTCTCTTCTCCCCTTCTTTTCTCTCCTTCTCTACCTCCATCCCATTTTCTCGCTCCCTTCCTTTTTCTACCTTCTACGCTCCTCTCTTCCCCTCCTTCTCTGCCCCCTGCTTTTTCTCCGTCCTCTCTGTCACCCCGTCCATTTTCTGTCCCGTTGTTCCCTTCTCTCTCTCTCTCTCTCTCTCTCTCTCTCTCTCTCTCTCTGCGGCCCCCGTATGAAGTATTCCCTATAGTGTTCCTTGTTTGTAAACTTGTGGGTCACGTGTGTCCCGGAAGGCCCGTCTTAACACAATGACCTCCTGATGTTGGCCCGACCTGACCCTTGACCTGACAGGGGTATCAAGGTCAGCTTTTCACTTTGTCGGCCCGAGTGTAGGAAAGAGAGAGAAAGTGTAGGAAAGAGACAGAAAGAGAAGGAACAGTGAAAGATGAGAGGAGAGAAGAACTATGATGGCAGTACTAGCTTGGTTAGCCCATACTATAACGCGTCAACTTACTTGGCTGATTGTTTTTTTTTTTCTCTCTTGCAGCTTATTTCCCGTAGCTCTGGCGGAGTGAGGCAATACTGCAGCATTACGTCATTTTCGTAGCACTTTCTTGATACAGGTCGGTAATCGTTTTTTTTTTTTTTTTTGATTATATTGGACAGAGTATTGGTAGCTACCATCTAAATGCATAAGCGCTCGGGCACTCCACATATGTACTCTTAACCCTTTCAATATATTCCAATTATTTCTACCATCAAAAGCTTTTATATACCTCAGGAGAGAATATACGTGCATAGAGGATTGCGTAGAGCCTTCATTAACTCCTTCACTACTCGGGTGCACTCCACAGCTAAATATAGTCTAGTCGTAACGTAAATAAAGTACTAAGGATGTCCTCGACCTAAAGAGGTTAAGTGCCTTGCTCTATCAGCACGACAAAACCAAACAATGTATGCGCCTGTACATGCATTATGTGCTGGAGAGACCTTCACATGATGACTGACAAAACCAGGCGGATCAACTGGCCGTTGTATAAACGTCTTCTAGCTTTCTTCTTATTACTTGAAAGGAGGATGGTGAACTCCCGGAGAAGAGCAACGTCATTCAGCAGTTCAACAGGTTCACGTCCAGACGATTCCAGGTCCACAACAACGTCCATTATCCCTTGCAATCTCATGGCATGCTTATCTTAATCACATTATGTACTGATTATTTATTCAACTTGTGATATTTCTGTCATACTAAAGGGGTTAATGAAGGTGATATCTAACTCACCGCGAGGCAACAAGAACAGAAAAAGTACGTCATCATATTGAAGAGGTTAGTCTCTCGCCAAAGTTGGGTGGTATGTGTAAATGCGAAAAAATGTACCCTGAGAAATATGGCGTAAACTTTTATATACACTAATTACATAAAGAGAGAGAGAGAGAGAGAGAGAGAGAGAGAGAGAGAGAGAGAGAGAGAGAACTACTAAATTTACACGTGAAAAGGAATACGGAGGTCAAGAAATTAAAATATATTAATCGAAGAACGTAGCATAAAACAAAGAAGAAAACAATGATTTCATGACTGTAGCTAGAACACAAGAATGATTAGGGACAGAACGTACTACAGAAGAGAAATAGGCAAAGACAAATCAATTACAAATATATTTTTCTTGCAGGCCACGAGCAGGAAATAAGTCTCTCAACTGTAACACACCCAGTGCCGGATCCGAAGGGGAACAATCGGGGACAAAAGTTCGCCTAATGTTTCACCTCCTCTACTCAACACCGCGTCACTTGCCTCTGTTCACTAACATTCCTAAGCTAAGAGAGGTTTGGTAGCATCATGGCGGAAGTAAATGATATGTCATATGCCTGTAAGTAGACGTAATGGAAATACAAAGATTCTTTTTCTCACTTTCTGACCATTCAAGGTGGATCACAAATTATTGGATCGTAGAGTCAGTTTTGGCAGCCGGAATTACCCTCTAAGTGTGCAATGATAATTTGTAAATTTTTATCGTAATATTTCTAAAACACATTCAGTACATCAGTCGAAATTAATATATATCGTGGGTGTTTACACGAAAGGAGGGGAAAATAAAAATATCGGTTATCGGAATAGTGTAATTTACTCTATTCAAAAACCGCCTTCCTCATTCTCTCTGTTTGGATGACTTCTTCCGTGCTCTTACGTGATCATCTTTCTATTCTCACTCTTACCATCCATTTCTCCCATTCTCTCTCTGTCTCACTCCAACCATTCGTTCCCCCGGCTCTCTCTTTCACCTTCCCTCAATCTCTCATTCTATCTCCTTGAATTTCCGTGTTGTTCGGTTATTCCTTGTGAATTACATCTATTCCTGCCCTTTTCTCTCTTACCATCCAGCTCTCTCTCCCCCCCACCCCACCTCTCCTTCTCTCGTCCGTACGTACTTTAGCTTGTGCTTTATCCTCTTCTGGCCTCAAATGCAGTCCGGCCATGCTACTCATACTCGCTTTTCTCAATTACAAAATGAGAGAGAGAGAGAGAGAGAGAGAGAGAGAGAGAGAGAGAGAGAAGAGTATAATGCGAGACACATGGAAGGAAACAGACTCAAGGAATAATAAAGTTAATGAGAAAAAACAGAAAACATCACTTTTCAATACCTTTACGCCGACATTCAGTCAGGCTACTTCATACTCCTCTCTCTCTCTCTGTCTCTCTCTCTCTCTCTGCCATAAATTCCAAACTTTAGCCATAGCCATAAATTCCAAACTTTAGCCATATGTCTTTGCCTTACCCTAAAATTTCCTCTCCGTCCCTCCCCTTCCCACCCCATGCTTTCTATATCTGCCTCCACTTCCTCATTCTTCCCCTTGTCTTCGTTCCATCGTTATTACTTTTGCTCTAAACATGCATTATTTCATGTATTCAGTGCAGTTAAATTTCTGTGCCATTCATTCGCACTCATTCGTCTCAGATCATCCATTCATTCCTTTTTCACTGAAATCTTTGACATTCTTTTAATTATTCATTCAATTCATTTATATATTCATGGACTTTCAACTCTTCCTTTCTCCATCATAGAAAACACACTGTACAATAATTTTCTTACTGCTAACATGACAAGACTGGTAGCCGTGTGTGTGTGTGTGTGTGTGTGTGAGAGAGAGAGAGAGAGAGAGAGAGAGAGAGAGAGAGAGAGAGAGAGAGAAAGGAGATGGGGAAAGAGAAAGGGACAAGGACCCTGAGAGGGGTGGGAGCAACACCATACGGTAGGTATTTAGAATCATTTAGGTGGCCCAGCAGCAACTTCCCTTCTCAGTGCACTGCACCTTTTCCATGGGTGTGTATACACCATTGACGGTCAAAGCTGAGCAGGAGCAGAATGGAGCGGGAGAGAGAAGAGAAGAGAGACAGGGGGTATTTTTGAAGAGGAAAGGCATGAATTGAGCAGAATACAAGTTAAGGGTAGGAGGATGTATGAGGAGGAAAAGAATGGACTGGAGGTAAGAGAGTGAGACAGGAGGATGAATTACTAGAGGGAGGGAGGGAAGGAAGGGTGAAGGGAGAATAGGGGGATTAGGTGAGGAAAGAAAGAAAGGCTGGAGAAAAGAATGATGGGGGAGGGGAAGGAGAGGTAGGTAGGGTATAGCTGGGAGAGGGAGGGATGGAAGGCTGATGGATGAATGTAGATGAGAGAAGTAGATGAAATGAGAGGCATAAAAGGAAAGTAAGGGATGTAAAGAAAGTTGTAGATCAAAGGACAACCGAGCGTACTGGAAGATAGAGAGTGAAGGAAGGACGAGAATTGACGAGGCACAACAGGAGATACATAATTAGACGAAGGGACGCATGAGAGGAAGAGAGGAATGGAAGGAACGAGAGGGACACAGAGAAGGTGGCAAATATAGACAAACGCAAGAACGGATTAAAAAAAAAAAAATGGAAAGTGGAGAAACGGAACATGACAGTGCTTTACTGGTGAAGAAAAATGGAGTGAAGAGGAGAGAATAAAAAAAGTAGGATGGAAGAAAACTTGAAAGAGGACGATGGTAAAAAAAAAAAAAAAAAAAAAAAAAAAAAAAGGTTAACTTCGAGTAGCTCAGAGAGGTGTGGAGGAGTGCTGTGTGGAGGGACGAGTGATCAGGGTTGTGTCATAAGGCAATGCCCAAAGGGAAAAGAAATAGCATTAGCAAATAAAAGCGAACTATAATAATGGAGAAACTTATACTTCCTCACACTTGAGTGAGTCTGAGGGAAAGAGGCGGGATGGGAGGCAGAAAAAAAAAAAAAAAGTTCATGGATACTGTAGGCGAGAGTTAATAAGTGAAGTATGGAGTTAGAGAGCGAAAGAAAAAGCTGCTGATAGAAAAGTGTTGAATAATGTGCGGATACTTACAGCTGCGGGGAAAATATAGTTTGACATTTTAGTCGAACTGTCATGAATCTCTTCCATAAAATTCTGAAAAGTTTGTTGAGTTTCGCAGATGGCATCACCATGTTTCAAAAACTGATATTCATTGTCTCGTCATTATCTTCGTGAAGTATTTAAGAATTTCTCTCCTTAACTGTACATGACAAGGACTGCATCCCGTAATTTTCTTAGCACCGGTACTGTATCTGCCTCGCAGTCATTGTGAAATAAACTGTTGTGTGTGGAATGCTGAGCATGTGAGATGGAACCGAGAGTCTGGAAGCCTGAATGATAAGAGAATGAATGTGCTGCCCACTTCATTCTGTAGTAACTTTACTCTTATATATTACTGATCTTGTTTCTGGATCCTGCTCACCTTACGTGGCAGTGGGAAAAAGTATGATGATGATAATGATGATGATGATGGTTTTGGTGGTAGTGGTGATTATGAAAATGCCATACAAGAATTGATTTTTTTTTTTTTTTTTTGTTCTCTTCTATTATGTGCACTTGCCAGTCTAAACTATCGTTCATTTTACCCGAATATTCCCACACTATTTACTATTTGGTGTAATGAATAAAAAATATATATTATTAAGCCAAAAGAGGTTGAGATAAGTAACAAGGGTTATCAAAAGAATCCTTTTTGTTGACTAGCTCCTATATAGATTTCAGACACTAATACTCTCTCTCTCTCTCTCTCTCTCTCTCTCTCTCTCTCAATTTTTCTTCCTCTTTTCTACTCTTCCTCTCCATTCTACCTTCACTCTTCCATCTTCTTCATTTTTCTACTGTCCTCCTTCTCCTCTACTCTATCTCATCCCGGCACAACGAATAACCTTTACCTCCCGCTCCGCCTTTCCTTCCTTTCCTCTCCATTCATCTTTCTCCATCTCACTCCCAGTGCAGTAGGGTATCTCCCTTTTTTCCTCATTGTCTTCTCCATTCCACTCCATCTCCACCAATCACTCGCTATCCTTTTCTGTCTGTTCTATAAACCTTCCCTGCCTATTCTCTGTAACAAGCATGGTATGTTTTTTACTATCATTTTCCTGTTGGTTTAACTGCGTGGTGTGGTAGGAGGAGGTGAGCCTTACTTTTTCTATCCTTTTCTCTTACACACAGGTTAGACTTTAGTAGAAATAGCCTTTTCTCTAAGAGATTACCTCGCCATGGGCCAATAGGCCTCTTCTTATCTGTACTTCCTATGTACTCCTATGTATAATGTGACCAGATTTATTGGAGCTAAAAGCCTGCCCGCGCGCGCGTGCGTGCGTGCGTGTATGTGTGTGTGTGTGTGTGTGTGTAATTCACCGGGTCGGTCAGGATCACTTGATGGTCGTGATCGTCAGCTTTTACCCTCCCGGAAGGGAGCTGAGAGCTCATATAGTCCGATCTAAGGGCAAGGCTGTGACCTTCACACACGCACACACCCGTCCCCTTGCTCAAGGAGGACAGTAACCACCCACTTCGTCAGTGAAACTTTTCGTAACCTGAGCGAGGCGCGAACTCCCGTCTACCAGATGGCAAGCGAGAGCGTTACCACTGCACCAGCGAGCGGTGTGTGTGTGTGTGTGTGTGTGTGTGTGTGTGTGTGTGTGTGTGTGTGTGTGTCTATATAGATAGATAGATAGATAGATAGATAGATAGGTAGATAGACAGACAGATAGATATAGATAGATATATAGACAGATAGATATTGACTATGACAGCGACCACTGCTGCGCTACACCTTAAACTGAGGCTGCTAATCAAACACTAACGTCTACGAACTCCAAACATACAGTACGGTACAGTGACTTAAACTGAGGCTGCTAATCAAACACTAACGTCTACGAACTCCAAACATACAGTACGGTACAGTGACTTAAACTGAGGCTGCTAATCAAACACTAACGTCTACGAACTCCAAACATACAGTACGGTACAGTGAATGGGTCGACCAAAGCTACCAGCCAATGAGCATTACAGATTTTATATTAATAATTCGGTATTTCATTTGGTTAGGATTATGTATAATTTTACTATCATCCTAATTTCATAAAAGAAGGTCATGTTTTATCTAATGCAGGAGTAGGTTTCTAAAAGCGGGACAATTAAGATAATTTGCTCAAAAAGCGGGACATTCTAGTCACAATTAATAAAAGCGAGACGGACGTCCAAATAGCGGGATTGTCCTGCCTAAAAGCGGAACTCTGGTCACCTTACCTATGTACCTCTATCCTTTCCCCATCATTCTATTCCTCTCCCTCCCCCCTGCACCAGGGCTTTGGGTAGTGTTAATAAATTCTGCTAAGCCTATGAGAACACGAAGGAAATGTTTCGGTGGGAATGTAGGAACAGGTTTCTAGTCCTGCAGACTTTGATGGAATCTGAAGACAATGATGTTAATCAAATGTGGAGAGAGGTAAAAGAGGTTTTGCATGAGAGTGCTAAGGTTACTATTAAGAAAAAGGAAAAAGCGAGAAGGAAAAAGTGGATGTCAGCTGAAACATGGAATGCAATTCAGAAAAGGAAAGAGGCGACGTTAACAAGTGAAGATCAACATGTTGATGGCCAGATAGTTGAAGTACTTAGAGCAAAGTACTGGAGTTTACATTCTGACGTAAAAAGACTCGTTAAACGTGATAAAAGGAGGCTATGTGAAGAAAAGGCAACAGAGACAGAAATTAAGTTAAGTAAAAATGACGGTCAGAGCACAAGAGCAGAAAATTTATGAAGGAGTTAACTGGGACTGAAAAGAGAAGGAAGGAAATACCTGTACAAGATAGAAATAGTAACTTGATGACTAAAGATCTGGATATAAAAGGAAGGTGGAAAGAGCATTTTAAATCTGTTCTTAATAGACCAATCCCAGCTGAAGAGGACATTTTGCCAGCTGAGAGAGATTTGCAGATAGAAACGGGGGGTATAACCTTGGAAGAGGTAGCAAATCCATAAAGGAATTAAAGAATTTTAAGGCCCCAGGAGAGGATGGAATATTTCCTGAAATGCTTAAAGTGAAAAATTGTGAGTTGATGAATGCGCTTTTGAAACTTTTTAATGTGGCTTGGGATAATGGTGGAATTCCAGAAGAGTGGAAAAATGGAGTGATTATAAAAATACCAGAAAAGGGAGATTTCAGTATGTGTGAAAACTGGAGGGGGATAACTTTGACACCTGTAGTTGCAAAAGTCTTTTCCAAAATCTTGTTGAACAGAATGGAGCCAGTAATTGATAAAAATTTAAAGAGAAGAACAAGCGGGATTTAGAAAGGGTCGAGGTTGTAATGATCAGATTTTTATTGTAAGTCATTTAATGCAACAAGCTAATGAGATGAAAATGCCACTTAGTATGTGTTTTGTGGATTTTGAAAAAGCGTTTGATAGTGTTTCACGCGGAGCTATGTTGAAAATTATGAGATTCTATGGTATACCAGAAAAGTTTGTAAATATTATTCGAAGCCTGCATGAAGGTACTTTTTGTAAGGTAATGGTGGGTGGTTCTTTGAGTGATCCATTTCAAGTTAGGTCAGGAGTGATTCAAGGAGGAGTTCTTTCGCCATTGTTGTTTGTTTTGGTTATGGATTATGTTATGAGAAAGGTTGTAAGAAGAACAGGTGCAGGAATTAACCGGAAAGAAAATAAGAAGCTGATGGATTTGGACTATGCTGATGATATTGTACTGATTTGCGAAAGTATTTACGAGATGCAGAAGGTGCTTGATTGTCTGGTGGAGAAAGGAGAAAAAATGGGATTGGTAATAAATTGTGGAAAGACTGAATTTATTTATATGAACGTGGAGAACCAAATCGATTGTGTAATTGGGAATAATGTGGTTTAGAATGTAGAAATTTTTAAATATTTGGGAACGATTGTATCATCTAATGGATAATTAAACAATGAAATTGAGGAGAGGATTAGACAGACTTGGCGAGCTGTTGGAATGTTGAAACCTGTGTGGAATAATAATATGCTTTCGGTACATACTAAAGTAAAAATATACAAGTCCATGGTTAGACCAATTTTAATTTACGGGCGTGAGTCATTGTACAGTACAAATGCAACAGATCAGAAAGTACTAAGATTTGAGAATAAAATACTGAGAAGGATTCTTGGGGTAAAGTGGCAAGACAGAGTTACAAATGAAAGAGTAAGGGATATTACGAGAGTGGAACCAGTTGATGAATATGTGAGACTGTCTCGCTGGAGATGGCTGGGGCACATATGTAGAAAAGAAGGCAGTTTAATACAAGATGTGCCAGAGTGGACTGCTAGAGGAAGAAGAGGCAGAGGTAGGCCGAGGGAGACCTGGTTGGGGACAATGAAAAGAGAAGTAGGAGAGGAGTGTTGGTAGGACCTGAAGGAGATGGCAAGAGACAAATATTGGTGGAGAGAGCTCATCGAGGCCCTATGCATCCCGTGGGGTGCCACAGGAAATGACTGATTGATTGACTGAAGCCTATGTTGTGTATAAGATTGCATGTGTAGCCCCTTGTCTTCACACTTACGCCCACCAACCACTTCATTTCAAAACTAGACATGTGTAAAATACAAGAAAAATAATCTGTCTTTTCAACTCTCTATAGCCACACATCTTAGTCCTTAATTACGGAAGGTGTGGCCACAAACCAACTATACGTGTCATCAGCCATCTCACTCACATACATTCTCTCAACCAATCTTTCGTTCTCCAGTCTCTCCACATGGTCAAACCATCTCAAGGTACTTCTCCTGATGATGTCCAGCACAAAATAGTACGATATATTACAATATTTAATTGCTACGGAGAATTATTCATGGCAGAGTTTGGCTCAGATCTTTTCTTAACGCGGTCTATGTGGCCCTTATACTGTGCTAGCTGTGGCGTCACTATACCCTATTTGATTGACCTGTGCAGCTGAGATGTATGAGGTGAGTAGGGAGTGTTTGATTCGCTGCTGCTAATTGGCATCCGCAGCTGCTAACTGGCTGCCGATAATGTAAAAATACAGTTCTTCTTATTTTAGCTCATACATATTGACATTTGTAAATTGCTTGCAATATAAGTAGCCAGTTTAATATGGAATAATTTTCGAAGCTGAAGAGGTCAAAATTTACTTTAAAAGTTTTCTGTTGTTTAAGAAAATAAACTTAATCATAAAGTTTTATAAAACGATGAGTGACGTTGGAAGTAAATTATCCACCCACGGTGTACACCTTCGTCCACATGATGCACTGCATCCACCCAATGTGTACACCTACGTCCGCATGTTGCCCTACAGTACTGTACATGCCTGCACTTACTTCAGTGCCATCATCGGCAGCCAATCAGTAGCCGCGAATCAAACACACCCTACTTGCCCCATACATCTCAGGTGCACAGGTCAATCAAATAGACTTACAGTCGCTCCATGAGTGATCAGACCTCCTCACAAGGGGTGGATCAGCCATAATTCATTACACTGGTTTAGGACGAGCTCATAAGAGTGTGGCATAAACATGAGAGCACCCAAGGCATACAACTGTGTCGTCCTTTCGGACTCTTTCATCTGTCCACGTGATTACAAAGTCAGACCTCTACCGGCCAGGACAGCGCCTGTGGTAGAGCAGCAGTGTACAGGAAAATAAGGTCAATGGTGTGTATTAATTTTGTTCACCCATACTATGCCTCCTATTAAATGTGTCAGAAACGACGAATGAAGGAAGGAAAATCTGAGGAAAGACAAGGATGAAAAAGGGATGAGATGAAGTGTAGGAAAGGAGAGAAAGAGAGAACTGTTTCTGTCACATTCGAGATAGAGCTGAGGTGGACTGGAGTGCGACAAATACAAGGAACTATACTTCCGTTTTGGAGACTTTCTTAAGGTGAGAAAAACTGTATGATGGTAGCAAAAATAATAATAAAAATAAAAAAAGACTATATTTGGGGATATGGTAGTAGTTATAGCCCCAAGCTCATCTGAATATGAACCCAGTGGACGGCAGGCTGAAGGTTTCATTTTCTTGCTGCCTACTACCGGGTACCCTCTTTACAGTGGGTGGAAAGGACTAAGGGAACATTTACATAACTTGGCAGCAGAACTGGCCGGACATATCCAAGCCAACAAGGGATAAAGCCAAGAGTTGTTCTTGAAACAGTGCGAAAGAGTGAGTGTGGGTGAATAATGTCATTAAATGAAGCGAGAACAAAACGGAGCAGGTGAGCCTTGGCCGTGTGCGTGAGGAAGAATAATGCCAGTAACATAATTAAGGACAAATGAGGTAGCTGGCAGATGGCGTGGGCGTCACGTAGAAAGGACATCTACTGGCGTGATGGATGAGGATGAATGTGATAGGAAAGGGGGTGAGTGTGAGCGGGGGAATGAGGGGGGATGGTGAAAGAATAAGGAGTGGAGGAGAGCGGGAAGGCAAACAGGTAAATATTATCATGTGATCTATGTGTTGAGGAGAAAGTGTTAATATGATGACACCCGGCCGAACAAGAATGACGATGTTACGTATGAAAGGTAAAGAAATTTTCACATTTTAAATCCAACAATGAACCCGAGTGACAAGGGTATATTAGATGCCGGTGGTATGGACGTTCCTAGTTTAATTAATTATTATTATTATTATTATTATTTTTACTCTATCGCCTAAGCTATGCCAATCTGCCTTGAGTTAACCCAGATTACATAATCGTAGTTATAACTTCGCCTGTAGCATGGGCTAATAGTTATTTCTACTCATTTTTGTGAGGATTTTATGATCATTTCATTCATACTATCAGTACTTGTACATCTGGCCATGAAGAATGGAATAGTAACTCAGTAAACATTTCATGTAGGTGCAATCTGAGGCGGGGTAAAGCAGGAAAGTGCAACTAGCGGCGCCGCTTCCGGTCCCTTCAGATACAAGTTGAGACTGCAATATTCCACTGGAGGCGCCATCTCCTGTCCCACATCCCTTTCATTGTTGATGATCAACGATTGACTTAATATGGTAAGTTTTAATCACATAATGCACTCAGGAGGCCAGAACACTT
>NC_136966.1:4794276-4869276 GCF_032717465.1 Coenobita brevimanus
TTGGGGTTTAGTGGACGATTTGCATAATTCTTCCAGTTATCAGCACCACCCGCCCTCATCTCCATCCCAGTCCCTTCTCTCTCTCTCTCTCTCTCTCTCTCTCTCTTGTGTTGTTTAAACATTAATGCAATAACCGAAGCCAGACATCAACCATAGGGGATGCTGGTAGACTGGGGGAGAGAGAGAGAGAGAGAGAGAGAGAGAGAGGGAGAGAGAGGTCAGAATGGGGAGAAGGGGGAAAGACATGAAGGGGATAAGAAAAGACATTACTACAGAAGAAAATAAAGGAATCGAAGAGACAGTGAGAGAAGGGTAAAGAAAGAGAGGTAAAGGGAGAAAAATGGGAAGGGACGAAAGGTAAGGAAAGGGAATGGGAAAGGGTGAAAAAGCATGAGGAGAGGGGAAAGGCAAAGGGAAAAGGAAGGAAAGGGATGGTGAGAGGAGTGAGAAAAGGTGGGAAAGCAAGAAGACAACATTACATCTCAGTCTGTGTGGTTCAGGCCCAATTACGACTGCCACTGAGTTTGTGAGGCAGACGCTCACAAACTAACGCTTGATCGCAATAGTCAATCAAACCTGTGTCATACCACTGTCTAGATGTCTTCCTTTTCACCATCAGCGTTTTGCGTCATACCCTCCTTTCAACTAACGCACACACTACCTTTATACATTACCATTGTCATCTGCTTCATTGTCTGTACCTCACACTTTCTTACCACTGTATGCATCTACAATCTTGTTTCACTGTCTGTGCCTTGTATATGTCTCATCCTTTTCCTACCCAACACTATCACATTGTCTGCTGCCACTACCTGCTGTTCAGTGTCATCGCATTGTATGTTCTACCATTCTCCTAACCATCCTATTAACTTACCCTTTGAAAGGAAGGGAAGTGGTTCGGCTTGTAAGGAATGAGAAAAGGGGAAGGAGAAACGAAGAGAGATGGGAAGGTGTCGGGTGTCTCAGAAACGCTTACGAAAGAGTGGTAATGTTGGAGGGCAGTGAAAATGGGACAAGAGGACAGAAACAATGTAATCATACCGGTACGGTAAGCGTGCATGAGTCAACATAGAATACAAGGAAAGAATGATAACCACAACAGAGAGAGAGAGAGAGAGAGAGAGAGAGAGAGATTTTGGAAGAAATAAGAAAGGAATTAGTATTTTATTGGAAAAAGTGCATGCATAATAAAAAAAAAAAAAACACACAACAAGATATTTAAGAGATAAAAATAATAATGACTAATGTAGGGGAAAGGACGATTGGTTAATTGAGAAAGAAAGAAAACTATAGAGAGAAAGATAAATCAATATCAGTTGACTCATAAAATCAATGTTGTGCGATGTGAATGATATGAAAATAAAGAAGGAAAAAAATTAGAGGGAAATAATTATCGTGTTACCATAGGCGAAAGTAAACTACTGAGAAAATATACTAGCGATCCTCCTGTGCTGAAAAGAATGCAGCCCCTTACAAGCCTTATTCTCTTAGCCCTCTGTTCTCCATCTATGCCAGCCTCTCTATGTTATCTTGCTTGCCTCTCAACCAACCTGCACAATGCCAACCCTCCTGCTCTCACTGTAGCCCCTGTTCAACCCATCCTCTGTATCTGAATCCGCTGTATTTCTTTGTGTGTGTGTGTGTGTGTGTGTGTGTGTGTGTGTGTGTGTGTGTGTGTGTGTGTGTGTGTGTGTGTGTGTGTCATTACTCATCTATGCTTGTTTTTAGGGGTAGTTTTGTTTGTGTATATAAGATGTGTGAAGGGTATATATGAGGGAGTCCGAGGTCAGGAGAGACGTGGCAGACTTAGAACGTGGATAAATCTACCTCAGTGAGTGAATGTGTGAATAAGCGAGATATTAAACTGCAGTAAGCAATAGCTTTTGTGGGGGGAAATGGATGGATGTAGTATGTATGGAGACGTGCATGACAAGGGCTGCATTCTTCTTTTTTTTTTTTTTTTCTTTTTTTTTTTTTGTAACTTTGCAGCGGACAGAATCTGTATATTTAGATGAGCCGCGCCGTTTGTTTGTCTTAAATCACGCCCAGACCACAGACCAGGGACCCCCAGACCCACATATATTCTGAACCAGGGTGACGCAAGTATGGTTTTAGGGGGATCAAAATTCAGATCTGGGTCATTTGAGGTCACCGGTAGAGTGTTCGCCCTTTTTTTTGGCCTGGGCAACGCCGGGTACCCATGCAGGCCAATTTTTGGCATGGAGACTCACATGACCTCCAGTTCGGACATAGGCTATGTGAGGTTGACCTCCGAGGTCATTTGAGGTCACCGGTAATAGTAAACAAGTGCTCACAAATACTGTGCGTTAGTCTGCGAAAGCTGAAAACCAGTTTCTGGACCTCTTATAATCTCTCTTCAGAAGCATAAGAGGTACATGGTCTTTCTGGAGCAGAAAGATTGAACTAGAACAAATAGGATTAGTGTGTTCGCCTTTTTGGCCCTGGCAACGCCGGGTACCCCTGCTGGTGATCTACAATTACTGGCGATATGAAGCACATTTCTTGGTGGATTATTAAGCCCCCCATACAAGCACAGTTTTATATGACAGGCCGACTGACGAAATCAGATTGAATCGGTTTCTTTAGGCCAGTTTGAGGGTGTACGGGGATATTTTGAACTGAAGGGAGGCCGGAAAGGCGTTCGGATGAACTGAAGCGCATGTCGAAAAACTGGCCGTCAGTTCTCGCGAACTGAAGGCCAGTTTGCGGGTGTATGGGGCGGCCTGCAGTCCGGGCGTCAGTTCCACACCAACCGTCGTGGTGTTTGCCATATTGCATGGCAAGTTTCAGGTATAATGCGTCCAAGTGCTTGTGCTGACACTGCTGTGGAATATTTCAAATCCTCGTACGACCTCCCAGTTGCAAGGTATCGCAGTGTAGCTGTTAACCTCTCATGTGCAGATACGGACTTCCTCATGCAGGTATCTTGTTTAGTGATGAGAGGCTCAACGACAGACAGCAACTTGTACTAGGTTTCCTGGTCCATCCGCAGGTAATTAAACCAGTCACCACTCTCAAAACGTAGTTCTGATAACAGTTTTGTGTGGGAAAAATTTCCCCTACGTAGCAGCCATTGTTTACATCATTTGCCTCGGCGCTTTTTTTCATGCATGTCAGCACCCCAGCTAGGTTGAGAAGCACAGTTTCCAGATGTTGGGGAGGAAGAGATGTTGCCATGGTGCTGTCTGGGTTGTCAACTGAGGTTAGACGGAAGGCAGAACTGAATAGTGTGTGGGCACAAGCGGCGGCCTGCAGGCCCGTCAGTTCAGTCGGCCTGTCAGTTATAACTGTGCGTGTATGGGGGACTTTAGGCCAGGGAGATGGTGTAGAGAATTTCGAGGGGTTGAATGTTGAGTGAATGGATGTGTGGCTTATATTACTAAACAGTCTTTCAATTGTTTCCCAGGTTTTGTGATTTCCTGTTCTCATTCCTTGATCCCTGCCCATGAACAAGAGATAGAAATGTACTCTTGCTTGCTCAGCGTTCTTCGTTAACTCCTTACAACTAATTATCAGTTATTTTTATCTAGCTACATTATCATTTCCCAAAGCTGTGTTTTCTCTTTCTCAGCATTTTATAACCTTCTTTCAATTCAATATCCCTTTACAGCTCACTATAATCACCAGTTATTTTTGTTACGTTTCCAACTTTTTTCTTTTTACATTTTACCTGTGGGTCCTAATTTATGTCGTGGCTCTTTCACGCTCTGAGTTTTAGGAGAGTCATAACACGGTCGTCACTCTCTTAACTGCTGCCGGGTGAGTCTGAGCTGGTCCGTGATGAGTAGTAGGGAGAAAGACTATATAAAGTTTCCTGCACACACACACACACACACACACACACACACACACACACACACACACACACACACACACAAAATCAATCAATAAAAATAAAACACTCAAAACTGGTATGATTAGCAGGAGTGCTTTTCTGGCGTCAGTGAGGACTTGCATTCGAGCAGGTAAGGCGCGGTAACATACTGTAATTTATATCTGAAAATTGTTCACTTGTTCTTCTTTAACCAACTGCCACCCAATTGCTAATTCTTTTTAGATCCTTAAATATTATCACTCTGGGTTGGACAGAAATAAGTCGGATGAATTGTGCAGTACTGTATATAAACTTAGGAATAAGAAGACATGAACTTAGGAAAAAGAAGAAGCACCAACTACAGTATATTCTGTGAAGACATGCTCAGCACACAACACGTAACCGTAAAACCCATCCTTTACCTCATGTAATCAGGGACTAGAACATTGATTCTCGAGTTATTTAATCTTTAAATTGAAAATAGGTGTCAGCTGTTGTGTTTTTTGGACGGAAAAAGAAAAGAAAATAATATCCATATACAGTATAATACAAGTTCAATATTCAGAACATCTTAAACCAATGGACACCAATAAACGTCTGATATATTTGCCCCTTCACTCTGATCTACCTGCTATTAACTCATTTGCACCCAGTGTCCTCAGTATAGGACGGAAGTGGTCATTTTCAGAAGTTAATACAGAAGGGAACTCCGAGGTAAGGACCTATGAGCTTCGCGACTATGAGCCGATAGGCGGAGGACAGTATGCTTAGTGCCCTTCCAGCACAATCCCTCATGCAGGAATCCTGGGTGCTAATGGGTTAACATTCAGCGACTTTTTTCTATTATTGGATGGAGGGAATTGATAAAGGTTGTATCTTAACTGCTCTAGTTCAAAAGGTCTCCTTAATTTACACACACACACATACAAAAAAATAATAATAATTGTAATAGCAGCATAAATAAAAACTACATCATCAGATTGAAAGGATATGAAATTTTTCTTAATAAAAACCAACACTAAAGGTGAGGTGATTATTGCTGTTTTCGTGGGATTTGTCATCTTACATAAGGGCATCAGCTCTTTGAGGGTCTGCCATGGTCGAAAAAGAACGAAAAATTTATATTCTTTATTTACTACTTGGGGTTTTAGTGGGGATGATGTTCTGAGCTGTAAATAACTATATACTCTCACGATCAAGAGTTGGCAAACCCTTCCTTGCCGCTATGGCGATGGAGGGAGTTACTCGTACATCAATGCTGTGACTTTTTTTTTTCATTTTGATTTTGCTCTCTCAATACCATTCTAGTTTGCTCAGGAAAGAGACTCTCTGAACAGAAGGGTGGCTGATATAGTCTTCAGAAACTCCTTCACTACAAGCCGTCTCAATTAAATTAAATAAAACCTCTTGGTAGAAGTTGCTGTTGTGGTAGTTGTGGCCTCAAGTTCATTTAAAATGTGAGCTCGGTGGATTGCAGGTTTAATCTGCCCCTCCTCTGCAGTCCACCAACTTCTTCTCTGGGTGATAGGGAAGCAGAATGAACGTTTGTATAGCCAGGCTGTTGAACCAGCAGGTTATACTGATGCAGCCACATGAAGGCTTTGCTAACAAGAAAAAGATAAAAAGTAAATACAAACGTCCTAACCGTTTTGAAAAAGTTACTCGCCTCCATATGATATTCACTTCCATTTCCTTTCCGCGATCATAGTTCCACGTCTCTTTTTTTTTTTCTTCTTTTTTTTAGCGTTACTCTGTTTTTTCTCCGCATGAATTCTCTCTCTCTCTCTCTCTCTCTCTCTCTCTCTCTCTCTCTCTCTCTCTCTCTCACCTGTAGCTCACATTCCTCTTTCGTCTCAATTCTGATCAAGACTGCAGATTCTCTTCCAGTAAAGCTATTTCAACTCTCTTGTCAAGTTTTTAGTTTCATGCCCACTTGCCTTCACCTTAATTCTTTTCCAAGATGATTTAAAGGAACACTATTTGAATAAAAAATTCTCTCTCATTCCCTTCTCACTCTTCTCTCTCCCTCTCTCCTTCCCGTTCCATCCACAGCTCACATATAACTATCCTCACGCGTCCTTGCCCGCTGTTCCTACATTGTCACTTCCTCTTACTCTTCCTCATCTCACTTCCATTAATTCTTCTCTCCCTTCCTTTCCTCATAATTCCTTTCCCAGCCCTCTTTCTTAAAGTCTTCCACCCCTCAGTTTTCCTTTCCATTACATCCGTATCCCCTCACCATCTCCGTCCATCCCGCCCACATCATTTTAGTTCCTCCCCCTCCACGTTCCCTCTCTCTCCTTCTTTTCAAGCCAGTTCTTTCCATCCACTTCACCCTACCTCCTCGTCCTGTTCTCCCTCCATTCCTCCCTCTCTCCCTCCCTCCATCACTGTCACTCCTCACCTCTCACCTTCCCGCTCAGACTGAGACATTCATATGATTTATAGGATGTAACTTAGTCACGGTTAGGTGGGAAGCAATAGGGAGAGAAGGTAGGGAGAGGGAGGAAAGGAGGAAGGAGAGAAGGGCAGAAATCGAAAAGACGGTGAAATGGGAGATAGTGATGCGAGAGATGAGGAAGCGATGTAGAGGACAGGGAATGAAAAATGGGATGCGAAAAGAACGAAAAAGGAAATGAATGTGGAGAGAGAGAGAGAGAGAGAGAGAGAGAGAGAGAGAGAGAGAGAGAGAGAGAGAGAGAGAAGGAAAGGGAGAGACTGAAAAATAAAACGTGAAACTAGAAAATGAGATATGCGATGCGATAGAAGAGAATGGTGAAATTAAATGTGGAGGTAGGAAATGAGGAAGGAGGGAATGAGCATGTGCTAGAGGGAGGGAATGTGAAATAACTGAAGGGAGAGAATGAAAAGCGATAGAAATAGAAGGTAAATAAAAGAGTACAAACATGGAAAGAAGATAGGAAATGAGGAAAATAGTAAGAATAAGAGAATAGGGAACAAATAAGCGAGGAAATGAGGCTAATACAGTAGAATGATATGATAGAAGAAGAAGGAAAGAGGAAATGAGAAGGCATTGAGAGAGGAGGTTGGTCAAGAGTTATGGAAAGAGACATAAGAAGTGAGGTGAGAAGTGTCATTAGAAACTAAGGGGAAGAGTTGAAAAATAAGAGTTGGACAGGGAGAGGAACAATGGGGACTGGAGAGAATAAGAAACGCTGGGTGGAAGAAAAAGACTGAAATAAATAATAGAAAGTGTGAAAGAATGTATTTGATGAAAAGGAATCATGTTTATCCCCTGGTAGTCTAGTGGTTAGAATGCCCCAGTCGGAATGGCGGCCTCGCGCAGGTTCATTCCCATTAGGTGACAGGAGAATTTTCGATCATGTACGGTAATGTCATCAAGGGAAGCATGCTGGTAGTCTACCTGTAAAATTTCCTGCACTACGGTAGCCCAGCCTGGGGCCCCAACACCTCGGACATGGTAATATGCAATAATTGACTGCTACCAATTTTGTAACCAATTCAGCTCTTGAGTTTCATTATTTTGTTCTGTTTGCCTCCATACGATTTTGTTTTGTTTAAGACATCCATCCATTTATTTTCCAGTCCTGTAATGCCCCACCCTGCACACACACACACACACACACACACACACACACACACACACACACACACACACACGCATGTCCCACCCCATCAGTCTTTCCATTCAAGAGACGGACCACCATGAAGTGTTAAAAGCAAAAATAAAAAACTTACGGAAAATGATGAACACGACACGAAACAATCCATCAAAGTCCGAAAAGAAATTATGAGAGAGATTTTAATTTGCACATAATGGGGGAGGGGAAATAATGTTATCTCTAATATATACAGAATCGGAATCACTTGTGAGATTTTTATATAATTATTATTTTCTTTAATTACTTCAGTCCGATGACATACGAGTATTTCAATATTTATTCCTTGTATCTCTCGACAGTTTTATTGATGTTAAGATAAACTTTTGGCATTAGAGGGGTTTGATGCAGCCTTCATTTACCTTTTCGCTCCAAGAGGTCTTTCCTACGCTGAATACAGTCTTCCTGGAGGTAACAAGAGTAAAATACAAGTGACGTACTCAGGCTGAAAGGTTAAACCCCTTCAGTCCCATGACGTATTTTTCATTAGGATCAGGACACCACCCGCTGATATTCGACAGTTCAGGAAAGACCTCTTATACTGAGGTTATTAAAAAAAATAATAATTCTCACTTAATCTGAGTGAAATATATCTGGAAGAGCAAGAACAGAGCAAAAATCCTGCTATCTGACTGAAGGAACTGAGCACATACACTGGTAGGGGTACATAATGAGTCAGGAAAGATGTGGCCTAATTGATACTAAAACTGGTTGCAAATGGATGCATTTATAAGAGGGGAAATATGTTTTGGTTGATGATGATGATGATTATTGTTATCATTATTATTTTTGCTATTATTATCATCATTATACGAACATTTATGCTTATTATTATTATTATTATTATTATTATTATTATTATTATGATCATCATCATCATCATCATCATCGTCATTCTCATCATTATTATGCTATCGTAATGATTCTGAAGCCTATTATGGAAGATGATGATGATTGCAGAATTTGCTGTGCATTTAAGCGAAATAACAAAATGTGTTATCGCTGTCCCCATTACCACTTCTTTCTCCCCCTTTCTGTATCCACACCATTACATCATTAGCCGCCTGTAGCCAGTGTCTCGGCATCAGCCCTGGCAGCAGCTCCGTCTGTCACTGCAACTCACAGGAAATGGATGATACTGTTCTCTCAAAGTACTGTATTTTATGTCTACAGAAATTTATTAACTACAACTCTTCTCGAGCACAGGTGTAAATTATCACACTCTAACATTTATAAAAGTCTCTCTCTAAACTGTTTTATTAAATTTACAAAAAGGCATATAGTTCTGAAGGGGACATTGAAGACTATATTAAACCGTTTTATACCGAAAAATCTCAGAAAAGCTGAATTAAAGACCTCTCTCTCTCTCTCTCTCTCTCTCTCTCATCTTCACGCCGCCGTTACCCCCACCGTCCCGTCAGTCTCTCCACCCTTATCTGTCTCTCTCTCTTTCCTCATATAAGAAAAACTTACAGGGCTCGCCCACTGCCAAGGTATTAAATCTGGCTGTCACATCCACCCCCTCTTCTCTCCATTTCATTCCCTCTCCATCCCTTCTCACCTCTCCATCCCTTTTCTTTCCCCCCACCCTTTCTCTCCCCTCCACCCCTTTTCTTTCCTTCCACCCCTTCTCTTTTCCTCCCATCCTTTCTCTTCTCCCCTTCTTCTCTTCCCTCCACCCGTTCTCTCCTCTATATTCCTTTTTCTCTCCCTCTCACCCCTTCTCTTCCCCACCACCCCTCCCCCTCTCCTCTCCATCACTCCTCCTCTCCTCTCCTCTCCTCAACCCTTTCTCTCCCCATCGCCTTTCTTCTTTCTCCTCCACCTCTTCCTTTTCTCCCCTCCACCCGTCCTCTTCTTCCTTTAATCTCTGCACCCCACCCCCTCTCAACCTTCTCTCCCCATCCTTTCACCTCCATCGTCTGTCTTCACTCTACTCATCTTCCTCCACATCATTCCCCTTGACTGCCATTTTTCTCTCTTCAGTCGTCTTATCTATAGTACTCTGCTAAAACTGTTCCCTTCCCCCTGCTAATGCTGCTAAATATAAGTAAGCTCCTTTCCCCGCTACCTTGAGTATGTGGCTGTATTCTCGTTGGCATAGGAGCGTCTCTAGCACCTCTTACGTAAGGCAGATTTCCTAGTAGCTTTGAATATTTCGTAGCACCTCTTTCGCACAGATATAGCATAATTTCATCACCACCCTCTTGAATATTATTATGCATTTTCTTTCAAAATGAACACGATATGGAAAATACAGCCGTGTATGTTAAGGTGTATTAAGCAATTTAAATCACCGAGGAAGAGGGACTGTGAAGTATTCTATGAGCCCTGGAATACGGTCATTGAGGGAAGAATATGTAAAAATAAGATTATAAAAGGAAGAGGCAAGAAGATTTAAAAAAAAATGAATGGGGGAATAAGGGAAATGCACATTGGATGTAGGTGATAGGAGATCTGAGCTAGGAGTGAAAAGGAAGGACAAAGAAATGTTGGGACAAAGGGATGGAGGAAACGTAAAATTAAATTTGATCGTAAGAGATGGGAGAAGATAATAGGGGGGAGGAAATGAGTGAGGCCCCAAAGAAATGGGGATATATCAGCAGGGAATGCGAAGAGACTGTGAGAGGGATGAAGATAAAGCAAGAGGAAAACAAAAGATGAAAAAGGGGAAACCATGAAAAGGCGAAGGAATATATGGGGAATTTGAGGAGAAGGAAATTATAAAGTGTAATACAGGAAGAGAATTTACAGAAAACAAGAAAAGAAGAAAAAGGACAAAACTGGGAGAGTGACGGTGGAAAAAAAAAAAGAAAAAATGAGAGGGCAGAGAGATGATGAAGTGATAAGGGAATGGTGGAAGAAGGAAGGTAGACTGGTGTATGTAGCCAAGGTGGGAGGAGAGGCCGAGGGAATGATGGAGATACCAGAAAAAAAAGGAGACCGTAAAGAGGTGCAGGTAATGGGTTGTTAAGACAACTAAGAAAACTGAAAAAAAATGAAACAGGGGAAAGCGACGAAATATGAGAATATTTAAGCTCCGGAGGGAAAGGGTGAGGGAGGGAGGACAGAAACACAGAATATAACTGAGAAACTGTCAAGGAATGAGAACACAGTGTGAAAGAAAAGAAACGTTGAGAAAAATAGACACAAGCATTTAAACTGCATATATCTACATCTAGATTTATTTGGTTTCATAACGATTTATATATCAATAATATGTAGGGAAATATAAATGGTGAAGGGGGCAGGAGCCTTTTTAGAAAGGAAATTGATAATGCGAAGTGAAAAAAGAGAGGAGCGAAAGAAAGAGCATGAAACAGGTGGAAAAAGAAGGATAGACGGAGACTAGAATTATCAATGGAAGACAAGCACATACACGTGAATTGATTGAGAAGGAAGTAGTGGTCGAGGAACCCCCTTACCAAATTGTGCCAGTAGTAAGCATTTGCCTTACTGACTCATATATATATATATATATATATATATATATATATATATATATATATATATATATATATATATATAAAGTGAGCAGATGGAGAAAACACTTTAAGGAATTGTTGAACGTAGAGGATGGAAGTAATGCGAGTATAAGTGGCTGGGGAATGGCTGGGAGAAGGAGGGGGATGAGAAGACAGGAAGAAATCAGTAGGATAGAAGTTGTGGAAGCAATGAAGAAAGTTAAATCTGGGAAAGCCCCAGGAATTGATGGAGTGTGTGGTGAAATGCTGAAGCATGGGGGAGAGATAGTAGTAGAATGGATGTGGAAGATGTGCAGATTAGCCTGGGAGGAAGGTAGAATCCCGGAGGATTGGAAGTCAGGTATAATTATTCCCTTGTACAAAGGAAAAGGGGAAAAAGAAGTGTGTGGTACTCATAGGGGAATTTGTCTTCTTAGTATAATAGGAAAAGTGTATGGTAGGATACTTACTGACAGAGTTAGAGAAAGAACAGAGAAATTAGTTGGAGAAGAACAGGGAGGCTTTAGGAAGGGAAGAGGTTGTGTAGATCAGATATTCATTCTTAGATCTTTAGTGGAAAAGTTTCTAGAGAAGGGAAAGAAGTTGTATGCGGCTTTCATGGATTTGGAGAAAGCATATGACAGGGTGGATAGACAAGGATTGTGGAAAGTGTTAAGAATATATGGAGTAGATGGGAAGTTGTTGAATGCTGTGAAGAGTATGTACGATGGTGCGAAGGCTGCAGTGCGTGTGGATGGTGAACTAAGTGAATTTTTCTCTTTGAAAGTTGGGTTGAAACAGGGATGTGTCATGTCTCCATGGTTGTTCAATCTGTACATGGATGGGGTAATAAAAGAGGTACAAGGTAGGGTAGTGGATGTTGGAGTGGCCCTGGTGAAAGAGGATAGTGTTTGGAAACTACCTGTACTGTTGGTTGCAGATGATACTGTGTTGTTGAGTGAAGACGAAGGGGAGCTGCAAGGCTTGGTGGATGAGTTTGGGAGAGTGTGTAAGAAACGGAATCTAAAGGTGAATGTAGGGAAGAGTAAAGTGATGGTCTTTGAGAAAGGTGAAGTTAGTGAATGTACAGCGAGGTTGGATGGTAAGGAATTGGAAAATGTGAGTACGTTTAAGTACTTGAGTAGTGTGATGAGTAAGGATGGAGGTTTGGAGGGTGAAGTGCTTGAAAGGGTACAGCAGGGAAGAAAGGTTGCTGGTTCTTTGAAAGCAGTGATAAGAAACAGGGAAGTCAGCATGGAAGTGAAAAAGTTACTACATGACAGTATTGTGATACCAACTCTAACGTACGGAAGTGAAGCTTGGACGTTGTTGGAAGGACACAAGTCAAGAGTGAGAGCAGTGGAAATGAGTTATTTAAGAGGAGCCTGTGGAGTCACATGGAAAGATAGGCTGACGAATGAGGATATAAAGGAGCGTTGTGGTGTGGATGTGGATGTGGATGTGATAGGAAGCGTTATGAGGAACACACTGAGGTGGTTTGGCCATGTGGAGAGGATGGAGGGTGAAAGACTGACGAAGAGAGTGTATGTGAGTGAGGTGGAGAGGGAAGAGGGAGGGAGGCCGAGGATGAGATGGAGGGATGGGGTGGAGAGGTATATGAGAGAGGGGGGTGTGAGTTGGGAGCAGGGCAGTGAAAAGGGGGGGGTGAGGGCAACGTGGAGGCGATTTGTTTGTGGCCACCCCAAACGGAATTGAGGCGTCTGGCAATATATATATATATATATATATATATATATATATATATATATATATCTATATATATGAGCCTCTGTGGTACAGTGGTAAAGTGTGCGTTTTCGTACACTGGAGAGCGAGGTTTCGCTCCCCGCCAGGGTAATAAACTTTGGAAGCATACTCCCGGCCATGTACTGCTTTGGCGGACACCAGGGGTGCTGTGGTTGAACCAATGTCGCATACTGTAAAGTATGTTTGCACTCAATCGGCTTGCGCGGGCCGATTACGCTTGGTTCACAAACTACACACACATCCAAAGCCACTATAACACTACAATCACACTGACAAGCACTTCCCACCCTACATACAATCTCTTCCAGACAGCCTAAGCCACTTGGTAGAGATACATAGGCTGTATCGTCCCTCCTTCGGTCGGGATAATCCGGTCCTGCAGTGGACACTCAAACGGCTGATGATATATATATATATATATATATATATATATATATATATATATATATATATATATATATATATATACTGTACTGTATACTTATGTAGTATATATATATATATATATATATATATATATATATATATATATATATATATATATATATATATATATATATATATATATATATATAAGTTATGTATGACAGTTACCAGGTACCGTATTTCCAAATTTCCTATTGGAATAAATTGTTCATAGGATCCTTTGTAATCGCCCGCCTTTAGAAGGCGGAGCAATAATGTTTTTGCCTGCCTGTGTGTGTGTGTGTGTGTGTGTGTGTGTGTGTGTGTGTGTGTGTGTGTGTTCCCATTATATCTCATGAAGGGGCTTGAGCTATCAGCATGAAACCTTCAGGGTAGCAAGATATTGCCAATATCTTGGACGAGTTCGAAAATGGACACCCGGGGCCAGGGTCAAGTTCACCAAAATAGCTGCCAAAGGTCAACGAGTTTTTATCGGCCGCCTTTAGCACCATTATATCTCATGAACGGCTTGAGCTATCAACTGATATTTTCAGGGTATCAAGATATGGCGTAAATCTTGCACTTGTCCAACTGCAATTTCTGGTGGGCGGTTAGCATTCGGCTCCCGAATGCTTTTCTTTTAATACTTTTTCTTTTATAGATTAGCGTATATAGTGAGCTTTATCAAAAAGTTGTTTTTTTTTTATTCCAAAATGTTCGTGAATAGGAGGTTCCATCATTGTACATAATACTGAGCTTATCTTATATTTTACGGAATGTGAAGTTATTCAGTTTAATTGCCGAGCGCTGCTTTACTAACACGTATCACATTTGAATGGATGTCTCCTGTGTGACGTATGAAAAAGAATTGCTTAATGATCTCACCTACCTTCGCCATTGCATGGTCGTGTGACGATTACGTCATGGTTACGAATGCTCTTAACTCACGATGCTGTTTTGGCCCAGTTTTTTTGCAATGCTCACTTGATGTAGTGCTGCCTGCTTCATTAGCTTTTATCATTCTTTTTCTGTGCCTGCCCTCCTCTCTTCCTATTTCTCCTATCTTTCCTGTCACTTCTTATTCCTTTTCTTTCCTTTACAGGTGGCTTTACATTGAGTGACAAGCCAAATGGTTTCCTGTAAGCCAAGAAACCATTTACAATGCTGGGTGGTAACCATATAACCAAATCATACGTGCTCCCTACGAGTCAACAAGTGGGTTGGTGGAGGGTTGGTGCCCCTCCCTGTAAAACAACTAACTCAGTGTCAAATGGCCACCCTTTGCGGGATTGTGGTGTCTGGCAATAGATAGATAGATAGACATTTAGGTTTCCACGCTGCTACGTAGGTTATAATCAGTGGGGGATCTGGGGGCGAAGGCCCGCTTGTAGGCTTCCGCTGCTAATTAGGAGGTCGTGGGGTGGGGGGGCCGAAGCACCCCAGTTAGGAGACACTTTCCTATATACTGTAGGTATCGCCCGAAATGCATGATAGTTAACTTGTATACATTTGATTATGTTAGGTGCACTGGCGCGTTCAGTCAGCGGGGTAGGGAGTAGGCACACTGTCTCAGGTACTGTTCAGGAGGTTTTATTTAATATCGCAAGGTAGGCATATTTTGTTTGTTCTGTTTCTTCGTCGAGAATTAAATCTTAATTGCCTCCGATGTAACTAGTACTGTATTAACATTACTGAGTAAAAACAATGGTTTTACTAAAACGTCGTGAATCCCTGCGTCACTGTCTTTCATGTTGACCATAATATATATATAATTGAAAGAGAGAGAGAGAGAGAGAGAGAGAGAGAGAGAGAGAGAGAGAGAGAGAGAGAGAGAGAGAGAGAGAGAGAGAGAGAGAGAGTTTAGGAAAGAAAAATATATTTACATTGGAATTTATATACAGGAGCCACGAACTGATGTTGAAATTTTGTAAAACAGATAAATATTAAGTACGCATTTAAGAAAGAGACTTCAGTTGGAGTAACATGAAAACCAGACAAGCATATACTTAGACAAATTTAAACCAGACATTCGTATATTTACATTGAAATTAATCCAGGTATATATTTAGTTGTTTACCAAAAAGAAAAGTGTGATATTTATTGAAATTAATCCAGGTATATATTTAGTTATTTACCAAAAAAAAAGTGTGATATTTATTGGTGCATCAACTGAATGGCCATCACAAAAAATTCTTTCATTCATCCCTCTCGACATGCATACCTGAACTCTCTCTCTCTCTCTCTCTCTCTCTCTCTCACACACACACACACGCACACACACACGCACATACACCATCCCCCCACGTGGTATGGTCATAGGGATTATATCTGACAAGGGACGACTGTTAAGACGGGGCATAATTCTGACGAGGTTCCCCAGACCACACAGCTACCAGGCACCAGTTTGTGTGTGTGTGTGTGTGTGTGTGTGTGTGTGTGTGTGTGTGTGTGTGTGTGTGTGTGTGTGTGTGTGTGTGTGTGTGTGTGTGTGTGTGTGTGTGTGTGTGTGTGTGTGTGTGTGTGTGTGTGAGTGTGTGTGTGTGTGTGTGTGTGTGTGTGTGTGTGTGTGAGAGAGAGAGAGAGAGAGAGAGAGAGAGAGAGAGACAGACAGACAGACAGACAGATAGATAGACAGACAGAGACAGAGAATGCATTTTTAAAATATAACCATTAGATTCCAAGGCGCAACAGCTGAACGTGACGTTCAGTCTTGCAGCTGTGATGTTCTCCACGTATAATTGCAGAAACTGTTTTTGTACAATCTTTTATCTTTATAGCTTAGGTTTGCCTCAACTAAGCTAAACCATCTGGCGATAAAGTGCTGTAAGACATTCAAGTATCGTCCTTCCGTACTGGGTGTTAAATAAGTAACTACTGTATGTTGTCCTTCAAGGCTGCACCAGTCAACTAACACTACAGTAGGGCCCGTATTGTGTCTGATTTTGCTGCCTTCCTTGGCTCTCTTCCTTAAGGAATTATTTTGCATACTCAACTTTAAACATTTTTGTGTATTATCTAAATTATGTTGATTTTATGGTCAAATTTTCTTTTATTATTAATATAAAGGCATATAGACAGAGTTAGAGAAAGAACAGAGAAATTAGTTGGAGAAGAACAGGGAGGCTTTAGGAAGGGAAGAGGTTGTGTAGATCAGATATTCATTCTTAGATCTTTAGTGGAAAAGTTTCTAGAGAAGGGAAAGAAGTTGTATGCGGCTTTCATGGATTTGGAGAAAGCATATGACAGGGTGGATAGACAAGGATTGTGGAAAGTGTTAAGAATATATGGAGTAGATGGGAAGTTGTTGAATGCTGTGAAGAGTATGTACGATGGTGCGAAGGCTGCAGTGCGTGTGGATGGTGAACTAAGTGAATTTTTCTCTTTGAAAGTTGGGTTGAAACAGGGATGTGTCATGTCTCCATGGTTGTTCAATCTGTACATGGATGGGGTAATAAAAGAGGTACAAGGTAGGGTAGTGGATGTTGGAGTGGCCCTGGTGAAAGAGGATAGTGTTTGGAAACTACCTGTACTGTTGGTTGCAGATGATACTGTGTTGTTGAGTGAAGACGAAGGGGAGCTGCAAGGCTTGGTGGATGAGTTTGGGAGAGTGTGTAAGAAACGGAATCTAAAGGTGAATGTAGGGAAGAGTAAAGTGATGGTCTTTGAGAAAGGTGAAGTTAGTGAATGTACAGCGAGGTTGGATGGTGAGGAATTGGAAAATGTGAGTACGTTTAAGTACTTGAATAGTGTGATGAGTAAGGATGGAGGTTTGGAGGGTGAAGTGCTTGAAAGGGTACAACAGGGAAGAAAGGTTGCTGGTTCTTTGAAAGCAGTGATAAGAAACAGGGAAGTGAGCATGGAAGTGAAAAAGTTACATGACAGTATTGTGATACCAACTCTAACGTACGGAAGTGAAGCTTGGACATTGTTGGAAGGACACAAGTCAAGAGTGAGAGCAGTGGAAATGAATTAAGAGGAGCCTGTGGAGTCACATGGAGAGACAGGCTGACGAATGAGGATATAAAGGAGCGTTCTGGTGTTGATGTGGATGTGATAGGAAGCGTTATGAGGAACACACTGAGGTGGTTTGGCCATGTGGAGAGGATGGAGGGTGAAAGACTGACGAAGAGAGTGTATGTGAGTGAGGTGGAGGGGGGAAGAGGGAGGGGGAGGCCGAGGATGAGATGGAGGGATGGGGTGGAGAGGTATATGAGAGAGGGGTGTGTGAGTTGGGAGCAGGGCAGTGAAATGGCGGGGGACAGGGCGACTTGGAGGCGATTTGTTTGTGGCCACCCCAAACGGGATTGAGGCGTCTGGCAATAGATAGATAGATAGATAAAGGCATATACTGTCGAGGAAATGGCAGAATACATCGCTAAGGAAGAGGTGTTATGAAATAGCTATGATCTCATACAATGACTTGTGACCTTTATTTCGCTCCCAGTTTCCATTTTATGAGGAACTATGATTTTCCGTAGTACTTCAGCATCTTCACATAACATCTCATTATCCACCTGTATGTTATTAATAAAGAGTAGGCTTTCATCTCCACAAAAATTATATGTACTTAACATAATGTAAACATTTATATGTTATATGAATAAAAAGTAAAAAAAATCGCCTACGAAAAGGTACTATAAATCCTTCTACGGTGCTTTGATTTTTTTTTTAAGGCATCTGATTGGGCAGTGGCTTAACCCGTTTCTAAAGGCCCAGAAGTCGTTCTACGTGTTATACACCTTCACATATCACCATTTAGGCGCTAACACCTACCGCCCTTATTGAATAAATGACAGGGCTGTCTCATATACAGTAGGTCCTGTGTATTGGTATTAGCGGGGCTGATTTTCCACGTCCGCAAGTCTTCCGTAGACCAATAAAATTTATATTAGCGAAATTCAGACCACCGCTACCTGCCAAAGCCTGGATTCGACCCGCGTCCACTGTGACGATAGAGTACCTCTCTACCAACTCGGTCACTGGGCACAAAGATTATCATGAGAGTAGTAGTAATAATGGAATAGTGTAGGATATGTAAACAGAGTCGTATCCTTGTTGACATAAGAGACATTACAGCACCTCTTCTTATTTGTAGCATCTATCTTAATCATTTGTTTTTAACTCTGACCGCCAGTCTTTCTCTTGGATAAAGAAAATTATATTGGGCGAGACAAAATATTATTTCAACACATAAAAAACCATAGCAGAAAAAGAATCACTATTTTTTATTTTTATTTTTTAATCCTTGGGAACTAGCTTTTTAGTCAGTTAATCAAAATCCTGTGGTGTCAGTCCGAATTAAATCCCAAATACACCAGCTGGAGTAAAATGTTAACTGCTTGCCCAGTGTAAATCCTCTCCGTCTTTCATATTTGTCATTTGTCCCTCTCGCAATGTCCGTGTTTCACCTCGAGCTATCAGTGCCGCCGTCAAGACAGTGATCACGGGGTAATTTTTTTTTTTTTTTTTTTTACATGTACTCACACGTGTACCACCAGTCACTGTCGTCATTCCTTTGACGCACTTCTTCCTTCACTAAATCTTTCTTCACAGTGTATGCGGTGCCAAGCCGTTGCTATTGTAATGTTTGTATGTATTTATGCATATCTATGTACATACGTATGTTATCTATGTCTGTATGTGTGTATACAAACAATCAACACTGTTACATACACTGTGTGTGGTGACAAGATGGGACTCGATTTAGGCGAAGATCGATGAAGGGTCAAGGTCACAGATCAAGGTAAGAGTTGTGGTGCGGCGTCGCTGTGCTGTCTGGACATCCTCTCGGGTGCCTGCTGCGTCGATGTATTGTCTGGGCATCTTCTAAGGTGCCTGCTGCCGTTTACTGTATCACCTTCCGTACATTCACTCGGATACAACATATGAAATTTATATATTTGTAAAAGCATTCAGATTGCTGTTCTCCGTATCAGAAAGCAGGTAACCCCATCCCATTTACAGTGTTCTTTTTTCTTTTCTTTTTTAACCTCACCACCTAGGCATAGAATATTTCTTACAAGTATGGCAACAGCTCCCAAATTCTGATGATAATTTGTGAAGCTCCTGATGAAGGCAGAATATGTCTGACTTCTTTATCGTTCATAACTGCCTTCCACAAAGTGGAAGCAGCTCCATTACCAAGGGTGCTGTGGTAAATGTCGGCCAGAAACTGGGGGTTCTAAACACTTTTGGATTATCAGCTTTAGAAATACATATAATGTATTTGTTTTTCTGTCTAACACTCAGTGGCGGAAAAGGCAGACAAAAAGCTTCCCAAGACCTGGCTCCCAAAACGACTAATTTATACTGCACACACAAGAATTTGGCCTCTGCTGCACCATTTAACCGGGACAGTTTAAGATGGTCATTACATCCCAACTGTTACTCACCTTTCTGGTTATTGCACTTCCATTTCTCTGTTTGCTCTTCTCTCTCTCTCTCTCTCTCTCTCTCTCTCTCTCTCTCTCTCTCTCTCTCTCTCTCTCTCTCTCTCTCATCTGACCTGAATCTGCCATCTCTCGATGTTTAGTGCTAATTTACACCAATGCATTAACACTAGACTATGATGCTAACTGCGAAGAAAGAACGTATCATTGAGCCACATTTTGTTTTAAATCTAGCTAAGCAAAATAAACAACAAAAGGACGAATATTTGGATGAAGAAAAGTGAAGGAAGTTAGGATCAATGATCGTATAATATTAATTCTGATGCGGGTGAAGTGTTCTGGCAGGTGTGTGAGCGAGGACAAACGTACTACATACAAGTAATGATAAAATAAATTAAGTTTAGGGGACTTTATAAATACGGCCAGTTGTGTCTTTGCTAAGGCCGTGTTAGGTCATATTTCGTGTTTTATTTATTCTATGCCATGACGTAATTTCTTGTCATCTCCTGATGGCTTTAGTCTGCATAGGCTAAACTTTTTGAGCTAGGCGGATTAAATAGAGGTTTCAGTAACCATTTCACCATAAAAACACTTTCCATACCTGCATAAAGTATTCTCGCATTGTCACGAATGTAATAAATCGGACATTTGTGTTTTGTCTGCTACCACCTGGAGCTTTTATTTAGCTCTGGCCAGACTCTCCATATTGGTGTTTTATGGAGAATTTTGTCAATCCTTCACTGCCAGAGGTTTTCCCAAACTTAAATCAAACCATCTGTAGGCAGCAGGATCCAAGGTGTAGTATTAGATCTGGGTGTGTCATGGCAACACGGATCACTGCTCAATGGGTACACAGTGGACGTGACAAGGAAAACAACCAACAAACATTACCTCAGCCAACCGTCGCTTTGCACATCCAGGTCCCTATTCCAGTTCCAGGTGCAAACAGTCTCGGGTAAAGACACACATCCATCGCTTTCCAAATCCGGGTCCCCATTCAAGTTGCAGGTGCGAAACGTCTGGAGTAAAGATACTGAGTCTAAAGATCCTGCGGTTGGCCCTGGAATCGAATGACGAAACACATGTCTGAGAGTAAAAGAGCTGCTTTAGACAATAGATAAGGCTGCAGACAGATAGCCATACATAGATAAATGTACATATGGAGGATTATATGAGGCAGGGTGATGTGCTGTAAGGGGAAGGGTCACAACTAGAAAGGGACATATATTTTTACAGGCCATTTCATAAACATTAATGGACTGGGTCAGGAGGACAGACCCACAGATATAGTCATAGATACATAGGTAAATAGATACCATATGTATGGCCAAAGATGGATGGGTAGAGAGATATTTAGCCATTGCTGGACAGATAGACAAAGAGATAAGTAGTTATAGAGAACTTCCTGGTCTAGATTCGATCACCCTACTCGTCGCAATCCATTTCTAGATAAACAGGCATAGGTAGATAGGTAGACAGGCAGACAAATAGGCGTAGATAGACAGATAGCTATGTAGACAGACAAGCAGAGAGATATTTAACCACAGGTAGATAGGCAGGTGGACAGATAACCTCAGATTGCTTGACAGATAGCTAGCGAATCACAGTTGAATGGGTAGAGAGGCTGATAATCATAAGCAGAGAGATAGGTAGATAGACCGTCAATCGCAGATAGATAAACATGCAACATTTTTAGTTCCAATTCAGTCCCCATCCCACCACAAACCACTCCCAGACTCAGACCACCCACCAACCTTGAATAGGCAAGGAAAGATCAATTAACTAATCAGAGGAATCTGATAAAGGCTGCCATTACAATTAGGGCCTGAAAAAGAAAGGCAATTAAATTTGAAATGATAATATCTGACTATTGCGTAACTTCACAATCTCTTCAAATAAAAAATTTCACGGATAATAGTATACTGTAAACCACTGTCAGATCAACTGGGTTATATAGCGGGTTGTTTTGCTGTAGCATACCTTCAGTACGATGATGTACTTTTAATTTTACTTAGTATAGGCTGCCACTTCACGTTTTTATTCAGCTACAAAGGGTCTCCAGTAGTGACGATGCTATCGAAAGCTTTGTTTGACACCTCCAGTTTCATTTTATCTTTAAGTGAATAAAATCATCTTGATTTACAAGGAATAACACAAATAATACGTCATCGTAGTGAAGATCTATCTATCTATCTATCTATCTATCTATTTACCTATCTATCTATCTATCTATCTATCTATATCTATCTATCTATATCTATCTATCTATCTATCTATCTATCTATCTATCTCTCTCTCTCTCTATATATATAGATAGTTAGATAGATAGATAGATATAGATATATATATATATATATAGATATAAATATATATATTTATATATATATATATATATATATCTCATAAACACTGCATTTCAGTGTCAATGAGCTGTAGTAGAAAAAATCAAAGGTTCTGGAAGGAGACCAATAAAAAGATGATGTTCAGGAAGGATGTGAATCAGGTGAGGGGAAGTGAAGGGCGTCGATGCAACGGGATGAAACCCGGCCTTGTTGACCACACTTCACGATATGTTATCGGCAGGAAAACAGGTCCAGGGTCACAGTCATTATGGGCGGTAATCTGATCAAGCTGAGATAAGTAGACCGAATTATTTCGTAGTAAGTAGTAATCCAAGCCTGCCTGAAGTGTTAACTACAAATTACATCGACATGTTCTGAGCGGCAAAACAGGTCTAGGATCACATTCAATATAGGAGGTAATGTGATCAAGCGGAGATAATTAGACCAGATTAGCTAGTTATAGGTATTACTCCAAACCTGTCTGAAGAGTTAACAACTGTGTGCAAAGTATGTGGATCTGTGTCTAGAAATTGTTATTAGGGGCCAAATGTCAAAGTCTAGTCAAGATAAATACTGACAACTTCCTTGTAACTCATTTTTACTTATATATTTGGACTTGACACCTTCATGTTCAGTAGTACGTTATTTATGTCTTTGGTACTGACATATTTCTCTAAACCAACATACGCAATTACAAGAAATGGTAATAGTAAACCTTATATTATCCATATCTGCTGCTTAGAAGGCAAGGTTACCATAGTGCAGATAATTTAAGCGGCAGGAAACCACATTACATCCTTGGCAGTGTTCTAGAGGACAGAAAATCCTCCTGCCAACTCCCAGCTTCGATTCAAGGCGGGTTGACTCATGTTCTCCTCCTACCCGAGACCTCTATAAACCATGCCACCGAGGCGCCTAACACAAGTATACTAACCTGCTCCATGCGGAAATAAACTGAGAACGGGGCTTCCTTTACCGTGACTTCTTTCCTCGTCTCATCACTCCTTCCTCCACTCACCAACACCTCTTCATCCTTCTATTGCTCTATCCTCCTTTCATTAACACCAAGATTCCCTTATATCGTTCTTTCCTCCCTTCACCAACACCTCCCCTCCCTTCTATCGTTCTTTCCTTATCTCACCAACAGTTATTCTCCCTTCTACCATTCTTTCCTCCTCTCACTAATGTCACCTCTCCCTTCTACTGTATCTTTCTTTCCTCCACTCACCTACAGTTCTTCTCCCTTCTATCACTCTTTTATCCTCTCACCAGCAACTCTGTTCCTTTCTATAGCATTGTACTCCTCTCACTAGCATTTTTCTTTCATCTCGCCACTTCTTCCTCCTTTCACAAACACCTCTTCCCTCCTCATTCACTCGTTCTTCCTCTCACCCTTCATTCTGACGCTTGGCACTGTTGTAACGATATCTGGGCATGACCCAACCAGCCACGCCGACGATCACATGGCTAATTAACTGGGCATGGAGGTATAAACTCCCCTAAGATACAGCTGTTTATGCAATTATTTGTACATACTTTTGTTATCGAGCATATAGCCTGCATACACTTGACATCCAGACTAGAGTGAATACTAATGCGATAAATGCAAAACATTTAACTGTCTATGATAACAGGTAAAAAATGATGGTGATTTGAATACCTTGAGTATAAGCTCAGATCCATTATATATACGATCTCTGCTGATTTATGCACTCGCAAGAGCACTGTCACTAACACGTCATCTGGGCTGTAATCTGCCATGTCACACCTGCCTTCATATCGATGGCGCCGAGTACACAGAAAATTAATGCACCTTTGCAGCTCTGAATGCATAAATGGGTCCAACCTGTACAACTGTACAAAAAAGTATCGTTACAAGGTTGTGCTAAACAGTATGACAAACGACGATGGTTTAGGAAAAAAAAACAGGCAGGGGGCTAGGAAACTGTTGGTACCCCTGCATATCCAACAATGTTGGCTATGCATGGGATACAATAAGCATTTCCTGTGTTTGAGGTAATAAATGCGTCGATATGAATGTATCAACCCTTCGGAAACAGTAGCCATCGTAGTGTTCGATACGTATCTATCGGACCTCTGAGTAACGATACTTTTTTGTACAGTTGTACCTACGGCCAGCTGAGAAAGAGTCGTTGACTGTCCCTCTGAGTGGATATTCCCGTTACACATGATAAGTCACCCAAAGCAGCATTATGTCAGTGTCAGTCCTGTATTGGTTTGCTGAAGGACTGGAGCACTTCACTTGGGAGGAGGAAGGCCACCCCTCGACCACCCTGGTTTACGACGGATGGCATGAGAGAACTCAAAGAGTCCAGTTCAATCATACTTTATTCACTGGAATCTGGAAGTCTATGAAGTCCGTTGTGAGGTCCACTAATCTACCCACGACACACCAACAGAGGCTGATCCCTCGCAGCCCCCACACCTCACCCGGCATACAGGTATGGGTACTAAAACTAATTAGTTCTTTTGTGATACGCAATGGATAACACATTCAGATCTGATGTTATGGTACTGTTTTTTTTTTTTTTTTGGACGTGATAGGTCATATGGAACAGCAGTGAAAACGGTGATAAAGAACAAACAGTCACCAGCTCATCTCTCTCTTGGGTAGTAAAACTGAGAACTCGAAAGTGTGGACGAGCATTAAATTTTAAAGATAATTTCTGAAGCCTATAATAATATGGAACATGGCTGACATATACATATCGTTGCTGACTTAACTCTGTATTGCAGAATGCTGCCTGATCTATGTAACATTACAGGTGTTCCATAAATGACCATCGAATATTAGAGAGCTTGCCTACATCTTCGTATGCTCAGTTTTAATAAGACGACCGTGTCAGGTGTATATAAATAAGTAATCCAAAATGCTACGACAGAGTCATGTTCATTATCACTCGGTCATCTCTGTGGGTGGATGGTTGCCGCGGACATTTGTGTGGACAGGATAATGGCGAGGTGTGACGTGACTGAATCCATTACACCAGTGGAGTCCGTCTGACCCCAAGTTTAAGGGTTATCGTTGCGTGTGTAACGCTGGATTGTTATATCTGACTTTGGATACCCATATTAGCTGCGTGTGTGTGTGTGTGTGTGTGTGCGTGTGTGTGTGTGTGTGTGTGTGTGTGTGTGTGTGTGTGTGTGTGTGTGTGTGTGTGTGTGTGTGTGTGTGTGTGTGTGTGTGTGTGTGTGTGTGTGTGTGTGTGTGTGTAGACTAAGAAAAAGAGTTGCTTAGTTACACAAATACACAAGCCTCACAGACCTTACGGTTCTAAAGAAGTGATTTGGTTTTAAACAAATAAATTAACTAATCATACTCCATTCAGTTCAGTTACAGAAGCGGCTGTGACTGAGTCTGTACAAGTCATCAAATGAACAAGAACAGAGTGTGAATGTGAGAAACCACATGAGGCGACACACTGCTGTGCCCAGTTATACATATCCCCAAGCACGAGTGGGATAAAACCTAGAAGAGCAGGACTGGATCACGCCAAGGCCTAAAGTGTGGGATGGAAGCTAGAAGAGAGGGATTGGGTCTTGCCCGCGTCCAAAGTGTGGGAGGAAACCTAAACAAAAGCATTAAGTCTTCTCAAGGCCTATAGATCTTTAGATCTTTCAATTCTACGACATACTAAACTGTCTCATGTACAGTCGGGCACAAAAGTTCTTATGCTCTAGCTTTTGTACTTGTCAGTTTTCTCTGCTGGCTAATATTTTCATGCTGACAAAGGCTTAGTGTTCTTTGTCCAAAGTTGATTCTCTGATATGATGATATGCCCTCAGTTTGTGTAAAGTACATGCAGTGGGATTTGGGCGAATATTTGTCCTTGACTGTACTCCTTCTTGCCACTTCAGTCTTCCTTCATGCAAACCCAGAATAGCAGATCAAGATATCTCCTGGTGCTGGACTAACTCTTAATTGTGACTTGTCAAAGACGTCCAGGCAGACAAGGTCGTTCATAGCCATTAATATATGACATCTTATTCTCATGTAATGTATCCCAGGCCACAATGCAGCTCAGACCTCACATTGCATTCCACGTAAATTTATCATACTCATCGTTGCCGTTGTTGTCGTTGTCTCATCATCATCATCATCATCATCATCACCACGTTCTACTTCCACAGCATAATCATTAAACAATATTTTCATTATTTAAGGAAGATATATAGGATCTATCAGTTGTTAAGGTAAAACAAATCTGCAGGACTTGCTATAAATAATCACAGTATCTGATTTCTATATACATCAACCATAATCTTTATCATTCTCATCATCGTCCTAAATACTATCATCTTATTCGAAGTATTGTAATATACTTTTTGTCCAGTCTCATTTCTCTCTCTCTCTCTCTCTCTCTCTCTCTCTCTCTCTCTCTCACACACACACACACACACACACACACACACACACACACACACACACACACACACACACACACACACACACACACACACACACACACACACACACACACACACACACTAGGAACACCATCCACCCACCCCTGACTACCATAACAGCCCTCTACGACTGCCTAACTCCACGCCACTATAGAGAAAATAGGTGTCGTTTTCTAAGTTGTTTTGGAGATTTCGCAACCTTCCTTCCGTAGCAATGAACTCTGCAGCTAGCAATGTATTCTGCAACTTACACCTCAAAATCCTCTTGGAGGGTACTGATGCAAATTTAATCCACATTAAAGAGATATAAATAACATAGCATGATGTGAATAACATAGTAACTTATTATGTAATTAACAAAACAAATCGTCATGGAAGAGGAACTACAAAGCTTCCTATGCCACTTAGAATACAGCTATTAATATCGCACCCAGACTACCTTAGTGAACGTCGCCTTGACTTCATCTAAAGGGTGTGCAGTAATTTACCTTGGTGTTTGTGAATGATAAGTATCGGGGTGATTAAAGTGGCCGGGTGCATTATACCCACAGTTAGACCCTCGTGGTAGTTACTTATAATCAAGAAGCCTAACTACACGAGTCAGCTTCGGCACGGATCCGTAAAAGATTTTAAGTGAAGTTCTTTCACCTTAAACTGACCCAGGTTTTCCTTCTGTCCTAGGTTATTTCGCGTAGCTCACCGGCAATATAATATAATGCTGTGGCTCGACATACTTCCCGCTGTATTTCGTGCGTTGGAACATATGCTAATGTTAATCTGTTGTTGCAGTTCAGCATTCGAGACGGATAAACGGCAATTTTAGACAAAGTGAATTGCATTTTTATTTTTTAACACACTCCAGGTTGGCTGTAAAGTGTCTGAGAGCTGAATGAGTTAGGGAAAAATCCAGAATAAACCATATTACATGCAGCTAAAGAGCAAGGAAATCTATTAGTGCCATCCCAGTAGGATATAGTGTGAAGGTGGGTGTCAGTGAGGGTTTGTTGGGTAGAATTTAATGGCCGCGCTTAACGAGCGCTGAGGCTTTTTATATTAATACATCTTGTTGGTCACCTGCCTATATTTCACTCAAGTGTTTGCATAGGCCCTCAGAATCCAGCCTGGGAAAATTATGATACGAATCCATTTTTATTACGGATATTCAGCAATTTTTCCACCGCGATTAACCTACATTTGTTTTACATTAATCCTTTGACGCTGAAAATGCAATTTATAGCTTAATTTTGCTACTACCAGACGATTCAGCTAAGCTCTAGGACAGCACTGTTGTACTGTTTTTCTTTTTTCTTCAGATTTATAGTACTTTTCTTATCATGCTTAATTTATATCAGATAGATATTAACCCTCTTAGCTCGAGGACGTAATCTACAACTTATTCTTGCTACTATCAGACAATTCATTTAAGCTTGGGAGAGCATCCTAGAAGTGAAGGAGTTAATGAAGGCTATATGCAGCTTCTCCAGGTGGACAAGTCTCTCGTAATTGAATCAGATCAACGAAGACAGCCTGTGAGATTTTTAACGAATATTATTTGCTTTTCTCATGTAATCAGCTTGCCTGTGATTGACATTAACGATGAAGGTGTTGACAGGCTCCAAAATTATGAGGTTACATTTTGGCTTACGGATCAAGTAGCCTGGATGAACCCCTTCAGTCCGATGGTATCTTTTGCATTTTTAATCAGGCTACCATCAGACGAAAGTATTGCGTTGAAGGAACACCTCTTATAATAATGGAGTTAAAGAGTAGGTTAAAAAAAAAATCTTTCTTGAACTGAATGAAATGTTGTAGTGACAACAAAAATAAAATATACTTGATGTCCTTATAGTAAATAACATTATGGATGCAATGGTAAAAAAGTATTAAATATATGGGCTCACTTTATAAATTATTCCTTACTCATAATCGTGCATAATGCAGGATTATGAACAACGTTTCATTAATTCTCTTTCGTCAATAAATAAATGTTTTTTTAGTTTTTTTCTCTCAGCTTCACCTTCATATAGAATTTAGCATACACAGTGAAGATGATGATGATGACGTTAGTAAGTTATGCTTCACTTCGTACTCACTTTATTACCCTTCCTGATCACAATTTCTCCCAAACAGATGAAAATAAATATAACATGATAATCATGCTGTGTAATGGGCATGCAATGACTATGTGTGTATTTGGGGAGGCTGTTGCTGAATCAGTAGAGAGGTGGCCTACGGTCCACATGGACCCAGGTTCGAATCCCGGCTGGGTCAGAGAACAGCTTAAGGATCTGAATTTCATAAAGCAGACTTTATGGATCTACCAGAAGATCTGCCGATATTTCGTAAAGACACCCTCGCTAATACCAGTACACCAGTCCTCTGTGAAACAGACCTAGCATGAATTCAATATGAACAGTGGGTGTTAGCGCCGAAGTGGTGACATGTGGAGCAGTATGGTATGTAGGAGGACTACTGGGCCCTGGGAGCAGGTTGTGAAGTGCATGTGCTCAGAATCGGACACATAAAAAATGTATCAAAAATGTATCTATCTATACTTATCTATTTATCATGCGATATATATTTGTTCATATATCTGTCTGCACATTTATCTATCTGTCTACCTAATCATTTATCCATGTATGTATCCAGTCATTTAGTCATCCATCCCTCCATCTAGTACTCTGTCTATAGTGGGTAACAAGGATGCTTAAGAGCAGCAATCTATTACCAGTATGGGGCTGCGCTGACAGGGAATTTGCACATGGCGGTGCTGTGTGCCCTGGGTGGAGCAGCTGCGGCGCCCTCCTGGGAGACAAATCTCATATTTTTCCACACCTTATCGTAGCAAGGACCCTAGTTCGACCCCGGTGAGGCGTTGTTTAACACGGGGGAGGGAAGGGGTCCCTATATGGTGTGTGTACTATACTGTGCTTAAACAGTACAGTTCAGTACATACGAAAGAAGTTGTTTACCTGTTTTCGACGGGTCTGCTCGGCTAGGCAGACCAGGGTTAAGCAACATCAACAGACTGCATGGGGTCGCTAGTGATTGCAAGACCAAATTGAATTGGAAAAAGAGGGCATGGTGAATGAATGATAATGTAGTATTTAAGTAGATATTGTTTACGTATCCATCGCGGCCTACCAATTTGTTTACCTGTCCATATAGTTATCTCTGCCTGTATATCTGTCCAGCTTGCCATCCATTCATCCATTCTGTCAGTCTAGAACTCAGTCTATACTCTGTTTATCCTACTCTGTCTTACCCCATCTAAACGTATCTATTAGCCCCCTTTCTCTCTCTCTCTCTCTCTCTCTCTCTCAACAATAGTCAGTGTATGTTCTCTTCGAAATACCGAGACATATTTATCATAACCTCTTCAGTACTGTGATTTCATATAATTTTTTGTTCTTGCTACATTGCTACAATTCAACTTGGAGACAATCTCTCGTAGGGAAGGGATTCAAAGACTTTGATACCAGAGAGTTTTCCCAACATGAATAAACCTGTTAGTATTCTTTCTTTTACTTTTTTTATGTATCTTACTCCAGTCACTGACGTGACAATCTATTCCCTGAGGTCCTACTATCATTCTCTATGGCACACACTTTCGCATGTCACCACTTAAGCCCCTGTCACACATAAATGACTCAAGGGCCGACCGCGGCGCGACTCAAGGTCGTAATGAATTTTTTCATCGATCGTCCCTTGATTCTCTGACAAAGCCCAGACTCTTTAGGGCGCTCTTGAGCTGCTGGGACGACTAGTCTGGCCTCACGATTTTTTAGCACATGCATTAAAAAATCGTGGCCGCCTCGCTACTTGCCAAAAGTCGTATCACAGATGTGTTGCAGTCAGGAGTGTCGTACGTCGGTCGTGAAGCAGTCTTAGCTCACTTGGACACGTCGTTATGCGGTCGTTGCGTGTCGTGATGCTGTCGCCGACAAAAAAAAACGTTATGACTGTGTGTCCCTCATCAACTGACTAGACACAGTAGAAGTCCATGGTGATGCCCTAGGTATCATTGGTGGTCCAAGTGTGGTACCCCGTCCCACGCTGGGTGTCATTGGTGGTATAGGTATGATGCCCTGCCCCACACTGGGTGTCATTGGTGGTTCAGGTGTGATGCCCTGCCCCATGGGTCAGTCGTGGGGGGGTCGTGGGGATGTCCTGGGGATTCACCAAACGCGGCACGAAGTCGTCTTGCGTTCGTGGGCGGTCGTGTCACGGTCGTGGCTGACAAAAATTCGTTAAATTTCACATTTGAAGACTTGTAGCTCCGTAGCCTCGCAGTTTCTTCATGATCTTGTCGCGTTCTTGAGGACATTACGACCGGTCGTGAGGCAGTCCTGACACGGTCGTTTGGTAGTTATGAGCAGAGCAGATTCGGGGTCAGTCGGGAGGCGTGGGAGCCAACTAGGACACGACCTTGAGTCGTGCCGCGGTCGGCCCTTGAGTTGCGTATGTGTGGCAGGGGCTTTAGCCTTTAATACCCACTAACAGTAATGAGAACATGCTTGGGTTGTCTTTTTCAAAACTGGTGTGATGGCGTTAGTGATTGATTTTATTGACAAGTCGGTGGGCTTAACGGAGGATCAGTAAAGTTTGTTTTAATGAAATTCATGCCATTCCACTGCTCCCTGTTCTAGCCATGGATTGTCCTTCTGTCCATTCAGAAAGTTGTCCACTGTTCTGTACACTCCACATCATCCCTCATATGAACAGCAAATACAAAAGTATTAAATGCGGGACCTTCATTGACCTTCCATTTATGCCAATGGTGTCATATTGTGTGGTGCAGTGTGTGAGGGTGATGTGGCGTGAGTGGGTGGTGTGGTGTGGTGTTGTGTGCGAGAGTGATGTGGTGTGAGTGGGTGAAGTGGTATGGTGTAGTGTGTAAGGGTGATGTGGTGTGAGTGGGTGGTGTGGTGTGATGTAGTGTGGGAGCGTGATGTGGCGTGACAGGGTGGTGTGGTGTGGTTTATTATGGTGTGCTCTTACCTATTGTGGCCTTGATAAAATCGTATCTGTAAATCATCAGTGAGAGATATAGGAAAAATGACGCTCTTAGATTTTTTTTTTTTTTTTTTTTTTTTAGATATGCCTCTGCATTTAAAAATAACAATTTCGTATTGGCTATGTTCGATTACAAACCTTCCTCCAAAACTAACATGCTACTATATTTCCAATTTTTGATGGTGCTTCCCCCTCCCTCAGCAAAGCCCCTCCTCAATGACTGTCTCTCATTTCTTTCTAACCCTTTCAGAAAAAAAAAACAAAATGTTGATTGAAACTGTCCAACAGCAGCAAGAAAAATGCCTTTCTGGTACTAACGCCATTGTAAACCCTCTTTGACCATCGCCGTGCTAATGTATCTGTGCCCATGATGGCCCCCTTTCTTCATGGCTTTTTCTCCTTCCTTTCTCATTATTTTCCCCACTAGTGTGAGTTACGACGCAATATTTCTCTTATATTCACGAACTGGGAGGAAAAAATGTAATGGTTATTCCAGAACTGAGCTTCCTTTTCCCCCGTCCATCCATCACCACACACACACACACACACATACACACACACACACACATATTCATCTTTCTCCTCGTACTCACACCAGCTTGCTTTTCCTTCTCTCTCTCTCTCTCTCTCTCTCTCCAGTGCAGTGGATCCCATAAAAGCCCCTTTGAATCGATTGAGTTCACGGCCAGAATTTTCGTGGTGTCTACGGTGGTATATAAAGAGTAGGAGGGGAAAAAAGAGAATCTTGGAATTTTCATTCCAAAGGATACTCACTGAGTAACTGACGTCTGTTCAATTCCGGGCTGGGGAAAGGAAGTTTCGTGGCTTAAATTTTGTTAAAACAGGCTTCACTCTTTTCCCTTAAGTCCCATGCACATATACCATCACACAAGTCCTGAATGTAGACAGCCCTATGAACGGTGGGTGTTGCCATCGAAATGTGACAAATGAAGGTGTTTGGCAAGTGGGATTGTTTTGTGTCAGGGAAAAGATTATGAGAATCTGTTCCAGAGTAGGACACATTAGCCCATCCGGTGCCATGCTTTTTGCTTTAACCTTGCTGTAACCGAAAGATTTTATTCAGTTAGTTGTATTTCTCTAGTATGGATGGGATTTATAAAAGCATGAGCTAACCTACTCTGTTTTCTTATGCTCTCCTAAACTAAATAAAATAGCCTAGACGTATGACGAAAAATAAATTTACATTACAGAATTCAAGGAGATAAAATAATAGAAAAAAATTATACCTTTAGCCAAGTGCCAAAAACAGGAGTTGCCCTTTTCCGTTTTTTTCCGCCTTAAATCATTCTTCTCGGCTACACTTAATCCTGTATGCATGTCTCCCTTTGTCTTTTCATCCTCTTTCTCCGGTAGTTGTTGCGCCGTAGCTCTCTTTTGTTTCTCCTTGCCCTCTGTCTCGAAACTATTTCACGTTTGCTCTAGTTATGTCCTTAGTCTAGTCAGTGTTGCAGTGTACCCTCTCTTATATGTTGTACTTTAACCCTGACTCCAATATTCGAAAAGATCTCTCTCTCTCTCTCTCTCTCTCTCTCTCTCTCTCTCTATACATACATATATATATATCTATATATATATATATAGATATATATATATATATATATATATATATATATATATATATATATATATATATATATATATATATATATATATATATATATATATATATATATATATATGTATATATTTATATATTTATATATATGTTTATATATTTATATATACTTATATAATGTGTCCGACAGTGGGCATAGGATTCACAGCCTGCTCACAAGGCCCAGTAGTCCTCCTATATATGTTTGTAACCTTTTTGTAGATATTATATAGTATGTAAATATAGTATGTAAGCAATTGTAAGTAGGATCCAAGTAGGGCGTCAACGCCCAGTGTTATGTCTGTGATGAGCGGATTATTGTGTCTACCTTGAGTGATTCATGCCTCGGTGATCGGGACTAACGCCCTAGCCGGATGAGAGCCGGCGATCAGCAGCTGTCTGTACGGGTCTGGGGATGGACATGGAGTTGTCCGGTATCGCTGTATATTGATTCAAGACGGTGTTTAATATATTGTCAGAAAACTACTACAAGACTTTGCCTTCACCTGCAAGTGACGTAAAGGGGGCCATCGACAGCTTTAACACATACCATGCACCTCTACATGTCACCACTTCGGCGCTAAACCCCACCGTCCATATTGAATACATGCTAGGGCTGTCTCATACAGGACTGGTGTATTGGGATTAGAGGGGGTATTTTTACATGTCGGCAGGTCTTCTGGTAGATCAGTAAAGTCTGCTTTTATTAAATTAAAATCCTTAAACTTTTCCCTGCACCAGCGGGGATTTGAACCTGGGTGCGGTAGGACTGCAGGCCACCTCTCTACAGACTGAGCTACCGCCTCCCCAATATATATATATATATATATATATATATATATATATATATATATATATATATATATATATATATATATATATATATATATTCACTGTACACAAGCGAGTCAATAAAATCTTTGTATAAGGCTCCTGCTTACTCCATCGCTACCCTTAACCCTTGAGGTATGCGGGGGATGCAAACTGAGTAGGTCAGAGGCGGGAAAGGTCTGTCGTGTGTGTGTGTGTGTGTGTGTGTGTGTGTGTGTGTGTGTGTGTGTGTGTGTGTGTTAACTCCTCCTAGGCTATTTGATGGAAGTGAATTAAACTTTTCAGGTGAGTTCGTCGGCTTCCTGGAAAGGCCTTCCACTATATACAGTTTTCTAACCACCATTTTTAGGGGGTCAGCCCCTCCCAGCCAAATAAAAAATTCTCTGAAAAAATAATGAAAGGAAGGCAGATATAGCTTTGATCCATCCATCCATCCGTCTTCCAATCCTACGTTGCCCCATGAGGAGCGTAGGAGCCCGTGGCTAGGCAAGTTGGTCCTGACATTTAAGATGAGAGTGACCAGCGTCACTCATCCCTGAGTGGCATTACGTGAGCAATCAACCCCAACCATTCCTTGGATATAAACCTTCACCGGTTCAATCCGATTAGAGCGCCACAATTACCCACCAAACCACCAGCGGCCATAATATGGTTACTGTATACGGTTACCACCCAGCGTAGTAAATGGTTTCCTGGTGTACAGGAAACCGTTCGGCTTGCCACTCAGTGTAGTCACCCATAGGCAGAAGGAACAGGAAAGAATGAAGGAAAGAAAGACAAAAGAGGGAGTGTAAAGCCACACGTAGGCAGATGGACGAGGAAAGAATGAAGTAATGAAAGACAGAAGAGAATGGAAGGAAAGGAGGGAGGAGATGAAAGGGCATACACCCGAGAGCAGCACTACATCGAGTGACTGGATGGTGAGCGCCCCCACTTACCACAATATAGCTTTGATATCTTCGTATATGTTGTACAACAGACTCTTATCCATAATGTGATATTTGGGGAGTGTACTCCCTCAATGATTCTTGGGGGGCCAGCCCCATCCATTAAAAAAAAATAAATAAATAAAAGTATGAGAAAGTCAGCAGATAAATTTCAAGGAAATTTATCAAAAAAAAAAAAAAAAAAAAGTCTATTTGAGTGGTTACTTGATAATGTCTTAGAAAAATGTTCACCTTTATTTATATGGGGGTCAGCCTCCCTCTGAACCATATAAAGGATACAAAATAGGGGAAGGAGGGCATATATGGCTTTGATATCTTAGTACATGTTGTGCAGTGGACTCTATAAGGCGATATTTGGAGAGCATAACCTCTACCCCCTAATGAATCTTGATGGGGGTCAGACCTCTCTCAAATATAAAAATGATCATAAACGATGAAAATAATTTAATGAAACTTCCATGTGAGTTTGTTTGGTTTCTGCTAATTTTTTCCACCATATACAATTTTCCAAACCTGACTTTTAAGGAGTAAGTCCTCTTCACCGAAATAAAAATTCTCAGAAATAGTGAAAGGAAGGGAGCTATGGCTTTGATATTGATATCTTAGTGCATACTGCACAATGGACTCACATCCGTAATGCGATATATGAAGAACGTGAATCCCCAGCTATTCTTGGAGGGGTCAGCTCCCCTCCTAGAGAGGAACACTGTCAGAAATAATGGAAAATGAGCACATGGATTTCAACAAAATCAGCATACATAGAGCAGGAGTAAGTATACTGTTTTCCCTGCTTTCTCTGAATGCACAGGAATAAACTGCACTTCCTTAGAATAGTAATAATAATAATAATAATAATAATAATAATAATTATTATTATTATTATTATTATTATTATTATTATTATTATTATTATTATCATTATTATTATTATTATTATTTTGTATTATTTACTTTTTGAACTACACAGTCGAATTGACTGTGATGTATAATTACGAAGCTACCTGTGGGCTGATGCACCTGTCAGGTGGAACCAGGTTTAGACGGTGGGGGGGGGGGTCTTGAATGGTGGTGTGTAGCCCATTACGCTGGGCATGCAACTGGTTAGTTCTCTCACCGTCGTGCTTTTCCCGTTTCTAACTTCCGGTACCCTACCTCATTCCACCTGAGGGTGGGAAAAAGAGGAAGGATGATGGCGATGGTGGTGGTGGCTTAAATTTCTGCATCATACTAGTCTTTATATATATTTTTTTACTCGCACATCCTGCTGCCGTAGAAAACTGAGACAGATTATTTGATCCCGATTTCTGCGCAGCCAAAAAAGGAGTGGAGAATAAATAAACAAAGCCAAGTGTGTGGGCAGAAAAAGCAATACTTACTGGGATCATAAATATTATCTGAATTTTGTATGGAAAAAAAAGGGGGGGCTCGTCCTTCTAGCAGACGTCACCAATGTTTTATTCTTCATTGTATTAGTCCACTTGGCTCCATTTATGCAGAAGAAAAAAGGCTGGAAACCTGCAGAAATTTCCCTTTGCAAAGAAAGTTGAATATGAACAAGCCGATATCGTGAACCTTTCATTTCGATATGTCTGGACATATTACACTTATAAGGCTGGAGGTGATTGGCACTGGGAGTGTCAGACTGAGGAAGGCAGTTCCAGATCTGACCGGCTGTGTACAAGAAGGAGTGGTCACTAAATAGTTAGAGAGACAGGGATCAGAGATCGTGGTTAGACGAGAGTTGCGTTACCGACGTAACGAGCACTGGATACAACTAGACACGTCAAGTTAGCGGTGACCTTTGAAACAGAGGTATATTAGAGGGATGTAGCATTGTGTCAAAGAGAAGAGGCTGAAGGAAGTCCATAAGAGAAGAACAGCTGAAGAGACGTTATTTCTTTGACTTTACCTTGTTCAGAAGTGCGAATGTAGTGAATCCCCCCTCACATGAGAACTGTGTCCTACACACGGACGAACCCATTGACCCCTGGAATATCTTTCTCATTTTATTCTTGCCATCTCCTAGCGAAATTATGCAGCTTAGGATAGACTTTATGAAATGAAAGGGTTAGATATAGCCCTGATAAATCCATTCGGTACGATAGGCTCTTTCCAAGTTAAACAAGATCGTCTGGTGGCAGCCGCAGTAATCTAAAAAGGATAACACCAGGATACAAGGGATTAGGCTAAGGCCCCAGTACAGTGCTGGAAGTGAAGGTACAGAACGATGGATAGAAACTATAACAGGACACTTTGGAAACATAATACTTGCGCCAAAATGGTGGAAGGACTTTGAGATTTTTAAATAACCATATTCTCTAAGACTACTATAATATTTTTTGGGAGAAATATCTCTCTTTTCAATCTCTCTAGATGCTTATCAGTTAGTCAACTTACTTATCTGTCTAGCTAGCTAGTTATATATCAGTTCCCGGAGCCGCAAAAGCTTATATGGAGACAGGGTATCTAGGAGAAAACCTTCTTATCCCGTAATATTTATAGACTCGAACTTTGTACCATTTCAGAGCACTTGAAGATGGCTCCTTCCTCACTGCACTAGAAACATCCTTTCCACACTCCCCTCGCCTCCTCCTCTTCCTCCTCTGCACTTTCATCCTCCTCCTTTTTAATCTCTTCTTCCTAATCATCATCCTCCCCGTCCCCCGCCTCACCAGTCTCATTTTCCTCCTTCTTCTTATCCTCCTCTTCCTCCTCCTCCTCCTGCTTCTCCTCCTCCTCCTCCTCCTCCTCCTCATTTCCTCCTCCTCTTCGGTCTCCTATTCTTCCTTCTACCCATTCCTTTATATCTTCTCTCTTCCTTCCCTGGGAGCACAGCTGTCTCCTTGTTTGTGTTTGTTGTGAGTATGATGTTAGGTGTTCATATGGCTGTTGTTTACCTGTCTGTTCACTAATGGACTCCTCACTCTTCTTTACTCTGGGTTACCTCTGAGTTCTTCATTTTCTTCTGTTTTCCTTCATTAATATTTTTTTTTTCTTATTCTTGTCATTCTTTTACTTCATTCCTTCCTTCACACATTCCTCTCACTGATGTATTTTTCTCTTTTCTTTCCTCTGGATTTCTTTTTTATTTTCTTATCCTCTTTCCTTTTATTTTCATCTTCCTTCTTCCTTTCTTTCTCCTTTACCTTGTTTAGTCCGTATTAATATTTTCTTCGTTCTTCCTCTTTTATTCTCTTCCGTTTCTTCTGTTCACTTGCCATCTCACTAATCACCTTTGCCCTCTCGCCACAGTCTTTTCTCTCTCTTCCTTTCACAGTCGTTTCTTTCTTTCTTTCATATTTTCTTTGTTCCTTTTTCTCCTTTCCCTCTGTGTCCTTTTCCCTCAGCTTCTTTCCCTGTTCCTTTCTCCACAGCCTCTTCCCCAACCCCCCTCAGCATCTCTTCCCTGTCTTTTTTGCATTATTAAACAACTTCACTCTTTCCTCCTTTCCTGTTTGTTTTCTCTTCCTTTCCCCAGATCTCTCTTAATCTCCGTCTTTTTCCCTCGTTTCATTTTTCTCTCACCCAGTCTCTTATATTTCTGCCATGCTTCTTTCCTTATCTTTCCTTTATTTCTCATCCTCCCTTCCCATCCTACCTTCTTTCTTTACTCTTCTTTCTCTCATGCCATTTCCCTTCTTTCTATCGCCACTTCATCATCTCCCTCTCTTTTATCTCTTCTTCAGGCCTCATCATTTCTTTTTTCTCTCACTCTCTTTTCCCTTCTCTCCTCACCCTCTACCGTCCTCCCAATGACCCTTCTTTTCCTCTTCCCTCATGTCCGCCTCTCCTCTCCTTCTTTTCCCTTTTCGTTGAGCCTCTCTTCAATCTCCCTTCTTCCCTTTCCTCCCTACTGATATCGTCTCTCTGTTCCGTCTTCTTTCCTTTACCTCTCTCCTCCCCTCACCTCTCTGTCTTACTTCTTTTCTCCCGTCTCTTTCTTCCTCACTTTTCCACCCTCCCTCTCTTCATCCCCTCCCTTCGCCCGTACGTCACACTGTTTGTTTTACCTGCTTTATATATGCGGCATCAGATTCGCAGCTCAAAAATAAACAAAGCGTGCGTGACTCCTTGATGTTTTAATTGGACAAGACACCACCAAGGCCAGTGAAAGGGTAGATGGGGTTAAATACATATACCTATATCTATATCTATATCTATATCTATCTATCTCTCTATCTATACAGTATGTGTATATATATATATATATTAGGTATGTAGAAAGGTAGAAACATAAATAGATGAACAGATAATTCAGGTTAAGTAATGTTAAGTAATGTAGCTGAATATAATCAACTGGACTGAACTCTTAGGCTTCGGAGGATGATTTAGCTATTCAGCTCTGAGCCAAATGGTTTGTTCGGTCTAATGGCAGACGATTTTTCTCGCCACTAAGGAACATCTTGAGGTCTGATAGTTAAGTAATTATCTCGATCTAGTCAGAAAACCCTCTAAGTGTGCATTATATGCTAAAGGATTAACTGCAATAAATATTAGTATGTGAAATTGCATGAATTTATGAGTAACAGCAACTGAAGATTAGTACAGAGTGAGGAAGTAGTGACGGGGAGTGAGGGAGGTTAACAGGAAGGGAAGAGAAGATGAGTGTGTGAGGGGAGGCAGGGAGGGAAAGACTGAGTCGGTGTTTGAGATGAGGGTGGGAGAGAGTAAGCAAAGGAAAGATGTGACTGTGGGAAAGGTAAGAGTATGTGTACGAGATGAGTGAGGGTGAGAGGTGAGCAAGGGTGCGAGAGATTATTATGAGATTTAACTGAACGTGCACTGTGTTAGTACTCAAGAGATGAGTATGAATGTTGGAGGTGAAAGAGAAATGCTACGTAAGACTATCTGGCTGGTAAGGTGTACATGTGAGAGACGAAGGATGAGGTGGATATGTACATGAAAGTGTGTGTGTGTGTGTGTGTGTGTGTGTGTGTGTGAGAGAGAGAGAGAGAGAGAGAGAGAGAGAGAGAGAGAGAGAATGGGTCGAATGCTTACGGTTAACCAGCTCCGCATAAGTAAGGAGCAGACAAAGGATGATTCCAAAAACTTTAAATGCATTTGTTTGCATAAGCAACAAGGAGATGGCATAACTTTCACTTAAATCGTACTGTCCAAAGAACGATCTGTTTCACTGAATGCAGCTAAGGGAGTTAAAATATGAAGGGTGCTCGCGCGTGCGTGCCTGTGTGTGTGTGTGTGTGTGTGTGTGTGTGTGTGTGTGTGTGTGTGTAACTATTTGAGTGTATTTGTGTGTACGTATGTGTGGCTGTATTAATTGTGTGTATGTACATGTCTGTGTGAGTGTACAGTATATGTATGCATGTGAGTATGAGTGAGTGAGGAATTCTGTGTGTAGATCCATGCCTTTAATAGTATTTTAATAGGCTAACGTTTACATAAATGTATGGTAGTGTACTGTGCACCTTAACTGAAACCCTTGTTTCCTTATTAAACAAACAAGCAAACAAAAAAATAATGAAAGCAAGAAAAACAGGCTGAGAGGTTACAGAACTTGTTCCTTCTAGTTAAAGCTGAATAAAAGAACTGAATAAAAGAAAAAAGTCTATCCGTTTGTTTCAAGATATCTGGACAAATTGCATTCAAAAGATTGCAACTTATAGATTGTGAGAAAAGTAGACTGTGGAAGACATTTCCAAAGTTGACCAGTTGTTTACATGAAAGGCAACGATACCTGTTACTGTTTTCATGAGAGAGTTAGATAAGAAAGACATGGCCTAACAACGTGAAGCAAAACGGGTATTGCGTACCAGCCATAATGGGAGAAGGGTGGAAGCAGAGGGTTTTAAAAAAGTGATGAAAGTAGAAGCAACAGACGAGAAAGAAACAATCAATGCTGCTGCTACAATAGACCTAATGCGAGACGGGGAGTTGGTCGGATGAAAAACGTTTGATTCTACCTTGTTTAGAGATGCTGTAGTCTATGTGCTGTGTGCATCCTCCCCCCCCCCCATACACACACATACATTCATAAATATACAAGTGCACTCCACAAAGAACAAAACAACATTTATGCGTCATAAAGATTCACTTTTTCACTAAGTACTCCGAGCTTCAAGCAATACATCTGCACTGTATGAGAAACAAGACAATTAAATTTTAAAAAATGGAATATTGGTCTCACAAACAATAGTACAAATCCATTCACTCTTTAACACACAGTTACGAGTATCCTTTGTCAAAAAAGCCGAAAATCCCCTCACTAAATCCCTCAGAACGTTGAAACAATCAAAGCAAAAGCACGAGAAACACGCAAAAACACCTTTGGGATTTTCTTCCTTGCATAAAAAAAATCCCCCCCTCACACACACACACACAAACACACACACACACACACACACACACACACACACACACACACACACACACACACACACACACACACACACACACGCACGCACGCACGCACGCACGCACGCCTTTAATGCCTGCAACACCCTCTCACCCTTCAATCAGAGCACATTTTCCGGGAATATGCCAATTAAGGAGGATATGGCGTGCATACCGCCGGCCCGTGTACCTCCATCGCAAGTAAGGGTTCATGGACACTGATTTCCTCCTGACCTGTCAGCTCCTCCACCCTCCACCCACAGCTGTTTATCCTTGCCATTTTTCCATAACTTTAGCCCTCACCTGCTCCTGGTATTCTTCTTCAATTACTACTAGCAAAGTAAACCTGTCTCCAACACCAGACAGTGAGAACAAAGGGAAAAGCTACCCTATAAACCTCGTGTTACCCACCCATCCAGCCAGTCAGCAAAGTATACCTACCAGAGAAGCGTTAGGCTTGGTTATAAGCGACAGTAGGACGGTCTTGCACGAGGGGGACGGCTAGCCGGCGTAAACATATGGGCAAGATTCCTTCACAGTCTCCTCACATTAAACTCTTAGTCAATGGGAGGTGTCAGAGCTAGTTCCGCCATTCCGCTAAGCTCCATCCACCGTCATAAATAACAAACGGGATGCTCTGGTGTCCAGGACGTCATATACCCATAGGTTCCTCCCGAGCCAAAGGGAGGCGCCGAAATAGTTATGCGACGGCTCTTAATTTCTCCCATCATTACACACACACACACACACACACAGTCAGTTGGAAGCACAACAACTTTTAGCATGAAACGTAAAATTCTTCCCAGTTTTTCTTATCTATTACCCACATAATTATCTCTTCCAGAGCGGTGCCAACAGCTGTGACTAGAAGGAACCTTGCTTTTAGAGGCACCACTTCACATCTAAGAGGTTGTTGGAGGGTATTCCATATGTGTGGCAGGGGAGGTCTAGATGATGATGATGTTGATGATGATGATGTTGTTGATGATGAAACGTTACCAGGACGAAGGATAATCTCATATGATCTGGATGGACTACGGTAAACCAGCCTCATGCCTCCGAGGTCCGCCAATGGAACAACGAGGGTCAGAAGTGTGTGGATGGAAAGGGGAATGGGAAGTATTAACTATTAGTCGTATTTTACAGAGGACTGAAGGGAGGTGGAACTGTGAAACGATAATGAATTATATACCGTAGTATAACATTTATATTTTCCATGTTTGTCATGACATGCTCAAAAAAAAAAAAGTTTCAAAATGAGAGTGAAAGGATGTCCATCAGAACTTTGAGAGGGAAAGAGGGGATGGGAGATAGGCAGGAAAGGGGGCGTAGGGCAGAGGAAGGAGAGAGGGGACAAGGGGAGAGGGTGGGAGGAGGGGAGAGGCCTTTAATACACCCCAATCTGTTACCCCTACTTGCTTCAAGATGTTTATGTTTATCCGGTTGCTCTTACATCTTTCTATCCACACGATTACTCGTACACCCGCGAAATGGCTTCATCCATAGAAATTTCCTTTCGATAAATACTGTCCCAAGTAAGACCCAATCCATGTTAAGTCTCTGCAATGAACGAATATTCCAATGTGAATAAAAGTCTTCCATGGATGCACGTCACCAAAAAGTAATAATCAGAATCATTCCCTTCATTATTATTTTTCTCGCCTCAATGTACGAGTATTTCAATAACTTTTCTTGTATTCTTCTATTCTGTGGAACAGATATGAACCAGTATTTACCTTGATATCTTGAGATCTCTGATATTTCAATATAATGAACCAGTGCTCTCTCTCTCTCTCTCTCTCTCTCTCTCTCTCTCTCTCTCTCTCTCTCTCTCTCTCTCTCTCTCTCTCTCGTGCAAGGGCCTGGATGTGTTTTGTGGATGGATCATCGGTATAACTGAATAATGATCAGGTATCATATGTATAAACTCACTTGGGCTTCAGATGTAAATTGAATGGTTTTTATTTTCTTCTACTCGTTATGCTACCAAGTAATTGATAGCCTAATTAGAGTTAATATTCAGGTAAAAATGTACTACCTGACAAACAATTGCCGACAGTAGTAGGCCGAAACGGACACTTTAGTTGTCGTAAAAATTGTTGAGAGAGAGAGAGAGAGAGACCCTTTATAAATTCTTCCCCAGTAGTTGGAGCGGCTTGTGCAGTGTGATCACATAGTTAACAAGGGTTAAACAGACGAGGATAATTAATGCTGTAGGGTTGGTTGTACATAACGCTGCTCAGTAACACTGAATATTAGCCTTGTAACTACTATGGTTCGTCATAGCAATATTGAAACGTCTATTTCTGGCCTAATTAGCACACCCAAGTGTGCTCTACATACTGATGATCTCGATTTCTCTGAGATAAAGTTAATCTCTCTCTCTCTCTCTCTCTCTCTCTCTCTCTCTCTCTCTCTCTCTCTCTCTCTCTCTCTCTCTCTCTCTCTCTCACGTATGGTAAGACATTGTAAATACAGCATACTATAAAGTTGCGCCTGATACCGATGTCATTAATTTGTTTTCGTAACAAAATTTCGATGAGCACACTGTTAGGATATATCTAGTCATTTTTTCTCTGTTACCTCCATTATTTGAAACACAATGTGTTCAGTAACATTGAAATGAACAATCTTGTTTTCTCCTCTCTCTTTTTCTAGTTTTTCTGGAAAGGAATTATTTTTGCTGGCTGCCGTCCTTTGCGTCTTTCTTTTTCATTTTTTTTATGCTAGGAAGAAACAACCAAAGGCCATGAGCCTGCAGTAACAGTTCCCTCCAAGAGAAAAACAAAATACAAGAGAGAGCCAAATTCAAGATCCATTCATTTCGAGAAGCTTGGACACACTGCGTTTGAAAGACTGGAGATCATAGGCAGCAGGAAATACAGACAGAGGGAGACAGTTCCAGAGTTGACCTGTTGCATAAATGAAGGACTGGGAGTAACGGTTAACTCTAGCATTAGAGAGTTGGACAGAAAAGGGATGAGAGTTTGCTACTAGACGGGTGCTATGCGCCCGTCGTAGAGATGGAGGAATGCATGCAGACAGTTCAGTGGAGCAGTGACCATTAAAGTAGCGATAGAAAAGAGATAAAGATGCAACAATGCGGCGAAGAGACAGAGGTTGAAGGGAGTCAGTAAGAGGCGGAGAGTTGATGAGACGAAAAGACTTTGACTCCACCCTATTGAGAAGAGCTGTATGTGGGGAGCCTCCCCACACATGAGAGTTGTACTCCACGCAGGGGCGGATAAAACCCCTGTATAGAGTCAACAATGCAGGGGTAAAGAAAGAACGGAGTCGGCTTAGCATACCCAATCTCTTGGAAGCAGATCTTTCCAAGATAAGTCCCGAGTAAATGAAACCCCAAGCATGTTCAAAGATGATGCAGGATTAAGCTGAATATTATTAAACATTAGTGGGTATACCAGTGGAAGGTTTTGACGGGTTGATAAGTGTAAGAACTGAGTCTAAGATGCATTAAAAATAACCAGATTATTTTTATCCCAGTCAGAGATACGAGCCAAGTCAGACATTAGGTGTGCCATAGCCTCATGCCTTGTTTGTTAAAGTAACTGGTGATATGGGCGTTGCGGGAACCGAATGGAAAGGTGAAGGGTGGAGTCGTCAGCGTATGAGTGGATAGGGTTAGATGTACAGCTTAGATTCTTTAGAAAGTCATTGATGAATAAAAAAAAGGAAGAGAGTTGGTGATAGGACAGAGCCGTGAGGAACACCACTGTTGATAGATCTAGGAGAAGAACGATGGCCGTCTACAACAGCGGCTATAGAACGACCAGAAAGGAAGCTAGCGATGAAGGCACAGATAGGATAGAAACCGTAAGAGAGCAGTTTGGAAATTAAAGATTTATCTATCGATTTATCTATCCATCTGTCTGTCTTTTTGTCTCTGTCTCTTAGCTCCCAACTCCAGTTTAAATCATTACTCTCAGAGTGCAAGGTCACAAGCAGAGGCCAGTGTGTGTCAATACAAGCTAATGATCCTGACACTGTGAAAGGCTTCAAACTGATCTTATGTCGTGTAGGCAGGACACAGGAGGAAGGGAGGCAGGCTAGGTAATGGAGACCACAAACGATATGATGATCATATCGATGATGAAGAAGATGTTGATAATGATGATGATGTTGATGATGGTGGTGGTGGCAGTGATGATGAAAACCTAATCATTGCCATTATTACCATCATCATCATTGTTATCATCACATCATACGCACGTAGCTCTTTGTCTCCTTTATACATCGTTTTACTTTTACTGGGTTATGACCATCATCATCTTCTTCCTCCTCCTCCTCCTCCTCCTCCTCCTCCTCCTCCTCCTCCTCCTCCTCCTCCTCCTCCCCCTCCTCCTCCCCCTCCTCCTCCTCATTCTTCTTGTTCTTCTTCCTCCTCTTCGTCCTTCTCCTTACACTCTTCCTCCTCACTCTTTTAATTGTCCTCCTTCTCCTCTTCTCCCTCCTGATTATCTTCTTCCTCCTCCTCCTTCTCCCCCTCCTCCTTCTCCCCCTCCTCCTTCTTCTCCTCCTTCTCCTCCTCCTCCTCATCATCATCATCGCCATATGAAAAGAAAGCTAAAACACAAGCACAGATCATAGTATATCTTGTTTCTCAGAGTTAATGTTTATGAGAAAGATTAATTGTAGTCAGTAAGTGTTTCAATTGGAAAAATAAGGCTTTGTTACAATAATCGAATTCCAAAGTGGCTTTTGGGATTTCGTAAATTTCCTCTGTGATTTGTAATTTAAGCTACATCTAATTATCTTTACGTTTGCTATGGATGTGTGTTTATGAAGCATTACAAATGGCATGCAAGAAAATGCTAAGGTGTATTATTCAAAGTAATTCGCCAAGGAAGAGGTGTGCGAAGCCTCTTATGCAGCCTGCAATACGGCCCCAGTACTGACAGAGGCAGCCTTAGCATATTTTCAGTATGGACAGTGAGTATTAGCACCGAAGAGATGACATGTGAAGGTAGGTATGTGATGTAAATAAAGAACATTAAGACTAAGACGAGGGAATTATAAAAAGCCTCATTATGATCCAGGATAATCTAACTACTTTCAGGTGTAACATTTGTGATGTGTAGGACTTCTTTTAGCTAGATGGGAGGAGGGTGGAAATAAGAAACATTTGAGGGAGGGTATAATCTCAGAGACAAGTTCAGGCACCTTCAGGAGGAGATAAGACCTCTGACTGCATCCATCATCATTATCATTATATTATCAGCATCATTCATCTCTCTCTCTCTCTCTCTCTCTCTCTCTCTCTCTCTCTCTGTTACTGTGGATGGGAGATGGTAATGTCTTCATTTTTGCTCTTTTATTTTCTCACCAGTAGATTAGCAACGTGTACCATCAGTCATGACACTTCCTGCGTGTGAGTCATTAGACATCTTGAGCTCTCTCTCTCTCTCTCTCTCTCTCTCTCTCTATCGATCTATCGATCAATCCTACCCACTCCATTCACAGTAGCAAAATTAGGGTTCCGAAGATTACGAAGGCAATAGACTTTTTACTACTAAAATGCTTACGTGATAATGATGATCATGATGATGATGATGGTAATAATAATTATAGTACTGTAATAATAATAATAATAATAATAATAATAATAATAATAATAACAATAATAATAATAATGGTAACAACAACAACAACAAAAACAACAACAACAATAATAATAATAATAATAATAATAATAATAATAATAATAATAATAACAATAATCCATCCATCCATCCACCATCCAATTCTACATTGCCCCATAAGGACCGAAGGAGCTCGGGGCCAGGTAGTTGGTCCCGACATTTAAGATGAGAGTGACCAGCCTCACTCATCCCTGAGTGGCATTACATGAACAATCAACCCCAACCATCCCTTGGATATAAACCTTCACCGGCTCAATCCCATTGGAGCTCAATAATTGCCCACTAAACCACCAGGCGCCAAAATTTGGTTATATGGTTACCACCCAGCGTAGTAAATGGTTTCCTGGTGTACAGGAAACCATTTGGCATGCCACTCAGTGTAGAGTCACCCACAGGCAGAAGGACAGGGAACGAATGAAGGGACGAAAGACAAAAGAGGATGGAAAGAAAGAAGGATGGAGGAGAGGTAAGGGCAGACACCTGAGAGCAGCACTACATCGAGTGAGTGGATGGTGAGCTCCATAATAATGATAATAATATTAGTAATAATAATAATAATAACTAAAAAGGACTCAGAGAGCGCATACCAAAGCAAATGCCATTACCATTAAAAAGGATCCTGATCCTGATCCGTGGATATAGGTTCCGGATCTGGAACCGGGTCCATCCCAAGTTTAAAAATTTCATTCTTTGTCCATGGCCCACCTTTCCACAAAATTTCATTGAAATTCATTGGCAACTTCTGGAGATATTATGTAGGGTACTCCGGATCCGGATCCGGATTTGCCCCCAAATTTAATCTTTTCTTCCTTGGCCCATGGCCCACACTTCCACAGAATTTCATCATAATCCGTTCATAACTTTTTGAGTAATGACGGATCAAGCTCCGTGGATATAGGATCCTGATCCGCCCCAAATTTCAGTCAGTCCTTTCTTGGTTCATGGCCCACTTTTCCACAAAATTTCACTAAAGTTCATTGAAAACTTTTGGAGATATTAAGTGGGGTACTCTGGATCTGGATCTGGATCCACCCTCAAATTTAATAATTCTTCCTTGGTCCAGGGCTCACCCTTCCACAAAATTTCATCATTATCCTATCATAATATTCTAAATAATTCCGGATCCCGGTCCGTGGATATAGGAACCGGATCCGGATGAGGATCCGTCCCAAAATTTAAACAATTGTTTCCTGGGCCATGGCCCAATTTCCAACAGAATTTTCTTGAAATTCATATGAGAACTTTTGGAGATATTGTGCGGGGTACTCCGGATCCGGATCTGGATCCACCCCAAAATTTAATTATTTCTTCCGTGGCGCAAGGGCCACCATTCCAAAAATTTCAGCACAATGCGTTCATAACATTTTGGGTAATCCTGCTAACAGAAAGACAGACAAAACAGTGCGGGGTAAAACATAACCTCCTTGGCGGCAGTAATAATAATAATGATATTAACTAGAAAGCGCTCAGAGACTGCATACCTCAGCCAATGGCATTACCATTAAAAACGATTAGGATCAAGATCCGTGGATATAGGATCTGGATCAGGATCCGGATCCTTCGCAAAATTTAATCAATTCTCTCTTACATGGCCCACCTTTCCCCCAAAATTCACTGAAATTCATTCAAAACTTTTGATGATGTTATGCGGAACACTCTGGATCCGAATCCAGATCCACCCCAAAATTTAATCATTCTTCCTTGGCCCATGACCCACCTTCCCGCAAAATTTAATTAAAATCCGTTTATAAGTTTATGAGTAATTGTGCTAATAGACAGACAAACAAACAAACAAACGCGGGCAAAATCATTACCTCTGTGGCGTAGGTAATGAGGAGGAGTGCGAGAAAGACGGAAGTATCAAAAACAGAGAGAGAGAGAGAGAGAGAGAGACTAAGCGAGTGGTTTGGTTGGACGAGTTTGGGAGGGCAGAATGTAAGAGGCGGGGTTCGGTACCGTCCTTAATTACCAGGTGGGGCAACGGGATGGACAGGGAAAAGAAAGTGGGAGGGAGTGAAAAAGGAAATATAGGGAAAGATAGTAAAAGCGATAAGGGGTCAAAGAAGACGAAAGGTCGTGTAGGAGTAAGTGAGAGAGAGAAGATGAGGGAGGGAAACTGCAACTCTCTCTCTCTCTCTCTCTCAACCAAGTCATTTCCCGCGGGTCCCTTCTTGTCCTAATGTTGTGGTCTGTAAAAGAGAGAGAGAGAGAGAGAGAGAGAGAGAGAGAGAGAATCGTTAGCCGGAGGAGGTGGGCGAGACATAATTCTGTTCTGAGAAGGAGGAATTCAGAGCAGGCCATGCCATACTGCAGGGACCAGACAGTAGAGAAGAAAGGAAACATTAATGAGACGCTGGGAATAATAGTCCTAATGTTCTGAGGGAATTTCTGACAGGTACTCATTAGTTTAATTACACTTTCATTTAATGATGTGTTAATTCTTTTTCTGTGCCTGCCCTCCTCTCTTCCTATTTCTCCCATCTTTCCTGTCACTTCTTATTGATTTTCTTTCCATTACAGGTGGTTTTACATTGAGTGACAAGCCAAATGGTTTCCTGTAAGCCAAGAAACCATTTACAACGCTGGGTGGTAACCATATAACCAAACCATACGTGCTCCCTAAGTGTCAACAAGTGGGTTGGTGAAGGGTTAGTGCCCCTCCCTGTAAAACAAATAACTCAGAGTCAAATGGCCACCCCTTACGGGATTATGGCGTCTGGCAATAGATAGATAGATATATATATTCTCGGTTAGTTCGTCCTGAATTTACACACACACACACACACACACACACACACACACACACACACACACACCACTCACTGGCTTAGGGGTAATGCTTTTGCCGGCCATCTGGTAGACGGGGATTTCCGCCTTGCTGAAGTTGAGAAAATTTTCACTGACTAAGCGGGTAGTTACTCTCCTCCTTGAGCAAGGGGATGGGTGTGTGCGTGTGCTAACGTCACAACCTTGCCATTAGATCGGACTACATGAGTCCTTAGCTACCTTCCGGGAAGGTAAAAAGCTGACGACAACGACCAGCGCGTAATCCTCCTGACCGACCAGGTGAAATACAGAGAGAGAGCTTCACGATTTACTGGAGTATAGGTTTGACATTATTAATTTTGTTCTTGAAATAACTTTTAGAGTTATGTTCTCACTCAGGACATTTCTTTGGTGCTGGAAATAGGCAGAAGAGAGAGAGAGAGAGAGAGAGAGAGAGAGAGAGTTCATATGCCGGCATGTTATTTAAATTAGATGACAAAAATGAAACTGACAGACACTTTGTTACACGCAGTTTTAGTGAGAGCTCATCAACAATACACACACAAGCTCATTTTCCTCGCTGTTTTCTGCTGTCTTTTTTCTTTTGTCTGCTGTTTTTCTTTCTTTTATCTATTATTTTCTGTCTGTTCTCTATGTTGTTTTTCTTCTTGTTTCTGTCCTGTGCCTCCTCTTTCCTTTACTTTCTTTCAAAACATTATAGTCTTTCTTACATCTTCTACGTCTTCAGTCTTTCGTCTGTCTGAACCTGGTTTTTATTCATCATTATGCCTTCTTTTCCTTGCGTTAGTTTGCCGTTCTTCCGTCTGACCTCTGTGAAGTCATTCTTAGTCTTACATCTCTGTTATCGTTTCTAGACTGCCACTTTTTTTTCCTTTAGTCTTTTGTCTTCCCTTTCCGTTTTTCTTCCATGTTATATTATCCGTCTGCTCTTCATTCTCTGTATTCTCCTTCACTCCAGCCTTGCTATTCATCGCTCCCACTGGGAGAGAGAGAGTGACTGGGATGGTGACTGGGAAAGAGGGTACGTTAAGGAGACTGTGAAGGAGCGGGAGACGAGTTCGAAAGATCTAGGATTAGGGCTCAGGGTTTGAGGAGATTTAGGAGGAATGTTGAGAGAGAGAGAGAGAGAGAGAGAGAGAGAGAGAGAGAGAGAGAGCATAACACACAACGAAAGTAAGATAGCTCAGTTCCACTAAGACGATTCCCAGTTGGACGATTCTTTGCAACCATGCTGTTACTGCCATCTCCGACACATTATCTGATGGTCTAAGTTTAATTAGTCATTTCATCGGTAATTACTACTGTTTTCTTTATTTTTTAGATGCATGAAATTTAACCGGTAAATATCTTCATTAGAAAGAATACACAATGCACAGTGCTTTAGTGCCAGAACCATTAGTTTACTAGTGGTTCGCCTCTGCCATGTAAATTGGAAGTCTAAATAAACTACACAGTTCGCTGTCTGGCCATCATACTGTTAACAAAGTAGGCAGGTAAATTTGGCTGGTGACTAAAATGACACGTTAGTTAACTCCATCTTTTCTTCAACACACACACACACGCACACACACACACACACACACACACACACACACACACACACACACACACACACACACACACACACACACACTCGACTGACCAAGTCCTGACTGTATTATAACACTTTGTTAATATGTTAATGGATATTTAAGTTTCTTCCCTCTGCACTGGATCATTAATAGTTCTTCATCTAGAAATCCAGGGGTCTGACATCCTATATGCTTTAAGTACGTACATAGATATGAAGATATATCTTTTAACATTAACGTGATGATTCGAATAATAATGCACATACAGGTAGGACATATTTGTGGGTTTTCTGCACATCTTTCTCTTCAGAATACCTTTATCCCTGATTACATCCACATAAAAGAAGGGCAGTTTATTATTCATTTCCACTTCATAAGTAAACTTTATGGATGGGGCTTTGTTAGGTGAAAAGCAGTGTCATCAACGTATCGGAGCCAAACTATCTTTTACTCCTTACAGGCGTCAACGAATTACTTACAAAGTACTGAGGGGTTTTGTCTGCGGCCACCCTTTGCGGGATTAGGGCGTCGGGCTATAGATAGATAGATAGATAGACAATGGAGAAGATATTAGCCATAGCCAAACCAGTTTTTGTGTGTAATGTTTACTCTCAAAAAACAAACGATGAATTATCTACACGCAAAAAGGAAAGTGCTAAATAGAATAGGTGAAACAGACGACCTATTGTCACTGATTGTACGTGGGTAATGGGTATGCCACTGGTCTCTGAAACTACTGCAGACTATTTATCGAGTCGACGGGGAAATATGAGGATCATTAAGAGAAGTAGAGTTCATTCGCATTAACTAATATCCCCGTCACATTAACCACAAGCTTACGTTCTCGTTCCAGTGTTCACCATTCTTACTCATTACTCACCTCCATGATCATGCACTTGTAATTGTTCACTGTGTTAAATTCCCCCCCTCCCGTCCCCATCCTTTTCAATTCTTCTATCAACTCTACCTTACTGGGCTTTTCACTGTTATATATATATATATATATATATATATATATATATATATATATATATATATATATATATATATATATATATATATATATATACATTTCTTTTCCTTTTTGTTTTCAAACTGATGTAGACACCATTGGCTAAAAGTCTGCAACAGTTTTCCCTTGCAAAAAAACATCGAACATAAGAAATTTAGGCAGGGGATCAGTTTAATTCGATCTGTCTAACACACTGTGTGTAAAAAAATGGCATAAACAGATGGAAAATCAGACTGAGGAAGACTCTTCAAAGTCTGACATTTTTTGTAAATGAAAGGCCTGAAGATATCATGTAGCTTTTGCACTTTTCTTGACTTTGTCTTTTCTCTGTGCCTTCGTATCCGTCCTCATTTGAGTCTCTGCCTCCTCTCTGTTTCTGTGACTATCTTTTCTCGTGCCTATATGTCTCTTCTTTTCTCTGCATCTCTCTGTCCATCCTCCTTTTGTGTTTCTGTCTCCCTCTTTCACCTTCTGTTTCTATCCATCTCTGTGGCCCTGTGTTACTCCTCTGTGTCTCTGTCTTTTGCCTCGACAGTCCCACCCACCACTACCCGTTGACTCTCCCAGGTCAAAGGTCAAATAGGGCGTGTAAGGGAGGAGGCGAGGCAGGTACACAAAATAATGACCTGGAGGCCGTGACCCTCCGTCCCCGCCCCCACTTTCCTGCCGAAGTCTGGTGCTGCCTTCATCGCGGCGGGTAGTTAACAGTACTTTACCGTGCAACAAGAGCCAAAGAAATTGTTTTTCGTCTGTGGCATTAGGGGCAGGATTCTAAGTTTCATAGGTGGCTTCGTAGCACCTCATCGACTATAGTTTTTGGGTTTATACGTCTGTCATCCTACAGGCCTACGTTACTGGAACAAACAGTATCAACAGTAGTAGTAGTGCTTGTTGTTGTCGTATTCCAAGGTTCATTTGAACATGATACCCGTAGACTGCAGGTTGACGCACCCCCAACCTGCAGGCTATCCTCTGCCTTTCAGGGAACAGTTTTTTTTTTTTTTTACGGCCTATCAACCATTGGGGCCGAAGCCCCTGGTTATTAAGGCCGTGTAAATATATAAATAAATATAAATATATATATATATATATATATATATATATATATATATAGATATATATATATATATATATATATATATATATATGTATGTACATTTAAATATATATACATATATATACAAACATATATATATACATACATACACACACACACACACACACACACACTTCCATGCATACATACAGACACACTTTCATGCAAACGTACATATATATATAATAATTTTAATCTTATTTATTTTTATTTATTTATTTTTTTTTTGTATTTTTATTTTTTAATTTTTTCTTGGTTTTTTATTTTTTATACCTTATATTAAAAGGAAAACTAATCTAAAGACCCTAAAACTAATCACCTAACAGACAAATCGCTAACCCATACTAAATCCTACAGAGACAAATAGCTAGACCTACACTAATGGTAAAAATACCTCGACTAACAGAACATCATCGACTGCAGATATGTAATGCCTTTCTACATTACATACCTGCACTCATCACCTGCTGACTGTCAGTCGAGGCACAACCTAATATAGGGGACATCAATATATGAAAGGGAACCAGACGAGTCAGGAACATTTCCATATACGTCAGCTGTCGTCCCTAATTAGAATAACTTAAGCAAGATAATATAATATATTTACATAATTTGTACAAAAAGTGAAGAACCTCACCCAGCAGACCACCATCGACTGCAAGTGCCCAATATCTTTCTATATTGCACACTTGCACTCATCATCTGGTGACTGTCAGGCGAGGAACTTGGCTTAATGTAGGGGACATCTATATTAGAAATAGATCAGTGGGAGGAGGAACTATTTAAAATATGTCAACTGTCAACCCTAATTAATATTACAATATATACACATTCACTGTTCATAAAAACCATAACCACGCAGTAAAAAAGTCACATCACTCTGATCAGTCCGGTCTCTCTCAAGAAAGCCATCAATTTATCAGTCATAACAATGTCCCCATCACCCAGGATGGTGGAAAGGGTGAAGGGGACGTCTACTGCGCCGCAGTAATTTATAAGTGAAGCGCGTTCACGAATAAATCGCCGACAGCGCAGGATGATATGACTAATAGATAACACCGCATTACAGATGTCAGTGCGGTGGGAAGCGTCTTTCCATATATGGTTTTATGTGGGTTACAATGGTGGCATTAAGCCGTAACCGTGCCAACACTTTTTCTTCTAGGCGACTGGGACGGTTGGCAGTGTCCCAGTCGCCCAGGTACGGCTTACAAGTTGGAATATTTAGTCTGGTCCACTGACCTTGCCACAGAAGATTTATTGATTTCTTTCCGAGAGATAGACTCGACCGTAGATCACGAGGAACGTCCCAAGTCTCCCCGAGCTCTACAGCCGACTTTGCAAGTAAGTCAGCCTGCTCATTGCCGTAGATACGACAATGACCAGGCACCCAGATCAGCGTGAATGACTTGTTGCATGAATGCGACTTATTAACGATGCGGCCCTGTATCTCATGAGAGTCCGTAGTGCAGGATACAGTTGCCTGAAGGGCTGATTTTGAATCTGAAAATACGACAAATGAGTCATGTCTAGAACTGAGAGCAAAGTCTATGGCTTTGTCAATAGCAAAAAGTTCTGAAGTAAACACAGATGTATGAGTCGCAACCGATACCTGAGGGCACATTCAGTCGACCACACACTTGCACCCACACATTCACTCGACTTGGAGCCGTCGGTGTACAATTGATGGGACCCCAAGTGACGAACAATGATGTTACGAAACAAGTGGTGGACCTCCGCCTCCGGCGCCTTGGCCTTTGGTGCTGGGAGCCATGTAACATCGACTGTAAAGCCGGGTGGCTCCCAAGGCGCTATATTTTTAAGCACCAACTTGTCACAGTCACTGGGGTCCACATCAAGCTCCTGAGTCAGTAAGTGGAGGCGAGAGGCAAGTGGCCGACGCACCCCCCGTAGAAGGTGGTGGTATTGACGCAGGGGGGTACAGGCCACATTGCCGATATTACTTTTTCTTAACGTCCTTATGCCGTAGGACAAGGCCAGGTGGTCACGGCGAATATGGAGGGGAGGCACATTCGCCTCCACTTCCATACGAGCCACACGGGTACACCGGACAGCTCCAAGACACATTCGCAAACATTTATTCTGTAACACATCCAATCCTTTCAGCGTGGCATCAGATGCCGAGCCATACACCTGTGCGCCATAGTCTAGCTTTGATCGAATAAGGGACTTATACACCATTAATAAAGATTTTCTGTCGGCACCCCAGGTAGTACCCGCTAGGTACTTGAGGACATTTAACGGTTTATCACAACGAGCAAGCAAAGTATTAACGTGAAGTTTAAAATTCATTCTACGATCAAAATGTATTCCTAAAAATTTTACAGAATTTTGAAAAGGTACCGCCTGATTATCCAAAGTTAAGCACAAATTAGGTATGTTACGATTAGTGAAAACTATAGCGGCACACTTACGTACGGAAAACTTAAATCCCCACTGCAAGGCCCATTGGTGGACGGAGTCAAGGGCTGCTTGAATCCGCCCAGCCGAAAATTGTGCATTACGGGAAGAGTGCCATATTGCACAATCGTCAGCGTAGAGTGAGTATTTAAGATTCCTCGGGATGGGAGCTGATGACAGAATATCAATGATCATAATACTAAATAAAGTAGGACTAAGCACACTTCCCTGTGGCACCCCGTTTTCCTGGATAAATATATCCGATGTTACGTTACGGGGCAATTTGACAGAGAAAGTTCTGTCCCTTAAGAAATTTGAAAAAAAAAACAGGCAAATTTCCTCTTAAACCTTAAGCATAGAGCTTCATTAATATACCGTGTCGCCAGGTCATGTCATAGGCTTTATGGATGTCCAGGAACACCCCTATCATGAATTCTTTATTGGCAAATGCCTCTGCAATACAATGCTCCAAATTCATTAAATGATCTAGTGAACTTCTGTATTTACGGAAGCCACATTGTTGATCATTTAACAAATTCTTCGACTCTAAAACAAAAAGAAGCCTATTGTTAACCATACGTTCCATGACCTTACATAGGCAAGAAGTCAACACAATAGGACGAAATGAAGTGGGATTCATAAGACGACCAGCCTCTTTGGGTATCGGTATGACGTGCGCAAAGTGCCATGAGTTTGGGAACGTTCGAGACGCCCAAATCTCATTGTACAATGCTAACATCTTAATCAGGTTGTCCTGATTAAGATGCTGGATCATACCGTACATGATGGTGTCTGGTCCAGGGCTGGTGTCTTTACAGGATTTAAGGGCAAGGAGCAGTTCATCTAGCGTAAACTCTTGGTTGTACGGGGAGTTTACGTCTTCTGTGGCAAAGTCTAATATCTGTAGCTCAGCCGTGCGTTTATGATGTTGGAAACGCGGGTCATAATTGGCTGAGCTACTTACGTGAGAAAAACTCCTGGCGAGGATGTTAGCAACGTCCACGGGCTCGTCATAGATGTTATTATTGACTTGCAAGGTGGTGATTGGGAAATATGGGCCTTTATTATTTAATATTCTTATGGTGGACCAGACTTTACGTAATGGTGTTGTACGAGTCACCGTGGACACAAAGGACCGCCAGGAGTCACGTTTGGCCCTTCTTATCATTCTCCTTGCCTCAGCCCGTGCCTGTTTGTATGCAATAAAAATTTCCTCAGTGGGCTGACTATCAAAAATCCTGTATCTCCTATTGCGTTTTCTTAATGCTTGTTGGCAATCCGGCGTCCACCAATGTGCTCTATGCTTCGCATGAACTGTAGAAGTATTGGGAATAGCAGCCTCAGCTGCGTGTAATATGGAAATAGTTATATTTTCGACCTTAACATCTATGGTCTCCCCAGATATATCTAAATTGGCGATCCTTGAGAAGGATCCCCAATCTGCTTTCTTATAGTTAAATTTTGGAGGTGGAGGGTCCGAAATGATGTCGCGTGTATAAGAAAGACAGATGGGTAAATGATCACTTCCCAAGGAGTCGTCGTAAGGGTCCCATGGGAGATCTTGATGTATACCAGGGGAGGCCAAAGATAAGTCAATGGCCGAAAAGTTACCAGTACGATCATCTACACGAGTCGCTCTACCATCGTTCAGAAGACAGAGGTTGGACTGTAGTATTAGGTCGGCTACTTGCTCCCCACGACCATCAATCCTCAAGCTACCCCATTGATAGTGATGGGCGTTAAAATCGCCCAACACTAACTTATTTCCAGGCAGATGTTCAACTAGTGAATTTAAAGCATCACTATCAATGGGGCCATGTGGGGGACAGTACAGAGAGCAAATAGACAGATACGTGTTATTAAATTTTACTCTGCACGCGACAGCTTCCAGAGTAGAATTTAGAATCACTTCCGTTTGTGGGTGTGATTTGTGTGTGTAAATGGCAACTCCGTGACCTTCATATCTTCTATACGAGTGGTAGTGTCTGAACTGTGGAGGATCAGGATGATCCTCCAGGCGCGTCTCCTGTAAACAAACAACGTCTGGCCTGTGTAGTGAAAGCAAGATAGCTATATTATGTAACTTATTTCCAATACCTCTACAATTCCACTGCAGTATAGTGAATGTGGCGGTTTAAGATTTTCGAGGGTGGCCAGTGTGCTTAGTCTTTTTATGCCCCCCGCGACCAGGCGAGTGGCTACCGGGGGACCTATCCCGGTGCTTGTTTGTGGAGATCTCCATAGTCTCATCAATAACAAGGCTCCCAGATTCCATCGAGGAAGAGCTATTCTTTCTCTCCCTCGCCGGACCAGGAGCAGGAAGGACATGAGGACGTGACTGTTTGGTGAGGGTGGTCAAGTTAATTTTATCTGACTTGTCAGGCTTCTGTTTTGACCGCACTGACTGCGAAGGAGCAGCAGCAGCCTGAGAGTATGAAGTGGCAATTGGGATGTCTGTCAGAGAGTTGGAACGTACAGGAGGCTCAGGCTGAGAGGTATGGCGTGGGGCATGAGGAACGAATGTAAGGTCAGTCTGTGTCTCCACCATGCACATCACAGGACGGGACACAACCGCCGATGCATAGGAGACATTAGGCTTGGGAGTTGCATGCAACTCCTTCACCTTCTTCCTTGCATCGTAAAAGGAAATGCCCTCGGTTGCCTTCACTGTGCAGACCTCTTTCTCCTCCTTCCACTTGGGGCAAGTCCTCGAGGAAGTGGAGTGAGCATCCTTGCAGTGAAAGCAGCACTCTGTCTCAGATGTACAGTGTTCAGCAGAATGTCCCACATTCGCGCACCTACCACACACTGGCTGGGAAGCCCTACAAGCCTTTTCATGATGCCCATAAATCTGGCATTTTAAGCAACGCAAGGGGTTCGGGATATATGGTCTGACGTTAAGAATTTCATATCCAATTCTGATGTTGGAAGGTAAAGCAACTTTGCCGAACGTTAGGACAACTGTGGCGGTCTTCATCTTCCTGCCTTCCGAGAATCTAGTTATGAAACGTGCCTCTATAACATCCTGCTGTGCAAGTTCCTGTACGATCTCTTCCTCCTCCATGACCACTAGATCTCTGCAGGTGATCACACCTTTGCAGGAATTCATGGAGTGAGGGATCGTGGACTGAACATCATAACGATGGAACTTGCTCAGTTTTAGCAAATCCTTTACCTGACTTGAGTTCCTAGTTTTAACGGGAAGATCTCCACTCGCAAGTTTTTTCACTTGTTCCACCTCACCTGCACACCCATCAATCACCTTCTTGATGATAAAGGGATTGAGGCTGGACAGGGGAGTGGGACCAACCGCGTGGATCTGTACAAACTCGGCGTTTCTATAATCGATGTCAAGATGGGTACGTGTCTGGGGCCGTTCAGTCTGGGGGTAGTCAGTCCGTGAGACAGTCGGGGGTCGGTCAGGACTACCTCCCCCCCTGAAGGGGGGGGAGGCAGCAGTGGCGTCCGCCATAGTTACCACTTCCCTCTCACGGGGGAAGTGGGAAGAGAGAGAAAAACGACCAAGGGAGAAATTGCCTGCGGAACACACACCTAATCTGAGATTACCCTCTCAAACCACTCTCGGGAGGACGTGCCCGTGTGTAACTCACACCCCAGAGCGATCAGTGGGGGGTACACTCCAGAGGTGAGTAAGCAAAGGCGATCTCAGTAATTAGATATAGACACCTACTATATCTACTAAGGCCAGGGAGGAAAATGAGGTCTAGCTAACCTAACTTTATTGAAAAACGCCCTAGTGGCGGACAAAACAAAGCTAAAGCCGGTGAGGCAACCCTGCAGCTAGACGAGAGCTCAGAGAACAGTTAATAAGATGGGGATCATTTACATAACGGGGCAGCGGAGAACCCGGTTATATTAGTGCCACCGGGCGAAGGCACCCCTCTCCAGCACCAACGATGTCGATACTAAGAAAATATAAGAAAAGAAAGTAACGAGTTCCGGTACAAATATTAAAGCGCTAAGAAAAACTGTGCCGCACGTCTTGCAACGCCACGGAGAATATAAGCCTGAATCTCTGCACCCAAATTTCTGGCTACTGTACTTGTGTATGTGTGTGTGTGTGTGTGTGTGTGTGTGTGTGAGAGAGAGAGAGAGAGAGAGAGAGAGAGAGAGAGAGAGAGAGAGAGAGAGAGATTAGTTGTGCATTATGCCTTCATGGTGGCATTATGCCTGTTATATTTTCTATGCATTTGTTTCTACACTTCTCTTCGGGTAAATAATATTCCACTGAAGTGACTGGGTTTATTATTCATCTGCGTCTTCCTTTTCTGTAGTAAAATTATAAGTTATCTGTAAGGAAACAAAGAACAGGTAAAACAAGACAACCCTAAATCATAAGTTCCATGAAAATGTTTGTGTTAGCCTTGTTATGTGTGGCAAATGGGTTGGTACCTCATTGTTGTTGTTATTGTGGCCCGACTCATCTGAAAGTGAACGCGGTGGACAGCAGGCTAAAGTTGTCATTTGCTTGCAGTCCAGCATCCTTCTTTCGGGGGAAAGGAAGGGGCATACGGACGTTTTTAAAACTGATCAGTTAACCGGCCTGTTATAACAGTGCCAGGGCGTGAAGGCGTCCCTCTCCAGCACCTGTATCCCAGGGTACTTGAGCTAGTGTTTATCCCTACAATACAAGATCGTCCTAAGTTAAATATAATCGTTTGGCAGAGTTTGTAATAGAATGAGAACGTCGTCTTTATGCTGGTGGGGTATTTTAGTTAATACACACACAAAAAATAAAGGTAGGTCAGGAGAGTGAGAGACACAGTGGAAAAAAAGAAAAGCCACAAAAACGCGGTAGATTTCCTCCTCCTCCTCCTCCCCTCCCCCCTGCATTTACATCTTCACTTTATCTTCTTCTTCCTCCTCCTCTTTCTTCTTCTTCTCTTCCTCCTCCCCCCTCCTCCTCCTCCTTCTCCTTCACTTCCCTCTCCTCCACCTCCTTATTTTCTTCTTCCTCCTCCTCCGTCCTTGCATATTATCAAGATAAATAAATAAAGAGAGAGAGAGAGAGAAAGAGAGAGAGAGAGACTGATTTTTTTCCTCACTGAAAAGGCCCCATTCCGTGATCATTGTCGGGGTATCATTAACATTTTTTTCCCTACGGCTACTTCCCTGACGTAGTGGCCGCGAAAGGGAGGGACAAGGAGAGGTAGAGAGAAGTAACCCCCAGCTGTCCGTAAGGTCTGTGAAACTACAGCTCTGTACTTAGACTGTGACCTTTATTGCAGAGGTTTCCGGCCATGTTTTTATCTTGTATTTCTTGTGGTGTGTAGTTCGTACCTGGATGTTGTATATTTTTGCCTGTTGGTGGCTTTACTAGAACGCATTACAATCGGGCTTTATCTTCAATATCCTGTGCCTAGACTGTGACCTTTATGCACTTATTTACTGTCTTTCTTTCTTTCGGTATTGAGTTCTTACCTGAATGTAGAAGATGTTTGCCTCTGGGTACCTTTAACAGAACGCATTATAATTGGTTGAGATCAGTCACGGTTTGCTTGGAATTTTCTTTTTATGCCAGCAGAGTTTAATTCAGGTTCCAAACATCAGTTTAAATTTTCCTTAAATTTCTTGATAAATTTACAGTCGACTTACTTCAAAATTTTATGCCTCATTTGTCCCTCCACTGCCTGGACTATTGCCCATAATTCAAGGCTAACTGGTAACTTATGAAGGCACGTATATAACCCATCGTTTCTGTTCACCCACTACCCATATGCCTGGCTGGAGAGAAGTGGTGGCCATGGCTGACAGCGAACGAACACCTGATGTTGTTTGTTGGAAGCTATGTCACACTGAATGACAAAGTATTATCGGAAACCATTTCCCCTACACTTTACCAGAGCTTCAAACTACCTCCTCCACACTTAATAATAGAACTTTGTTGGGTGTTAAACCGTGGCTACTACTTCAGTACAACTGATGGTAGGGTAAGAGGGTAAGTAGAAACTATGGCCAGCGAATGTATGGAATGCCAAACGGTCACGGCTTCAGATGTGTAAGTATGAGACGAATATAATAAAGCCCAAGCATACTAATCAGACTCAGGTGATTTAAATGAGAGATATCTACATATTAAGCCAGCAGGAACAAAAAGAAACCTGTTACATTGTTTTTAATAATATTAGTCCTTATGTTGGGCATAACTAGGTATTTGAAGGAAGACTGACATGAGGAAGGCATGGTAAGTAGAAGTGATGTTGTGAGGAAGGGATGCAGTGAGAGAGGGATGCAGTGAAGCAGGATACTATGTGAAAGGAAGGGATGCTGTGAGAGACGGATATTGTGAAGGAGAGATACTGTGAGGGGATGAAGGGGTGCTGTGAGGGAGGGATGTAGTAAGGGATGAATGCTATGAGGGACGAAAGATGTGAGGGATTGATGCAGTGAGAGAGGAATGCTGTGTGTGAAGGATGCTGTGTGAGAGGGATGCTGTGGGGAAGGAAGGGATGCTGTCAAGGAGGGATGCTGCGAAGGAGAGAAGGATGATTTGATGGAGGGAGTGTAATGCCATGAGGGAGACTTACGGTGAAATAGGTTTTCACTCCAAACGGGATATTGTTCTTGGTATTCTAAGTTTTTCTAGACTGCACAAGTAACAATGTCATCTGTAACTCTTCCTTACACAGTACAGCAAAACTTCGAGCTACCATCTTAACGCTGGACAACAGTTCTTCATTCGCTGTGAAAATCTAGTCACAATTTCCCTACACCCATGAGATGGGGAAGAGGATGAGCAGGAAATATTAGTCACGAATTCAATATTGTCACGAAATCTTCCCCCACATGCCGTCATTGTTCTTTCAGTATCGTTCAGTCATAAGTCCTCATGCGCCTCTGCCCTAGGTCCTTCCCGGCATGTTGTCGGTGTCGCCTGGTGAGCCACTCTTAATTGTATAGCCACTCAGGGAGGGAACCTGATACGTCTTGCGCCGTATTCACATCAGCTTATGAACCTTTCTAGCACCTTTTCCTGAACGATATATATTGTTGTTAAGCTTTATTATTTTCTTGCACATTATTTTTTTCTTATATCATACAGATTGGAAAAATATAGCCTATGTAGGATAACATTAGCATTCCAGAGAGAAAACCAGCTACTAAAAAAGAGGTGTTACGGAACCTCCTGAACCGACGGGAATAGGAACCTTGCGTTGGTAAATATTACCTGGTGCTTTGTATGTGCAAATTATTTAGGTAGCAAGATCTACAAATACCATTTAGTTAAATAAAACGTAGAAACTACGACCCCCTTATGAACTACACAAATATACGACGCTAGGTGACTGTAATCAGTTGGTTTTATTTGCAGGAAGTGGACCACTCCCACAACTTAAATACTAAGTTGTAGTTGCATGAAACTAGGTCAGCTTTACTTATGAGGCTGATATGTCTCTCTCTCTTGTTACTAATTAAATCAACCGTACAGTCTGGCTTCAAATGGATATCAACTAAACTGAAAAGAGGTTATCATTTTGTCAGGTTAGAACAAACACTATATATGGATCGTCAGTTAAAATACTTTCAAGAACTTTTCTAGTTATTCATCTCTCCTGGACTTGTATTGATACATACGACTGTTGATATCTAAATCTATCTATATATGCACATATATACTGGTATATATAGATAGACAGATAGATAGATAGACTGATAGATAGATACATACATACATACATATAGATAGATAGATAGATAGATAGAAAATCATCATCCGGACCTCCTTTCCTACCCAGGTATATATATATATATATATATATATACTGTATATATATATTTGTATATTTACCCTCTCGCGGGCGGTAAGTTTCAGTAAGTTTTTCGGCGCACGGCTTTATCTGCGAAGCCGCCCAGCCCAGCTGCCCGCGCGCGGCAAATAACACGTATTCTCTCCTTATTTTCGCCACCCATACATCAATATACTGCCATGAAACCTATATCACCTTATTCGTCGATGTTTGTTCTACCTGATAAGCACCACAAAGAAAACAGGAAAGCCCGAATAAAACAACATTAGGCGGCCGTGAATAAACATTTCGCCACGTCATGTTCACTTCCCAAAATCACCATTTGAATGTTTTCCATCATACATTTAAATGTTATTAGAAGTTTTTATAGAGAATTTCATCAGCTTTCTAAAGAGATATATCCAGTTGCGATACGATATGTAGTTTTCGAGAAAATAGCCAAAAATTGAAAGCCATTTTTTGAAAAAAATCAAGGAGCTCAAACTCTAAAAATTTTCTGGCACATGTTATGTTTTTTTTCCATAATATTATGCAGAATTTCACCAGCTTTCTAATGAACTAAAATTTATTTCGATACGCCTCATAGTTTTCGAGTAAATTGCCAAAAACGACTGGGAACTCACGTCCGTACGTCACTTTCGTGATGTGTGCATATCATACGCAATGTTCCCGCCTATGTAACAACGAATTCTTATCATAGATAATACATTGTTATGTCTTGTACATACGAAGAATTTACTTCTCTTTATCATTGTTTGAACAGGAAATCGATACGTCCAATAGTTTTCGAGTAATTGGCCGACAAAGTGAGATTACTCCTCCGAGTGCTTCTGAGTTTACCGCTAGCGAGGAAAAAAACCAAGGCTGTTCCCCAACTTTTCCACCAGAAAATGCTCCCAAAGGCTTATATTCTGCAAATGAACATCCGTAGAATTTACTGCTCTTTATCATGGTTCTTACAGGAAGTTGATACGCCCAATAGTTTTCGAGTAATTGGCCGACAAAGTGAGATTACTTCTCCGAGTGCTTCCGAGTTTACCGCTAGCAAGGAAAAAAAAAAATATTTTCTCCCCCTTTGCCTAAAGACTATGCTCCCAAAGTTTTTTTTTTTTTTATATATACAGACTGTAAAATCTTCCAAGGTTGTTTTTTTTTTTATGGTTGTAACCTACTACACATGAACACTACTTTTTCCATGTTATTGATAATGAAACTTTACTTTCTGTCATATGTGTAATATGTAGGAGAAGACGGTTATTTGCCTGAAAATTATAGGGGTAATGATAATAGGTCAATATACATATCAACAAAATTTGGAGAACTCACTTCCTCCAGGGGTGTTGCTTGAGTTGTAGGACCTTGTGGGATAGGAAGATGAGGAGGTATGTAGTGTGTGTGTGTGTGTGTGTGTGTGTGTGTGTGTGTGTGTGTGTGTGTGTGTGTGTGTGTGTAAGTGTGGTAGTGTGTGTGTGAGTGTGTGTGTGAGTGTCTGTGTTAGTGTGTGTGTGTGTGTTAGTGTGTGTGTAAGTGTGGTAGTGTGTGTGTGAGTGTCTGTGTTAGTGTGTGTGTGTTTTAGTGTGTGTGTGTGTGTGTGTGTGTGTTTTAGTGTGTGTGTGTGTGTGTTTTAGTGTGTGTGTGTGTGTGTGTGTGTGTGTGTGTGTGTGTGTGTGTGTGTGTGTGTGTGTGTCTGTGTGTCTCTGTTAGTGTGTGTGTAAGTGTGGTAGTGTGTGTGTGAGCATGTGTGTGAGTGTCTGTGTTAGTGTTAGTGTGTGTGTGTGTGTGTGTGTGTGTGTGTGTGTGTGTGTGTGTGTGTACACTGCACTAGGGAATACTTCGCTCGGCACGGAACCGTTCGAAGCAATCACCCACGCACAGTGCCACATCACAAACAGGACACATGTGACTTGTGTCCCTCCCCATCTTCGCCAGGGAACACAGGGTGCACTGCAGCCTCCTCCGGTTGGGGATCCTCTCCCGTCGGTGGCCCAGTGTCGTATCCAGCCGCACTCTGTCATCGATGAAACGACGACGCTTGGCTGGCTGTCCTCCTGCCGTTCCCCGGTCCTGTTGTCCTGGAGGTGCAGCTGCAGGCCTGGGCATGGCAGCAGCAGCAGGTTCTCCTGACGGACCAGGAACCGGTGAAGGTTCTCTCAGCACCTGTGCTGGTCCTGCAGGCGATGGTGGTGCTGACTCCTGTCCTGGCCCTCCTCCTGGAGATGGTGGTGTTGGTGCAGAAGCCGGTGGTGATGGCACCTGTGCTGGCACTGCAGCAGGTGCCACAGGTGCTGGATGTCCTGCTGGCCGTCAGGTTGGAAGGTCAGGGGCATGGTGGATGACGTGCCCTGATGCGGGCCACTCTGCTTCATCAAAGTAGAGGAGCTTGTCCACTATCTCCTCCATGAATTCAAGCAGACTGACTGACCCGCGTGAGCACTTCTTGTACAGGGCGAACGCATTGAAAATGGCCATGTGAATGACGTACAAGGTGTTCTTCTTGGTCCATTTCACGGTCCGCAGCTGGATGGGATAGTATTGGACCATCTGGTCGAAGTGGTCCACCCCACCCATGTGTCAATTATAGTCATCCACCATGAAGGGCTTGTCCACGGTCTTCTGGACATAGGTTGTCCTCCCGTCAGGAGCCCTAGTCTTCCTTTGGCCCTGCTTCTGGATGGTGCTTGTGCTGTGGAAGGTGGAGACCATGTATGACAATGCGCTTGTCCCTCCACAGCAACACCATCACGTTGTCCTTGTGCATCGCTGTCATGCCCCCCACTGGCAGGTTCGTGGTCCTGGCGATGTCCTGCAGCTGCTTTGGTGCTCCTCTTGCCAGGCGTAGGGTCCCACACACGTAGGTTCCTGCACTGAAGAGGCGTTTGCACAGGGAAACAGAGTTATAATAGTTCTCTATGTAAACTCTGTATCCCTGATCCTTCAGCAGTTCTACGAGGCTCCACACGGTGGTCTCCAGCGCCCTCTTCTGCCCTGTATACACCTCGAAATTCCAGATGTAACCCGAGGAAGCCTCAGCCAGGATATATAGCTTGATGGAATACTTTGAGGGCTTCATCGGGTTGTACAAGCAGAAGCTTAGGCGCCCCTTCCATGGCAGTGAGCCCTCGTCCAGGCTGAGATGCTCCTCGGGTAAGTAGGTGTTCTGGAACCGCTGAAGGAGGTACTCCATCACCGTGCGAACCCTGATGAGCCGGTCTTCATTGTCCTGGGGTATCGCAAGTGAATTGAACGCATGGAAGTGTTTCAGGATCGCCCTGAAACACCTTCCACTCATCACTTGCGTAAAGAGGGGGTAGTTGTGGAGGCGAGATCTCATCCAGTAGTGCCGGATGCTCGGGAGATTCATCACCCCCATGAAAAATTAAACCCCAGGAACTTGGCCATCTCCTCTTCATTGCAGATGAACCATGCTTCCAACGCAGTCCCCAGGAATGACGTGTAGCTGTTGGTCTTGTGGGTGAAATACGTCAACAACTCCCTCGTGAAGAACAGCTGGAAGATCTGGAGAGGAGTTGTTGGTGGATCCACCTTCATTCCTGGGGATCCTGTGAAGGACCCATTAGCTGGTGTGAAAGGGCCACTGCTCCATCCTTGATCCATTGCGGCAACACCTCCAGCAGTGGTAGCAGTGGGTCGGCGTACCGACACCCTTGTTCCTCTTTGCACATCCCTTGGCTGCCCCCCATAGCCGGGCCGTGGACTACGCCGGCCTCGTCGAGGTGGTGAGGGTTCCGACGATGAGGAGGACGAGACTGTCTCCTGCTGCTGGAAAACGTCGGGGGGGATGATTGCTGTTGGAGACAGCGCCCTCGTCGAACGGGCAGGGGACGACGACACAGTCGCCTCCTGCACCAGTTGCGCCACAGACAATGCACGCTGTGCATGTGCCAGTGTCGTGTAACTTGGCCCAGCTTCCAGTGACATAGGCTCAGCCAAGGGGGAACTAGAGGCTTCAGGTGGAGAGACCATGATGGCTGTAGGAGAGAGAGGTCCAAGTCAAGGCGATGTCTGTCGTCCAAGTGAAGACGATGATTGGGCCGATAGTCCTGACACTGGTGGTGGTGGTGTCGGCTCCCGTCGTTCTTGAAGCATGGGCAATGCCGCCCGAGGGAAATCCTCCTGGACCTTGTCCCATTCCTCCTCACTTGGAACATCGCTCAGCTCGTTCTCTATTTCGCTCTCGGTCTCCTCCTCAAAGAGAACCTTTTGCCACTGGTCAGAAGACAGACCTTTCTTCTCCATCTTGGCAATCACTAATACAGAAAGTCAAGTCTGAGCTTTGTAGGTTCTCTGCTGAAAAAGAAGGGATATTATTCACTGTCACGCAACACCTTCCATTGAAAGAAGCACTACACACTTCATGTTATATCTTTCTGTACAGGAAATCGCTGCACCTTTTACAAACAGTTCACATAAAGGATAACTTTTCAGTGTTTTTTCACGGTCTCATAACTGTTCACTGGCGTCCGTGGGTGTGTGACAAATATATATATATATATATATATATATATATATATATATATATATATATATATATATGAGTGTGTGTGTGTGTGTGTGTGTAATTTTTTATTTTTTTATTTTTCAGCCCTCCTTTCCCAAAGTTTCACGACACACATAATATACTCCCTCACAATATCTGAAGATTCCCCCCACACATGATATACTCCCTCATATATATATATATATATATATATATATATATATATATATATATATATATATATATATATATATATCGTTTTTCGTTTATATATATATATATATATATATATATATATATATATATATATATATATATATATATATACTGGACCTGGGACTGTGCAGTGAATGGGACCTGTGCTGTGTCTGTCCCCCTTTATTAATACTGAAGATGACAAAACAAAATAAGTTTCAAAGCAAGCCTGAGGACAGTAAATCACCCATGGGGATGAAGGTGGGTTCATGGAATGTGGGAAGTTTGAGGGGAAGAGCAGGGGAAGTCGTTGAGGCATTCAGTAGGAGGTGGGTGGATGTGGCGTGTTTGCAGGAAGTCCGGTACAGGGGTGGATCAGCCAGAAAGATTGTTGGGAAGGACTGTTGCTATAAGTTGTTTTGGCAGGGGAGGACAGACAGATATGGAGGTGTTGGTGTGATGGTTGCGGAGAAATGGGTGGAATATGTTATGAATGTTTTGAGAGTAAGCGATAGGATATTGGTAGTGAAAATTCTGTTGGGAAGAAAGATAGTTGCGATTATATCGGCATATGCTCCACAGGCAGGATTGGATGAATCAGAGAAAGATAGATTTTGGGATGATTTAATACGTGTAGTGGGTGGTATGCGGGATGATGAGATAGTGATTTTGGGAGGGGACTTAAATGGTCATGTAGGTGAAGCAGCACAAGGTTATGAAGGAGTGCATGGGAGATGTGCGTATGGTCTAAGGAATGCAGAAGGGGAAAGGATACTCGAGTTTGGGGAGGCAACGGACATGACTGTGTGCAACACATATTTTAGGAAAAGAGACAGTAGGTTAATTACGTATGAGTCTGGGGGAAATAGCAGTCAGATAGATTATTTTCTGGTTAGGAGGGCCGATAGGAGGTTAGTGAGGGATGTTAAAGTTATGGAAGTGAGGCGTGTGTGCAGCAGCACAAACTATTGTGATATGGTGCTTAAAGAACAAGTGATGAAAAAGAGGACTTATGTACCTAGGAGGAAAATATAGAAGCTGAAAAACCAAGTAGTAAGGGATGCCTTCTATAGCGAGTTGAGGAGAGTGGTGGCTGAACAGGGAGCTGTAGACGGAGGCGTTAATGAACAGTACAGAGCCCTCAAGAACAATTTCTTGAGAGTTACTGATGTAACATGCGGCTGGACAAGAGGACCACCAAGACATAAAGTAACTTGGTGGTGGGATGAGGGTGTAGAAGCTGCAATTAAGGAGAAAAGAAAGCTTTTCCGGAAATGGAAGAAGGGTGGTAGCAAAGAGGAATATTTGGCTGCCAAGCGTAGGGCTAGAAGAGAGGTATACAGGGCAAAGTCTGAGTCACAGAGACAATTACTTGATAACCTAAATCATGGGGAAAGGAAAAATATATTTAGGGTGGCAGGTCAGGTGACGAGGGATAATCGGGATATCATAGGTGAGCAGTGTGTGAAGAATGATGAAGGAAGGGTAGTGGTGAACAGTGAGGATATTAAAGATGCATGGAGAGAGCATTATAACCGGTTGTTGAATGAGGAGTTTGACTGGGACAGGGAAGGTTTGGAGCCAGCAGATCCAGTGTCTGGCCCTTGGCCTTTGATTGATACTGCTACTGTGAGTGAGGCAATAGGCAGGATGAGGGTGGGGAAGGCAGCAGGTGTGTCTGGGTTGACTCCCGAAATGTTGAAGGCCTCAGGCGATATAGGGGTGAGTTTAGTCACTGACCTGATAAATAGGATTATTTATGAGTGTGTTGTCCCAGATGATTGGCTGAAGAGTGTAATTGTAAATGTGTATAAAGGGAAGGGTGATGCCCTGGAAAGAGGAAATTATAGAGGTATAAAGCTTTTAGATCAGATAATGAAGGTAATGGAGAGAGTTTTAGAAGGTATGATTAGAGAAAGAGTGAATATTGATGAGATGCAGTTTGGGTTTATGCCAGGTAGGGGGACCACTGATGCCATATTCATTGTTCGACAGCTTCAGGAAAAATATATTGGTAGGAGAAGGGATCTTTATTTTGTTTTTGTTGATTTGGAAAAGGCCTTTGACAGAGTCCCTAGAGAGGTGGTGAAGTGGGCAATGAGAAAGCTTGGCTTGGAGGAGTGGCTGGTTAGGGTGGTTATGGCCATGTATGTGGGTGCTCACACCCAGGTGAGAGTGAATGGAGATTTGAGTGATGAGTTTTCCGTGAATGTTGGTGTGCATCAGGGGTCAGTCTTGAGTCCCATGTTGTTTATCATGGTACTTGAAGCCCTTTCACGTGACTTTAGAAAAGGACTCCCGTGGGAGTTGTTGTATGCTGATGATTTGGTGTTGATTGCAGAGAATGAAAGGGAGGCGGAGGAAAGATTTAGGAAGTGGAGAGATGGTATGGGGCAAAAGGGTTTAAAGGTAAATCCAGATAAAATAAAAGTGATGATATCTAGGGTTGGTGGCGGTACTGTCAAAGACGAGGGAGAGTGGCCATGTGCAGTTTGCCACAAGGGCGTGGGAAGTAATTCCATCTTGTGCAGTGTGTGTGATAAATGGGTGCATAAGAGATGTAGTGGTATCAGAGGTAGACTGCGAGATAATGCTGATTTTATGTGTACGGCGTGCCGGGGTGAGCAGGTGAAGATTGTCAGACGTGAAAGGATTGAACTTGCTGGTGAATCTCTTGAGTGTGTGGAAGAGTTTTGTTATTTGGGAGACATGTTGTGTGCTGGAGGTGGGCCTGGAGCTAGCTCTGTGGCTAGGGTGAGAAGTGGTTGGAAGAAGTTTAGGGAGCTCTTGCCTCTCCTGACATTGAGAGGGCTCTCCCTACGTGCTAAGGGGTCTGTATGCAGCATGTGTTAGGAGTGTAATGCTGTATGGCAGTGAGACCTGGGCAGTGAAAGAGGAAGACATTCGCCAGCTCAGACATACAGAAATGACAATGATTAGGTGGATGTGCAGTGCATCCCTGCGTCCAAGGCCTAGAGGGGCTGGGTTTACAATGGAAGAGTTGAGAGGTAGGATGGTACTGGAGTGTATTGGTGTTGTGATGAGGAGAGGTAGATTGAGGTGGTTTGGACATGTGGAGAGGATGGGGGATGATAATTGGGTGAGGAAGGTGAGAAGTGTTAATATTGGGGGTGGGGTTATGAGGGGTAGACCGAGAAAGACATGGGACGAGGTCATTAAGTGTGACCTTAGGGTTAAGGGACTGAACAGGGAGGCTGCAGTGGATCGTGCAGCGTGGAGAGCCGCCATTAGGTGAACAAGGCCGACACATGCAAGCATGTTGGAGCCTTTAAAAATGAAAACGAAACGAAAACGATATATATATATATATATATATATATATATATATATATATATATATATATATATATATATATATATATATATATACAATATATATATATACACAATATATATATATATATATATATATATATATACAGTAAGTAATCCCTCCAGTATCCGATGTAATAAAGCCTAAGGCATGTCCGGATAGTAATCCTGTCCGGATATTGGGCCCCAGCCTCCTGCCCTTGTACTTATGGACCCTAACTCAGAAAAACACCTGTTCAACTCCCTCTGGACATGCATTGCATCTATTTAAGACCCAAATCACACCAATAAGTGACATAAAAGACTGAAAGAAATGCAAAAGAACCATAAAATGAGGTTTTAGAGGTGAGTTTATACAATATTAAACATTCTGGGTACTTACAACATGTCCCTGGCTCCTGGACTGGTTTGAACAGCCAGTTTGCAGTCCACAGTTAATCCTTTGCACTCTAAATTCTAATTTCTTAACATTGCACAACACTGTAGATTCCCATGTGTTCTAGTGGTGAGGTATTGCAGTTTATTCACAAAAAACGAGCACCTGTGGTTTGCATTGCTATAAACATCTGCTCTCAATTGGAGTTAGGCTGTGACTGTTGATGATGGCGGGGTAACAGAGTTGCCAGATAGCAATGGCCACATTACCAAACTCCTCAATTTTCATTACCATTTTTAACTTTCATTACCAAATTCCTAAAGCTAGCATCTATTCTTCACTAATTATATACACAAGTGGAAATGCATGTAATCACTCTTCTTATAATTAACAGCATGTTGATTATTATCATGCTATATAGGCTACCAAATTAATCAGAGAGAGCAAACAATCCACCATCTCAATCCTGTGTATCCTCATACATGTGAAAAATCCGTTTGGTATTGTATTATTATGATTTATTACCAAATGAAGTTTTCATTACCAAATTGGCCCACATTTGGTAATGAAAAATACCAAAGGGCAACCCTGACAGGGGAGGGGGGAGGGGGGAGGAAGGAAGGGGTGAAGGGACCATGGTGTAACAGCTGTTTGGCACCACACGGCAATTTCAAATTACGAGTGGGAAAAAAGTAAGATTTTTTTTGAATTTTTTGCAGTTTTTGGCTCATTTGGGGAATATTGGATCCCGGGACGAAAATGTCCGGTTATTGGGGATGTCCGGAAAATGGGCGTCCGGATATTACAGGGATTACTACTGTATATATATATATATATATATATATCTATATATATATATATATATATATATATATATATATATATATACAGACACATTTTTCCCTCCTTCCCCAAACATTCCCCCAACACATGATACAATATTTCCTACGAACACTCATGGCACATATCACAAACATTTTAGATAAGAATCATAAATTTCAACAATTGTTTTTGAAAGGTACACTACCTGTCCTTTCACGTCTGTGGTTGCCCGGCGTTGCAAGGTACAGTACCTGTTCAATGATGTCCCTCGTTCCTTGTCATTGTTACTTTTCACAGCACACCTGCCGCTGAAGTACCGCTCACCTACGCCACGCACCTAAACAAACACTCGCTGCACAATTCACTTATATTTTACATAAAGTATAATTTATCATTAAATGTCTGACCAAGGTACAGTACCTGTTCAATGACGTCCCTCGTTCCTTGCCATCGTTACCTTTCAGAGCACACCTGCTGCTAAAGTATTGCTCACCTACACTACGCACAATTTATGCCGTCATGAGGATACATGGCACATTTCACTTACACTTGACACAATATCATACACAAATACATGACTGCCACAATGATTCCACCCTAACCTCCGCAATACCCTTCCTTACTATGGTTCAACGTGACTGTGATGCAGCATCCTTCGCCGGGAGAGTACGATGCAACTCTATTGTATTGGCACACACCACACTCCTTCACGAACACCTGCAGAATGTTTGACGTATATTTCACACAATTCCATACACATTTTCACTATCAGAATCACAATAATTCCATCCCTAAACACCTCTAATTCTCCCTTCCCGACTATAAAAACTGTACGTGATGCCTGCCCAATTCCACACTATGGTTCATGGCGTCCACAATGCTAACTAGTTCCATAATTTCACCAAGCCAGACACAATATCTTTCACACAAAAAACAGTTTAGGCATTGGCTTCATTATATACGTATTTGTATTCACACCATAGGGCCTTGAGGAGGGCGAGAGGCAAAACCCCGCAACAGTGAACATGCATACTGTTTCTAAGCCTAACAATTGATAATGGATACGATTCCTTTTCGTGACATATATCTATGTTCCATCAACAATATCACATACAGATATGCTCACAAATATTGCATTATCACACTGAGTCCATTGGGGCTTCGGTTCGGGCAGGAGGAGGAGAATTAGTAGGAGTTTAAAGAGACAGTGCATGCAACGCAACCTCACCGCCTGGCTGCTTGGAAGAGACTGAGGTTTCTCGGTACGTGCTGGGCCCCGTGAGGCAGCTCAGTGTTGCCAATGCCTTACCATTGGAAAGGGCTACAATCGCAATGATGCGCCAAAATTTGATGCAAATCCGCCAGAAAATTTTTGGCGAATTTTTTGGTGCTTATAAACGCGATTCACGTGACTGAACAAATTTAGAACAATCCACATGACACGCGATCGCGTGACTAACACTGAGAGGGTTTATATATATATATATATATATATATATATATATATATATATTTTGGCCAGAGAGAGGCGTCCATTTCCTCCGCATCGTAAGGGTTGCCATGCAGGATTTTTTTCCTTCATCACGTGATATCATCATTTGATCTGAGGAAATCCTTAGTAAATCTGAACGTGATACTGTGACATGCTATATATTCTCACTTTAACTAGTAGGACCACTGCTGTATTGTAACATGCCTTCATCATCATCATTATTGTTATTATTATTTTATTTATTATTATTATTATTATTATTATTATTATTATTATTATTATTATTGTTATCATTATCATCATCATCAGCATATTATCTCAGTAGAACATCATATTCCTCACAACTCTCTTTTGCAAACTGTATCGATTTAAATATCTTGCCATTGTTTGTGCAAGGTTACATTCTGTTTGGTCACAGCACACCTAGCTGTGTATTTCTGCCATTTAGATAGTGTGGTCTTGCCTGAGAGCTGACTATGCTCTTCAGATCTGGTCATTGAACAGAACAGTAGGTCTGTTACAAGTCTGAAGGAGGGATTAGGAAGGGATTATGTCCATCTGGTTAACATCCCAAACTTTGCTGGGATGAGAGATAGCATCAAAATGCTATAATATCTGGGTTTAATATATGTCAATACGCTGGCTAACCCGTCGTCAGCACTTGCACAGAGTCCCATTAGCATAGTGTATATATGAACACTGTATTTACAAGCCTTAATGCATGCTAAAGCCAACACCTCATCATAAACATAGACATGTGTATCGTTTTGCATCCATTCACTCCCATGATATTCTTTCTGTCCTCACATCATTCTTTCTACATCTAGATGATTTTATTCACATTAGTAGAGACCTTTCGAACTAGGAAGATTCGATTAAAATTTCACTGACCCGTTCACTACAATCGGTCTTCCCAAAGATGAACAAAATAGTCAGA
>NC_136966.1:4874276-4906776 GCF_032717465.1 Coenobita brevimanus
CAGGGATATCAGTCAGGTTATAACATATACTGTGCGTGCCAACTGGCCTACTGCAGTTATCCTGTTTTCTAATGTTCGTGCACACCAGTTACTAATATTCTTTGTTATTCCCATCCCCTTTTTTTTATCTTATTCTCTATCTCTGTCTATTGATCTGTCTGTCTGTCTATCTGTCTGCCTACCTATCTGTCTATGTATGCTTATATGTATGTATGTATGTTTAGCCAGGAGGAGGAGGTGGCTATAAATAAATTGTCTCGATGTCACTTTGTCCTCCAGCGTCAGGCTCGCACCACCTCATGCCTCTTCACCTCATACTTCCATCCTATCCTCGGCTTCCCTCTCGCTTTTTCCCCCTCCATCTTACACACCAACACCCTCCTAATATTATTATTGTTCTCTAACACCTTCTCTCTGATGATATATTTTATATTCGATGCTTGCTATTCTCGCACGATATTGTTAAACTTAGGGTAGATCTGTTTTTAATCTTCCCGCGCTCGCGCACGTGCGTGTGTGTGTGCGTGCGTGTGTGTGTTTGCGTGTGTGTGTGTGTGTGTGTGTGTGTGTGTGTGTGTGTGTGTGTGTGTGTGTGTGTGTGTGTGTGTGTGTGTGTGTGTGTGTGTGTGTGTGTACCTGCAGACTATAATTATCTAACTTCCTCAGTTCAAAAAGTCTTTCTTTTAAGGTGAATACATCGTCTGAAAGTAGCAAGAATATAGTGAAAAGGACGTCACTAGACACAAGGGGTTCAATCTCATCATCATCATCATCATCAATCAGTCAATCAGTCATAATGATCATCATAATCATTAGCAACAACCACCTGTACTTTTACTTTCAACCCGAGGAATTCATTTCTATTTTATTTCAATTACCTCCAGACTTTTTTTCCAGTTCAGTACGGCGCCCTAACAGTGAAGTGTGTAATGATGGCTGTATTTAACCTCTCCAATTCGATAAATCTTCCCCAGCCTGAATAAAATAGATCGATAATAATGGTAAAAATAAAGGTGAGGCAGACGACATGAGGCACTTAGTCGAGGTGCTCACCTCCATAACATAAGCCTTTGAGCCTGCGGCGGGTTATTCACCCAGCATCCTGTGATACAGGGCCACTGCATCATGAAGGTTACCACAGTCACCTCCTCTAGGTGTTATCTGAGGTACTCATTTTACCTACCAACCCACAAAGGATGAATGCACACCTGAGTCAAGTGGCACCAGCTGGCCACACCAGGATTTTTACCCTGGAGTTAACTTGCCGGCAGCTTCATAGTCAACGACGCTCACCACTCAGCCACGGATAATAGCAGGGACTGAATCCCTAAAAAGTACATTATCGCACTCACTTTGATTTCCATAGCTGCTGGAGAGGGTCACCTTCATGTGGTGGCACTGATATGACGAGTCTCTGGAGTTGCCCGGTTATACAAATGTCACTCAGTTGCCTCCCTGTCCCCCGAAAGCAGCAGTGTGGCCTGCGGATGAAGGACAACTTTGTCCTCCCGTCCACCGGGTTCACTCTCATTAGAGTCTGGGGTTGCAATCACCGCTGCTACTAGTTGATTGCCATATCAGATTTCCCTCATTCCACCATATTTTCCCATCAGTTCTTTTTCTTTTCTGTGTTTTTCTTCCTTTCATTAATTTATTCTTTATAATATTTTATTTGTCTGCCTCTGTATCTATTTTTTTCTTTCTTTTCTGACTGTATGCCTTTCTTATTTCTCTTTTCTTTCATTCTCTAATTAAGTTTTTATTATAATGTATTGTATTAAATTGTGCTTACTGTCATAAACGCCAACTGTTAATACAACTGCCATTTTCCTGTCACACAGCACTCATTACAAATCTCTGGTGTGTGTGTGTGTGTGTGTGTGTGTGTGTGTGTGTGTGTGTGTGTGTGTGTGTGTGTCTGTGTGTGTGTGTGTGTGTGTGTGTGTGTGTGTGTGTGTGTGTGTGTGTCTGTCTGTGTGTGTGTGTGTGTGTGTGTGTGTGTGTGTGTGTGTGTGTGTGTGTGTGTGTGTGTGTGTGTGTGTTTTCATATAGAAGTCAGAAAATGGTTCTGTCCTCACACCCTACATCCTGCAACCTAGCCTGTGTACTGTATGTTATCAGTGGGGAGAGGCAATTGGAAAGGGAGGGAGGGCCGGGTATTACGTGAAAGTGAGGCTTTACAAGAGAGGGAGATTTGGAGAGAGAGAGAGGGGCAGCGGCTGCGTGGAGGGAAGTTGGGTAGGCCAAGGAAACTGCAGCAGGGGATTAAAAGCGAATGGAGGGGAAATACATGGAATAAGAAAGGGTGACACGCTTTTATCTGATCCACAAATAGAGGAAAGGCTTTTTGATGGGAACAGAAGGGAGAAGGGAAGGAAAGGAGAGGGGAGTGGGTGGGAAAGAGAGAGGAAGGGAGAAGAGGAATGGCAGAGGAGAGGGGAGGGCCGGAAAAGGAAAGGGGAAGGGAGGGGAGAGGGTAGTGAAAAGGAAAAAAGAGAGGAAGGGAGGTTAGAGCGGCAGATAATGAGAGCGAAGGGAGAGATAAGTGAGGAGAGGGAGGGAAAAAGAAAACGAGGGAAGAGGAAAGCAAGGGGAGAGATAGAGGAAAAGGGAGGAGGAGGAAAAAAGGAAAAGGGGGAAAGAGGCGAAGAAGTTGAAAATGTGAGCGGATGGAAAAAGGAAGAGAGGGTAGAGGGGAGGAGAAAGGGAAAATGTGGAGAGAGAAATCGAAGAAATTGAGCGATGGGATAAGGAAGGGAGGAAGAGAGGAAAGGAGAGCATAGGAATTAAGGGGAAGGAAAAAGAAAGCTGAGATCAAGTGGAGACATGTAACAAAGAAACAGGAAGGAAGAAGAGATGGAAAGACATGAAAGTGATCATTGCTCTATAACTTCTCCACCAGGTGAACATGGAAATCACAGTTCTTTATTACTCAGCCTTTTCCCTTCTGATCCATATACTCGTACTCCTGCTTTGCTATTCTCATTGACTTTAGACAGTAAACCGGGAACTTCCAATACATTATTACCTCTTCCAGGTGTAGGGGCCCAAGGCTATGCTATTGGGGTAATTTTAATAGTAAATGACCAGCCTACTTTCCAGGCGATATTAAATGACAGATAAACATTCATTCAAGTCTACAGGACAACCTATGCGTATGACTAGATCGTCACTTCGACTGGGAGTCTCCAACCACTTCTCCATTTAATCCATAGTAAATGGCTTCGAAAGCATCAATAGGTATGTTGCTGTTTGTTTCCTTTTGTACTCGTTTGTGTTCTATTACCTCCGCCAACGAAGTTGGAGGAGGTTATGTATTTGTCTATGTTTGTCTGTCTGTCTCTTTCTCCAGACGATATCTCCAAAAGTTCTCAATGAATTTCAACGAAATTTTGTGGAAGAGTGGGCCATGGACCAAGGAGGAAGTGATAAAATTTGGGGGTGGATTCGGATCCGTATCCGGAGCATCCCCCACAATATCTAAAAAATGCACAATGAATTTCAATGAAATTTTGTGGAAAGGTGGACCATGGGGCAAGAAAGAATTGATTAATATGGGGGGCGGATCCGGATCTGGATCCGGATCCTATCTCCACGGATCCAGATCCAGATCCTTTTCAATGGCAATGGCATTGGCGGAGGTATGCGCTCTCTGAGTGCTTTCTAGTTCTTTACTGTCTTCCACAATCTCTCATTATTGAGCTTTCCTCAGCAATGCAGTTGGGGACCTGAATGGAAATTGGATTGTTGTGGGTTGTATTCAAGAGGAGATTGGGACTTGGTAAAAATTAATTGTCTGTCTTGATGACCCTCATGTGATCGATAAACATTAACCCTTTCTCTCAAATGATGTAGCTGTGTATAATTTTCTTAAAGTTATCTTCAGGTGATTTCATTAAGCTCAGGTGAGACTTTTCAAGCACGAAAGATCAGATGCAATCTTCATTAACTCCTTCACGACACGAGGTGCAACCAAAGCTTGAATATAAACGACTGAATATAATAAATAACCTGAACTACTACATCATCTTAATGAAATAGTTTATATAACCTATCATATCCTCTTCTTCCTGCCATACATCTCACTCATTCCGTTGCTCACTCTTTACTCCGTCTTGCTGCTCCACATCCATCCTTCACCCACCAATTATTCGCTCCCCCTCTCCCATTTTCCTTTTTTGCCTTCCTTTCTTTGTCCACCCTCGTGTTTTCCCTCCATTATCCCTGTGATCACTCGTGATTACTGCTCCGCCGCGTAAATATAATGTAAATACGGAATTTAGTTGTATTTGGCATTAAATTTGTGATGTCATCGCCTCCTCTCACCTGTCGTGTTAGAGTGTCAGCCATAAGTGTCTTCATCACTGTGCAATTTTTACTTTAAATAAACCCAAGACTGGCATCTCTCCCTGTTGACTACTGAGCTGTAGCAAGATATTAGCACTGAGACATATTTCTAATTGCGAAGTCATGTGTAAAGGATGTATAGCGGTTATAGATTCTCCTGCCATCAAGCTACATGTAATATTCTGCAAAAGGACGAAAATCTCCGCCAAATCAAGAGGAAGAAAAGTGAGCTGCTGTCCAGAAGGACGCGAAATCGAACTCAGGCTGGGACAGGGAAGGGGGTAAAAGATTGTCAAAACAGCCTATAACAAGTGTATCTTCAATCCGACCCGCTGTCAGGTTGTAAAAACATTTCTCTCATACCACCACATCAGTCAGATTGAAACTGCTCTGTTGTAACGTAACGTACGGCGCCATGATTTGTGGTTAAGTGCACTATAAGACATCAAAGAAAGGACTGTCCATTTTGTGCCCAGTGTCCAGTACATGCATACAAAGTCTTCAGATATTATTAATGAATGCTTCATGATACTTTTGTGTTATACTTCGTTCTGTTGACGAACGAAAAGTTCACACACACACACACACACACACACACACACACACACACACACACACACACACACACACACACACACACACACACACACACACACACAAAGTATGCGCGACAGTTGTTAACAAACAGTGAAACTGCGTCTGTTTTTGGTGATTCAAACCTGTAACTCGCATCGTCGGTGTCACAGGTATCCTGAACTTTTCCAGATTCTTTCTGGGTGGAGAATACAAGGCACGGATAGAGCAAATCATATAATTTATTTGCTTGTACGTTGGCTTCACAAGAAAATAAAGCTCAATTCATTCCTTCCCTTTTTGCATGCCAATACTGAATATAACTTTTGGTGGAGATATCCTGATGTTGGCAATCTATGGTTGTTTATGTATTTATTGTTGAGTTGGCGGCCAAGTGGAGCAGTGGATTGTTGACTAATAAGATGCTAGATCGATCCCAGGCTGGTGCAAAGAACACACTGAGGATTTGGACATCACTAAATCAGTCTCACAAGACCCACCAAAATGTTATGAAAATATTCCCGCTAATCTCATCACACCAATCTCCAGCGAGGCAGCCTAACAGTGTACAGTATTCAGTATGGACGGTGGGACTTACTCCTGAGGCAGTGACATTTGAAGATGTGTGGAGCCATTATTTTGATTCACATAGGACAGCTTGATCTTAGGGCCAGATACATATAGAAAATACTGAAAAAAAAAGAAAAAAAAAGAAAAAAAATTGGAGCATTTATTGCATTTAGTGCATTTGGTGCGTTTCGTGAAATACGACATTCAGGATGATCCGTATATTGTGGCCTTCTGCCTTGTTACTTCTTGTTTGCTGCAGGAACGGACTAGCGTGCAGATGACTGATGCAGATATCTTCGCTTCTTCATAAAATTACTTATAATCAATGACCTTAAATAAATACGAGGTAGAAGCTTTACACGTTGACTAAAACATCTACAACACACGAAAAGTGCCATGCGTAATACATAGACCACCATGTGCAAACATCTTAGAACATCTGACACTATTCTAGGTGGCAAAAAAAAGGTTTCTTAATCTTTTTAACAGTCTGTTATGCATATTACACGTTACATTTTCCTATAGGTTTTTTTATGTATTCATAACGTCAACTTGCAGTGCTTCAGTAACGTAATATTAGATTTTTTTTTTCTGTAAGCAAAACATATCGTTACTGGAAATGTGCTTCGACGTCTTCTGTGCTTCCACCTGGAATATGACCCCGTCGTGCGAGATCGGCTAATGCATCCTCCTGTAAGCTTCAGAAGACATGTTAGCAGCCCAGCACATTGTTTTCTTGATTAATTTTTCCGATTGCACCTCAGTACTCTCTCGTATGTCATTTCTGTCATTCCGGAATCGATACAGTTTTCAGTGCTACCATAAATAATACTTATATACTCTGTAGGGAAACACAATAAAAGAAAGAAAGAAACTAAAAGATGCTAGGGAACCTCAAACCGACGAGATTACTCGTCTAGGAGTTGATGTGCATGGTAACCGAGGCTCAGGTAGAGGCGGTACCACACCTGCCCTCACCACCATATGGCCGTTTTTTTTTTCTTTATCAATGAATGGAAGAAGGAATCAAAGGCCAGAAGCCTGTGAGATTGTTCGCTCCAAGAAAAAAACAAAAGCATGAAAACAGAGAGACAAATTCAAGGTCTGTTCATTTGGAGATGCCTGGACGCACTGAGTTTGAAAGACTGGAGGTCATAGACAGTAGGAAATACAGATTGAGGAAGACTGTTCTACAGTTGCCCTGTTGCATGCATGAAGGCCTGGGAGTAACTGTTAACTCTTGCATAAGAGAGTTGGACAGAAAAGGGATGAAAGTTTGTTGCTAGTGGCCCTCTCCTGCCTACACGCACACCTATAACTACTTCGTGTATCGTATTCATAGAATATCCTAACCATTATTATTCCCATATATATATATCAAAGAAATTCCCTAACAATTATTACCGAGAGTCATTTAGCATGGTCGTATTTTTTACTTTAACATTCACTCTGCTTTGCTTGTGAATTGCATGGCAGCTGTTTGATTGACGACAAAGGTATGTAACCCAGTCTTACTCACAGCTTAGGAGAGTACATAAATACGGTCTCAACTGTCATTTGCCGTTTCCGTCCTTCCCTGTAATTAGTATTCTGTAATTAAATATTCCAGACAGTGGTCACTGCTACGAGTATAATAAACGGAAACTAACAGGCGGTGTGAGTTCAAAGGGAAATTGTCTCTACTTCTTTAGGTCCTTATTTATATACAGTATGCTTCTTTCTCAGCCTTTATCTTTTTTTTTTTTTTTTTTTCTGTGCCTGCCCTCCTCTCTTCCTCTTTCTCCCATCTTTCCTGCCACTTATTATTGCTTTTCTTTCCTTTACAGGTGGCTTTACATTGAGTGACAAGCCAAATGGTTTCCTGTAAGCCAAGAAACCATTTACAATGCTGGATGATAACCATATAACCAAATCCTACGTGTCAACATGTGGGTTGGTGGAGGGTTAGTGCCCCTCCCTGTAAAACAAATAACTCAAAGTCAATGGCCACCCCTTACGGGATTATGGCGTCTGGCAATAGATAGATAGATAGATTCTTCTGAGCTTAAGGTGTGTAACATTGCTGGTATATAGTTTCTCTTCACCTAAAAAGCTGCCAAACATTTCACAATAAAATCAGAGTGAATATTAATGGGAACAAATACGGAAACCAAAACGATCTGTGGTAATAGTTTACCATTAAGAATACTTTTAAATTATATGAAATGGTTAGAATCGTTTAAAAATACGTCCGCTGCAACATATGTATGTGCCATGCTAGTCCTGTGGGGTGTAATTATTGCTTTTTGTCTGTGTGGTTAGGGTTTATGCATTTGTCTGGCTTTATCTACTTTTGTTGTCACACCCCTATCGCTGACATCATGGATATGCTTTTTTTTTTTTTTTTTTAATAACATTGGCAGTAACAGCTAGTTCCACATTACCCCTTTCGAGGTGTAGGGTCCGAGACTAGACTACCGTACACCATCACACCGGTGTACATTAAATATATATATATATATATATATATATATATATATATATATATATATATATATATATATATATAATTTCATTTTATTTTTTATATATATTTTTAGGCGCTGAATTAGAAAATTAAAGAAAATCTCCATCACATAGCATTTTTTCACAGAACACATGTATTGGTGGTCAGTTATAGTTTTTCTGTATCATTTCGCACTCTATAAATATTTACATAATTATATTGTATTACAAATGACATGTTTTGAATTTGGTATTTGTAATAGCAAAATCCATCTTAAAAAAAAAAAAAATTATTTGATAATAAACCAGAATATATCTGGAATGCAACACAGTGATGAGTCATACCAGTGTTGGAGTGCACCAAACATCACAGTGGTATTTACTGAAAATAGTGGTTTATTGCATTGGTCCTTGGCTCATTGCACTGACAAAGTGGCCTAGTGCAGAAACCTGACAGAGATTATAATGCAGAAGAATGGAGTCAATTTACAGATTCATCAAAAAGAAGCTTGAAAGGGGTACTTCTTCATAATGGTAAAAAAATAGGTATCACTACATGATGTTCATTCTGTGCATTTAAAAGAAACGTATCAGAATTTGGCAAATCTTCTCGAGAAAGTTAATCAGCTACAATGAACACTGTTGATTCATATGTGGGGACCTGAAGTTCTGTGTATCTTACTGGGTCGGCAGTCAGGGTAAACAAAATTCCCATGTTTTCTCTGTGAGTGGGACAGCAGAGCCAAGGATTTACTTTGGTGTACATTGGTTTCAGAAGGAATGGCCAAATAGACAAAAAAAAATCTACTGTTTGGTGCCAAGAACACCATCAGACCTAACTTGGCGAATCCAGATAAAGTGCTACTTCCACTGCTTCATATTATGTTTGTATTAATGAAGCAATTTGTTAAAGCCCTATAAAAAATGGAGCCTGTTTTATGTGTTTGTGCCAAAAGTTTCCTAGTTTGTCTGAAGCTAAATTGAAAGAGGGCGTATTTACTGGACCTGGTATTAGAAAACTGATTTCTGATGCAGAATTTGATGGTGCGATGAACGACCTGGAAAGAGAGGCTTAGGTATCATTCAAAGATATAATCTCCTGGTTCTTGGGTAACAATAAGGATCCAGATTACAGAGAAATTATGAGAAACTTGTTGGTCAAGTTTAAGGAGCTGAGTTGCAACATGAATCTCAAAGTTCACTTTGTGGATTCTCATTTGGAATTTTTCTCCGAAAATCATGGAGCGGTGAGTAAAGAACAGGGTGAATGATTCTATCAGGACATCATGGACATGGAAAAAAGGTACCAGAGACGTTTCGATACCAGTATGACGGCGGACTGTTACTGAATGATTTATAGGGACACACCAGAAAAAGTTTACAAACGAATGGCCACCAAACAAAGTTTTGGAGGAAAGAAAAAAAAAAAAGAAGTTGCAAAGAGTAGAGAAGTTATGTGTGAGTCATGGAATATATTGTGTTGCTTCCTTTATGTATATGTTTAAAAAATTGGGTTGACTAATTATTTTCATTTTCATTTAATTTAGAACAATATTGTATAGATTGATTGAAATTTAGAATTTACAATATTTTCATTACATTTCTTTTTAACACTGTATTAAAATGTGATGTGATGGAAACATTTTAAATGTATTTTTTTAGTGTGGTCATAAGTGCAATAAAAAAATAAATACCAAGTACTTAGAATTAAAACATTATCAATGATTTTAATTTTGCAGTCCTGTGTTACATTTAAGGGTAGATGACCAGTGCACTGTACTTTGCTTGATGCCATTACATGACTGAAAAACTCCAGCCGCCTCTTCGGTGTCGAACTAATGCAAGGACGTCACTCCGCCTAGGGCGTTCTATGCCCGGGGCCAATCGGTTTCATTGTAATTTTTTTTTTTTTAAGTTAGTTTTCCCCTTTTTCTTCATATCTACTTCTCCTCATCAGCCACGCTTTGCCTCCAGCCATTCGTCCATCTGTCTCTCTCTCTCTCATAATGATTCGATTTCTGTATGTTTGTTGGTTGGTTTGTCCATTTGAAAACGAAACAGCAAAAACGTGCATTGTAGTGCAACTTTTATCACAGCAAGATACAGCTAAAATGCTGTAACTTGAAAAATGAAAAAAATTTCAGTCCAATCGGGCCACCGGTACCCGAGTTATGACTCATTTCTGGCCTTCTGACATCGAGGGGCTTGGCCAGTTTAGGCGGATCACTTTCTTTGTGGGCATTGAAGTCACACCCAAAACTGCGCAACGTAGTGCAGTTTTCGTTATAGCAAGGTACCTTTAAAATGCTTTAACTTGAAGACTAAAACAATTTCCAGTCCAATCGGGCAACCAGTTCCCGAGTTATGAGTCATTTTTGGCTTTTTGACATCGAGCGGAAAGGCTGCCGACGGCGGCCTTTAAGCAAGTACAGATAAAGACTGAAACCATGTATCAGTTCCTCCTCCATTATAAGCTCACCCCATCCCCCCTTTCGTCCTCTTTTTCCTCCTCCTCCTCCTCCTCTTTCTCCTTCCTTTTTAGTCTCCTGACCAGTTCTTTTATCTATTTACATATTCCACGAGCTATTGGAGCCAAAGTTCTACCATAATGAAATCCACCAAACGATCTAGCTTAGGAAGACTGCAAAAGCTAAAATTAACATAAATCAATGAGCGGCTACAAGGAATAGTTGAGTCGGGTGTTAATAGAAAGAGATGTTAGAAACTGGTAAATAAGCTTGCCAATTTGCGGTAGATTAACTACTCACAACGATAACATTACATTTTAATTTATTTTTAACGCTGTAGTTCTTTTTACTTATCTAGGTCCAATTATCGTCCATTTGCAGCTTATTTCACGTAGATTGACTTCAGAAAAAGACAATACCATGGTTCTGCATCCCTGCTATAGCACTTCTTTGTGATTAAGACCGTATTTTAATGTTAATCAATATTTACAACTCAGCATTCATGATCGTTGTATAACAATTCTAAGCCATCTAAAGAGCATACTAGAGTATTTCATTCATTGTGGACAGTTAAACATAGTATAGCGTGTGAGTGAGGGAAGCAGTGGCAGGTGTTTGACGACACCGGTGCTGGTAAATTGTTCTCAGTCACGAATGTGGAATGTTGTGTCAAAGTGAAGATTAACACAATTATTGTCTGCCATGCACGCAGAACAATTATTTTCCCCGTTAATATGGTAATCATCCTAGTCAGGGTAATAGTTCGTCTAATATTTTACATATTGTGTTTCACACTTTTTTCTCCCTACTAGAACTCCCAAGGTGAGAGAGGGTTGGTATGTTTATTTACTCATAGATGAGTCTCTATAATGTGCATCAGGGAGGAAAGTGGCGAACAACCTTGAATGTCAGGTAGACCTTGTGGAACAGCAGTCGAACTTTTGTCCCTGAATGAATGATCCGTAAACAGTATTCAGTTCACATTAAGTAATTCACATCATAAGAAGTATCATTACACGCAGTCTTAAGACTGTCTGGGGGTTGCCGGAGTACAGTATTTAAGTGAAGCTTTAGAGTTTATCGTGTATAGCTGTATGTATCAAAGACTGTCGTTCAAATTATGTACAGGGTTGTCCGTCTATTCCTCATCTCAGTTCTTGTGTATTGTGGAGATGGCTCGCTCAGCGTTATCAGTTGCTTAACTTGCACCATTTTCTTCATCCCGTAATATCTTTTATGTTTTCTAGTGCTTGCTTCTTTCCATCAAGGAATTGCGCGGTTGATTAATAACTTCATGAAGCATCTTAAATGTGTGTGCTCCTCACACTAGAAGACTGAGTCGTCTTCCCGAAAGACAAGGCAGAAAAAGGTAACTTACGAACTACCCCCCTATTTACGATTATGCACCGTTTCTTTGGCCACACATCGGTCTACTTATACAATTGAAGCGACAGTCCCCTATGTCACTGCCTTCTACTGACGTAGCATATAAACACCACTATAGTTTCTGCATGACGGATAACACAAAATTCAGAGTTTATATTAAGTATAACTACAAGTGCTGTCAGTCAGGCAAAAGTTAAAAGCTGATTTTATATTATTTTCCTCCATATTTCTTCTTATTTCCCAATATTGGCAATCCCTCCATGACGTTTATTAACCCCTTCAGCCCGTTGACATGGGTTTAATTTTTATCTCATAGGGAACGATTTTTTTCACTTTGGAATAGACTTTCCTAACTATAGGGTTAGCTGCAGCCTTCAGGAACATATTCTCTGTTAATAGGCTCTCCTAAGGTGAAAAAAAGTAATATAAAGAACAAAATGCAAATTACTTTTTCTGGTTAAAGTTATTAAGATTCAATGTGGTATTTCTGGTGTCATCATCATCATCATCATCACAATTATCACCATCCCAACCTCTTTTCCCACCTAATGATGGTGTTAAAGGAGCGAGCAGAGAACTAGAAACATACTGATGAAAGGAGGGGATAGGCTTGACTTACGCGCTTCACATAATCGTACCTGTTAAAACTTGCTTTCTTAGTGGGGTAATGTTTTGCAAACCATATTCTTAAGTTGCATAGATGTACTCATTATAAACCTATATCAGCTCAGCAGTGGGATGCTTTTCACCGTTTAATATATCATCTCTCAACGGAAGCACTACTTAAAATAAAGAATATGGAAATTCTCTCTCTCTCTCTCTCTCTCTCTCTCTCTCTCTCTCTCTCTCTCTCTCTCTCTCTCTCTCTCTCTCTCTCTCTCTCTCTCTCTCTCTCTCTCACTTGATGTAATCTTTTAATGTTAATTAAGGCCTGGTAGCCGCTATCATACACTCCTTATCAGTAACACAGACTTCCACTTAACCTCTTCAGCCTAAGCAACTCCTTTTGTTATATATTTTCGCTACTCTCAGACGATTTCATTCATCCTATGAGGGCAAGGTAGCAGTAAGGAAATAAGTGAAGGATGTATCTATCACCTCTAGCCTGAAAAGTCTCTCCTAAGCTGAATAAAATCGTCTGGAGGGAGAAAAAAATGAATATCTGTGACGTTCCCAAGCTGGAGAAAATGAAGCGACAGTGTGGCTCGTGGTGTTTATCTTTATTGGTCCACATTAATGTAGATGGAAGAAAGGGACAACACGATATAGGGCAATAAAGACGATTTGTGAATGTGCAAGAGTAAGATAAAGGAATTTTACTTATCGAGTAGGAGAGAGAGAGAGAGAGAGAGAGAGAGAGAGAGAGAGAGAGAGAGAATATTACAGGAAACTCCACTATTAAAACATTTCGCTTTTTGTGAAATTCAAATGTGTTAATATTCAGGCCTGTACAAGACAGTTACGTTCACTTTAGCGGATTGATTGCGATAGTCTTAATGAACGATTATATTTATCAGGCAAAGCACAGTCAAATTAATTAATATGTGAGAAATTCTAACATTCAGAAGGTCTCAAAGGGCGACTTTTTTTTTTTTCTTTAATCAGGACACCCGGGACACCCGATATCAATCTACAATAAATCCCATTAGTTGAGGCCCCCGGGTAATCAGAATATGAACGCGGTAGACTGCAAGCTCAAGTTACCCTTCACTGTAGTACACTATCCTTTAATATAGGGAAGGAGATTAGAGACTTTACGTATACTCGGAGAGCTCCGGCACAGAGTTATGTTGGTGCTACCTCACGAAGGCTTCCCTGTCCACCAACTTAATATCTGTTGAAGTTGCCTACCAGAGTTCTCCATCCACCAAGGTATAACACTGATATCAGAGCTCCTGTACCAATTTTTCATAATCTATGTTCACACAAAGTGCTGGAGAGGGACGCCTTTATGTGGTAACATCGATATTATCGAGTGGTTCAACTGTCTGGTTATACAAACGTCCCTCAACTGCATCCCTAACCCCATGAGGAGGATGGTGGACTGCAGGAGAAGGGAAACTTTAAGCCTGCTGTCCACTGGGATTCTGTTTCATATGAACGTCGGCCCACAACAACAACAGCAACAACACAATATATCCTTTCTTATGCTAAACAGTAAAGATGATATTTTTAGTCTGGCACTTTTTTATTGTCGTTGCTGCCTCCAGAGGATTTTATTTAGCTTATGAAATGCTTTTCATGGTAAATGTGTTATTATAGGACATTATTATCTAACACTTCCAGCTCGAAGAGTCTATCCTGAACTGAATAACAGGGGTCTGGAAAGAGCAAAATTTTATACATAAAACTTAATCGTTGCGGAGGAGTTAACTGCTTCAACCCGAAGATGTATTTTTTATTATATGCCGGCTACCTTCACACGCAAATATTTACCTAAATGAGAGACTGCTATCCCTTTCAGTGACCTTTGAGTATTGTAGCGTTCTACTAAGATTACCAGAATTGTCTTTAAATAGAAATTATAAATTTTAAAAATGTATCATTAGGTTAAAGGGCCTAAAAGCATCCTCAAGAACTAATTAGCCATGAGAAAACAAATGAAGACACTGGGAAGTATTCACACAAGACTTTAGCCGTTTATTACGATAGGTTAGTCTTGGCACAAGTGAATTATATATCAGAAATATTACTGCCCGATAAGAATTTTCACTGTAATCCTGGTATGGGGGTAAAATTTTTGGTAGCCCATGAGTGAAGATTATGTATAACGCACAGACAAACTTATACACAGCTTTATCTCACGAAGTTTTGTGAATTAGGCCGCTGCTCGCTATAACACGTGTGTACTCCCTCTCTCCCGTTCCTCTTCCTACCAACCCCCCATTCTCTCTTCCTTCCTCCATTACCCTCTATCCCCTCCCCTCTTTACTCCTCCCCCTTTTTCTCCATCAGTCCTCTTTGCCTATTCCCCTCTTCCCCTCTTTCTCCCTTACCTTAGAAAAAGTCTGTTTTTGTTTTTTGTTTTTTTACGCAAGCATAGTAGTCTCTCTCTCTCTCTCTCTCTCTCTCTCTCTCTCTCTCTCTCTCTCTCTCTCTCTCTCTCTCTCTCTCTCTCTCTCTCTCTCTCTCAGCACGTGGAATTCTTTTAATGGAATTGTATGTCTGTGGCAACCACGAGCATTTGTACTGTAAATATGATTAAAACAAAAAAGACAATAATTATTTTCTACAATATTTGATCCTTTAGCACAGATGAATTAATAGCCGGTGCTAATTAATACACTGATGGTAATATAATATGTTTGCAATAACTGCCTGACATCTTTAACATCTTAATCTTTATCACAGTGACGTCCTTAACACCCTGATCTCTATCACACTGACATCCTTAACACCCAGATCTCTATCACACTGACATCCTTAACACCCTGATCTCTATCACACTGACATCCTTAACACCCAGATCTCTATCACACTGACATCCTTAATATTTTAATCTCTTTCACTCTGGCATCATTAACATCTTGATCTCTATCACACTGACATCCTTAACACCCTGATCTCTATCACGCTGACATCCTTAACACCCTGATCTCCATCACGCTGACATCCTTAACACCCTGATCTCTATCACACTGACATCCTTAACACCCTGATCTCTATCACACTGACATCCGTAACACCCTGATCTCTATCACACTGACATCCTTAACACCCTGATCTCTATCACACTGACATCCTTAACACCCTGATCTCTATCACACTGACATCCGTAACACCCTGATCTCTATCACACTGACATCCTTAACACCCTGATCTCTATCACACTGACATCCTTAACACCCTGATCTCTATCACACTGACATCCTTAACACATTGATCTCCATCACACTGACATCCTTAACACCCTGAGCTCTATCACACTGACATCCGTAACACATTGATCTCCATCACACTGACATCCTTAACACCCTGAGCTCTATCACACTGACATCCGTAACACATTGATCTCCATCACGCTGACATCCTTAACACCCTGATCTCTATCACACTGACATCCGTAACACATTGATCTCCATCACACTGACATCCTTAACACCCTGAGCTCTATCACACTGACATCCGCAACACATTGATCTCCATCACACTGACATCCTTAACACCCTGAGCTCTATCACACTGACATCCGTAACACATTGATCTCCATCACGCTGACATCCTTAACACCCTGATCTCTATCACACTGACATCCGTAACACATTGATCTCCATCACACTGACATCCTTAACACCCTGGTCTCTATCACACTGAGATCCTTAACATCCTGATTTCTTTCACTCTACCACCATTAACACTTTGATCTCCATGACACTGACATCATTAACATGCTGTCCCGTCTATCACCCTGACACCATAAAGATCCCTGGCATCACAAAATCAGTGTCTCATATTCTTGTGACCATAGCAGGCTTTATAACATCTTTAATTTACCAGTCTGTTTCTGTATACGGTACTTTGATATGTTCGTGTATGATACTTTTTGCAGACTATATTCCAGTGGGATTATTTATATGAAAGAGAATCATTTGTATCATTAAAAAAAAAAAAAAAAAAAAAAGACTTATGGGAAAACGCATTCAAAGGCTGCTAAGCTACTCACAACCACGTCAACCATGACACCCCTCGTGTTCCTTGTAGAAGAGCCCATATCCCTTGGTTACCGAAAGCACGCGCGGACGCACACGCACACAAGTAGACAGATATTCAAACAAATAATTCTATTCGTATACATCCCTCTTATACATCACTACCTTGTCCTTCCACCTATCTCTCATCTTTCATCTCTTCTCTTTTATTTTTCATTTGACCATCCCACATTCAGTACACTCAAGGCACGGATTTACAAAAGGGCGAGGGGATGTACGTTTCCTTCCCCTCCTATTTTCGGCTGACGAATCATTACTTGTGATAAAAGGACAATGTTATTTTCCAAAAAAAAAAAAAAAAAAAATGCAATGTGTATCTCATGTAAATGTTATCATAGACATATTTCAATGAAAATAAGGATTTGGTACCAAACCTTAAGAAATATATTAATGATTCAACATAAATTTAAATCTGCTGTATGCTAGGAACACCCCCCCCACCCCCTTTGCAAAATGCTGGATCCCTATCTTGACATCAGACTAAATTATTAGTAATACAATGGAATGTGAAATGACTGTGGTAGCTAAAGCATGTTTTTTTTTCTTCTTGATAGCTAAAATCCTAATTTCTCCTTCAGATTAGATGCTGGTCAAGTGTAGTTAGATTACAGGATCGATCTGATCAGTAACTAATGTCATTTAATCCTGCCTCACATTAGCTCATCGATTTTCGTGCAACAGCTACTAAGTATTCAGCTTGTGAGAGTGACCGACTTCCTTTGGGTATAAACAAGCAGTGTTCCTTTGAACAGCTGCTGTTCCTGTGGCCCCAGGCTCACTGAAACATAAGCTCGGTGGACTGCAGCCGAAAGTATCCTACTGCAGTTCACCATTTTCCTTACGGAGAATAGGGAAATAGTTGCGGGACGTTTGCATAACCAAGCAGTTGAGTTGCCCGGTTACATTGATCCCACCACATGAAGGCGTCCCTCTCCAGGGAAGCTGTTAATACCGCAGAACGTGTGACAAAAGTTAAGCTTCACAGCAGTTCTGAGATACACAATATTCTTCGTCAGGTATACATAGAACTGTTTGCAGTTACCACCTGAAGTTGAAGTTGTGATACTGAAGCCTAGATTTTTTATTCCCACTGACTGCAGAAGATTTTATTCAGCAGAGGGAGGTCATTCGTAGCATCATCATCATCATCATCATTTCGTTCCCACCATGCACAATGATATTATTCAGTAACGAGAAGTCTTATGTAGGCATCATCATCATCATCACCACTATGAACCATACACTTGCCTAAAGAATGCTATGACCAATCCCTAACCCATCCACAAAGCCGGTAGAACTCTGGTGTTATTCTTCTTAGCGTCAAAGGATTTTATGCAGTATCTAATAATTGTTGTAATTTTACTTGTGCTTACTAAAGGGCAGCTTGCCTCGTTTAATGGTTGCTAATTGCATGTCAAGACTACAAAAGAGAAGGGTGTTGAGCATCTGGTGTCGGATGTGATTTGTAAATGTCCAGTGAACAGAAACCAACAAACACAAAGACTTGTGCTCAAGGTGGCTTTGAATATTTTGTAACATCTTTTCCTCAGTGATTGAAAATACACATTACACCTTGGCCTGCCCCTGTATCATGCTAACTTACACTATTTGCCTCATTGGTATAGCCGGTTTGCATTCATGTGACAGAACTGGGCCACTCCCAGAATGTAGACTATACATTGCGTTGGGGTTGTGTGAAATTCGACGGACTTCAGTTGTGATGTAGGAATGGATTTCCTTGGTTACTTGTCATATCAACCCACCAATATGACTATATTTGGTGGTCAAAGTTTTTTTTTTTTTTTTTTTTTTTAATGACAACAGACCGACTACACTTGTATTAACTTCATGAGTCCGATGACTTTTTTTTTTTTTTTTTATAATTCTTGACATCTCCGGACAATAAGTTATGAGCAACTTAATAAACTGATGAATTGTAGATATAGCCTTCGTTAACCTCCATCGTTACCACAGGCCGTTTCTAAGTTCAATAAAAATCGTCTGGAGATTTCAGGAAAAAAATAAAAATGTCAATGAACTGATGGAGTTACAGAGGAAAGCAGTTTGATCAATCGCTGCATATCCTCATGGGTGTTAGAAAGAGTGACTGTCATAAATTAGGGACTTTGCTCACTTCTTTGTTAAGTCAGGTGTAATTATATGGTAAAAAAGTGTTAAACCTAACTGGAGGAAATTCATCCTGAAAGACAGAACACGGGTCGAGAAAGGAACTCGTAAATTCAGTAAATCTCAATGGACCATGAAAACGACAAGTTGCAAGCGATGAAGGGAAGTGGGACTAATGAACCAGTCCACATAGCCTACAGTAGCTCTCCCATCCATTCCGTGCCTTCCTCTCTTCTTCCGTGCCTCCCCCTCCGCTATGCCTTCTTCTCACGGGCATGGCTCTGGGAAGTTTATAACTCATACTTTATCAACAAAACCCGGTCTCCCTCCCTTAACTGATGACTTCCGGACCAGACCATGGGGTGGTGGTGGTGATGGTGAGGGGAGGGAAGAGGGCGCGTAGGATGGCCAAATGGTAGGCGAATCGTGGTGGTGGGAAAGGGGTCTGTGGTGGTAACGGAGAATGATGCTAATACATGTGTTGGGATGGTGTGGTGATGGTGGTACAAATGGTGGGAGAATGGTTGTGAGGGAATGCGAAAGACGTGGTGGTGAGGAAGGAATGATAGTGATGGGGAAGGAATGGTGATGGTGGGGAATGGTGGTGAAGGTGGGGAATCTATCTATCTATTGCCAGACGCCTTAATCCCGCAAGGGGTGGCCACAAACAAATCGCCTCCATGTCGCCCTGTCCCCCGCCATTTCACTGCCCTGATCCCAGCTCACATCCCCCCTCTCTCATATACCTCTCCACTCCATCCCTCCATCTCATCCTTGGTCTTCCCCTCCCTCTCCTCCCCTCCACCTCACTCACATACACTCTCCTCGTCAGTCTCTCGCTCTCCATCCTCTCCACATGTCCAAACTACCTCATTGTGTTTCTCCTAACGTTTCCTATCATATCCACATCCACAACGTTCCTTCACTTCCTCATTTGTCAGTCTGTCTCTCCAGGTGACTCCACATGCTCCTCTCAAATAATTCATTTCCACTGCTCTCACTCTTGACTTCTGTCCCTCCAGCAAGGTCCAAGCTTCACATCCATACGTTAGAGTTGGTATCACAATACTGTTATGTAGTAGCTTTTTCACTTCCATGCTCACTTACCAGTTTCTTATCACTGCTTTCAAGGAACCAGCAACCTTTCTTCCCTGTTGCACCCTTTCAAGCACTTCACCCCCTAAACTTCCATCCTTACTCATCACACTACCCAAGTATTTAAACGCACTCACATTTTCCATTTCCTCCTCATCCAACCTCACTGTACTTTCACTGACTTCATTTCTCTCGAAGACTATAACTTTACTCTTCCCTACATTCACCTTTAGATGGGGAATGATGATGATATATGTGGTGGGAGAATGGTGGTTAAGAGGAATGATGGTGATACATGTGGTGGGGAGATGAATGGTAATGGTGTGATGGTGGTGGTGATGAGGGGAGTGGTCATAGTTCATAAGGGAATGGTTGTGATGGGAGAAGTATGGGAGTGAAAATTTGATAGTGATAGAAGTGGCTAGTGGGGAACTGCCTCTCTTGTGATGGAGATTGTGGTGGTTGTGGGAGACTGCATTGGTTTGGGTGGAGATGGTAGTCAGTTTGATTAAAATGTGAGAATGTGATTGTGGGAAGTGAAAATTTTATGATGACAGATACAATGTAGGTAAAGCTTCGGTGTGGTAGGGGATTGTGGTGGTGGTAATGGTGACGAAAACAAATGGAGATAACTTTACATAGTGTGATGATGATGAACTTCAAATTGTGGTAGATATATGGGACGTGTGGAAATTCAAGAAGCGTGTGTTGGTGGTGGTGCTGGTGGGAGGGAAGTGGTAGAGGGATTGTTTCGTTTGTGATGGAGGTTGTAGTGAGCTTGAAAATGATGGGAGGCTGTGGTACTGACAATGAAGGTTGAATGTGGTGGACTGTGGTGGTTGTGTAATGATGGGGTACTGTGGTGGTGTTGATGATGAAGACTGAGTGTGGTTGTGATGGCAGAAGAGAAGGATCGTTGTGGTAGTCTTAACGCCGGAGTATTGTGGTGGTACTAATGATTAAGGCTGAGTGTGGTGGAGATGAGAACAGAGGTGGACAGTAGTGGTTGCAATGATGAGACTGTGGTGGTAATGATGATGAAGACTGAGTGTGATGGTGACATAAGAGGTGGACTGTGTTGGTACTGGTAAGGATGCAGCACTGTCGTGGTGGCGTTGATGATGACTGAGTGTGATGGTGCTGATAGTGAAGATGCCTGTAGTGGTAGTGGTAATGGTTGGGTACTGTAGTGTTGATGACAAAAGACGGAAGATTTCTATTCAGGCAAAAAGAGAGAATCCAAGTCTCTGAGCCCAGGTGAGTTAAAACATGAGTCGGTGATTATGTACTGAGAGCTTGCATGTGAGTATACAGAATGCACCTAAAAAAAAAAAAAAAAAAAAAAAAAGACTGCTGAGCCAATAGGAACGAACTATTGAGCCCATCCCCAGAGTCAGACACACATGAACAGAGAGAGAGAGAGAGAGAGAGAGAGAGAGAGAGTGAACGCGTCCATCCACCGATCTACAGTATATACATACCATTTAACGGGGCTGTTACCATAGATGTGAAAATTTATAACTATTGCCTAAGTCAACCACTGACCATTATCATCATCGTGATTCATAGGGAGGGTTGAGCCGGTATCTCGCATGGCCATTTCAGTCAATTATTCCCAGCGAAACACTTTTCGTATGACAAACACTGACTTTGCCAAGAATTGTTGGACATGACTAGGATAGCTTCAGTAATTTACAAGAGCCCTTTTGCCAATGAAGACGGTGTTCTGTAGACTGAGCACCCGGAAAATAAACAAAGTAATCATTCGTTCATTTTTTTCAATGTATCGAAAATGTTCTCAGTTACCTGTTACTAGGAATGTTCACCAAAACCTAGTACTCGTATTACCACGTTGTTCCGATCATACATTCTAAATTCTTTTGTCGCTGCAATTAGACGATTGTATTTAAATTTGGAGTTATTCTTTTCTTTCATTCCCTTTTTTTTTTTTTTCTGGGGGGAAAGGGGGCTATGTAGATCAATAGCCCCGTGACTACTGAAGTAATACTTGTGTTGAGTAAAATCGTGATGTGATAGTAGGGATAAAACAGTATGGTACGTCATCGGACTGAAGAGGTTTCAGAGCAACTGCAATGTATATTATATGCATACCACATCAGTATGAGAAAACTCTCCTAAGACGAATATAGTTGTCTTTTGATAGCACGACCAGAGTTTACTGTAGGCACCACAGTACTGCGAGAAGTTAATAGAGACCATACGTTCCTTTTGCAAAGAAAGGGCTCCCTTTTGCTGAATAAAATAGTCAGACAGGAACAAAAACAACATTAAAAATAAAATAAATGTTATCTTCAAAATGCCGCAGGTTGAATGAGCAAAGTTTTATTTCAGGATCAAGCAGGGAAATGTATTCCTCGCTTTAATTTGGCCAAAAATTACCACCTCCATCTTGAATACGGAAGCATTTCAACAGTTTTACACTAGAGTATGTTGTTGATCACGACGAAGTGGTATGGAAATGACACTTCGCCAAGAAGGTTATGTTCTACCCCGCGATGGTTGGTTTGTCTGTTTGTCTGTCTGTTAGCTTGGTTAATCCAAATGTTATGAACGAATTTTGATGAAATTTTGTAGAAGGGTGGGCCATGGGCTAATGAAGACATGATTAAATTTTGGGGAGGATCCGGATCCGAATCTGGAGTACGGTATATATATATTTCAATGGGGAAAATCGTTCCGATATACGAAATTTCGAATTATGAAAGTTTTTTTTGGTCCCTATCCCTTTCGTATATCAAGGACTCACTGTATAGCGCATAATACAGGTACCTCCAAAGTCCTCAATGAATTTCAATGAAAATTTGTGGAAAGGTGAGCAATGGACCAAGAAAGAATTGATTAAATTTGGGGGCAGATCCGGATCCGGATCCAATATCTACGGATCTGGATCCGGGATTACTCAAAAAGTTATGAATGATTTTGATGAAATTTTGTGGAAGGGTGGGCCATGGGTCAAGGAAGAAATGATTCAATTTCGGGGTGGATCCTGCATCGGATCTGGAATGTCTTGCACAATATCTCCAAGAGTTCTCCATGAATTTCAAAGAAATTTTGTGGAAAGGGTGACCATAGACCAAGAAAGAATTGATTAAATTTGGGGGTGAATCCGGATCCAGATCCTATATCCATGGATCCAGATCACGATCGTTTTTAAGATCAGTGGCATTGGCGGAGGTATTCGCCCTCTGAGCGCTTTCTAGTCTACTACTGGGGACGAAAATTTGGGCCAAGTTAAGGCATTAACATTATAATTATTTCATATCGCTATCAAAGATCTCCCACTGCAGAATTAAACCAGTCAGTTCTGTGATACAATTTTTTTGTTTACTTTTGTTATTTTATGCAATTTTCACCTTATTTCTAAAAGCCCTCCACACCTTCAACCGTACGCGAACCACTGGGTTGAGATGGATCACTTCTCCAATGAGACAAGGTTGTTCTTCGGCCCTATACGGATCAGTTGCACTTCAGGATCCTTAAAACGCGGACTGATTGTGTATAATAGAACTGCCAGCACATGTCAGACGTATGCAAGCCGGCCACACGAATAACCACATGCTACCAGTATATTTTATTAAACTGAAGAGAATCCACTGGTTGTGAAGAGGTTCACGAAGGCTATATTTAATACCTCCAGTGCGAAGAGTATTGCAGGTTAAATATAACTGTCTAGGGGTAGGTAGAATATAAAAAAAAAAATGACATCACACTTCGGAAAAATTTTCTGCGTGATTCTTTTTCTCTTAAATATCTGTCAACCTCTTATATTTATGCCCATTTATATTTCTGCCTGCCTACCTATCTACCTATTTATCCATCTACGTAAATATCGTGTATATATATTGTTACATAGCCTATGATTTCATCATCCTTTGTGTAATATTAACGCACAGTTGCTGCATGTTTGATCACGAGCGTGTTCTGCCTCAGTCCCCCCCTTCTACCGTTATAGTAGAGTAAGTCGTTCTCTCTGTTATACTTTGCGGGATTTTCAGCTCTCTGTCCCCATGGCTTCATTTGCGCGTCCCTCTTACAAGTTGTGTCAGGCTCTGCCGGCCCCTATATAATGAGCTCAGTCTCTGCATCATTGCCACTTAGATCTGCTCCTCATTTTGTTCACATCTCTGTCCTCCCCTGTACAGATATTATTATTGTGAGTGCTCAAGAAGTCTCCAACCATCTAGCAGCTGTGTGTAATTTGAGTATAACTGTTGTTGCATTTTTTCTCGTACTGTATAGCATAAGTTTAATTTGTAGGCCTAGTGAAGTTTTTGTAATTCATGTAGGGTTCTTTATGTCAGTCATTTTTGATAATAGTTTGTATCTGTAATTATTTATCTGGCATTCACTGAGTATTATCTGGTATCTCATTTTATCAGGGCTGACTTAGATAAATTTACTCTTGCTAATTTCGTGTTAATAGAGGCTATTGCAGTTAACCATATATTTAACCTGTTTTGGCCATTACATTATTCTTATGAGTTCTGAATGTTTTGTTGTTAATTTAAGCATTAAACTTTAACTTGTAATTTTACCTAACTCTTTTGTTTTGAACCTGGAACTTTATGGGACAGTAGTGACTCTTCGTATTCTCACTTAAAGTGTACATTATCTTTCTCTGTTTCGTAACATAAATTTGGCGACCTCGCCAGGATATTCAGGATATTATCATAAGGATATTGTTTGATATTTTGTGACTGTGATATATTCATGATGGCTACTATTTCTACACTTGATGAAGCCAAAGATTTTTTGTCAAATGTGCAAACAGTGTGTGATATAGAAAACAGAACAAAGAATGAACTTAAGCTCGTTGCTCAACAATTGGGAATTGCTGTTCGCTCTCATCATTCTAAAGATCAAATTGTTGACATGATTAATGAAAGCTTGTTTAATGTAACTCCTCGAAATGAGCAAACGCAGATTGAATTAGCTAAGTTACAGCTAGCCCTGCAGGAGGCTCATGTGAAGGAAGCTGAATTTCAAGCACAAGCTAAGGAGGCTGAGGCACAAGTTGAAATTGCTAGGATTCAGGCAGACCATGAGTATCGCATGAAACAAGGTGGAACTGGATCATCTAGCTCTGATGATTTTGATGTGGCTAAAAATGTTAAACTTGTCCCTCCTTTTAATGAATCTGATTTAACAAAGTATTTTCAGTTGTTTGAGAGGGTAGCTACAGGTTTTAATTGGCCTAAGGAGTATTGGCCAGTACTCCTTCAAACTGTTCTCACCGGTAAAGCTCAAGTGACTTATGCATCTTTGCCTCAGGATCAGTCTGATAATTATGATGTAGTTAAGAGCTTGATTCTTAAGGCCTATGAGCTTGTTCCTGAAGCTTATAGAGTAAAATTTAGGACAACTTACAAGCAAGATAAGCAATCCCATGTTGAGTATGCAAAAATCAAAGAAGATTTGTTAGAGCAGTGGTTAAATTCTAAGAATGTGGATTCTGATTTTGACAAATTTAAGCAGATGATTTTGCTGGAGGACTTCAAAAGGTGTATTTATAAAGATGTAAGCCTATATCTTGATGAGAAAAGAATAGATAATTTGTCTGATGCTGCAGTTTTAGCTGATGAGTATGTTCTCACTCACAAGAGATATTCTAGAGAAAAAGGGAAAGCTGAGAGTAAGTACGTTGCCTCTACTCAGAGTACAGGTAACAGGAAAGAGAATAAGGATGATGTTTCTCAGGAAGTAAATACCAGCTTCACCTCTAGATTTCAGAAAAGTAAATGTACTTATTGTAGTAAGCTTGGTCATACTACGGAGAGATGTTTCAGGAGACAGCGTGATGTGAACAAAAAGGAGTCTTTAAATATTCAGTCAATTGGTCTAGTGTCCACTCTTGAGAGTTCCCAGAATTCTTTAACTGAGTTAACTGAACCTGCTTTGAGGGGTAACTTAAATTCTCATGATGAAGCTCCTCTTTTGAGCAGTAACGTGGGTGACACTCTCAAGAGTTCATGTGCTAATTTCCTGTCTGAAGGTTTTGTCAGTCCTCTGGACAGTAATGACAGGAAATCAGTTAAAATATATCGTGATACAGGTGCTTGCCAATCCCTTATGCTGACCAGTGTTCTAGGCTCTAATTTTAATTCCTCTGATGAAACTGTAATCTTACAAGGTGTAGGGAATAATTACTTCTCTGTTCCTCTGTGCAAAGTGAATTTAGAGTCTGGTTTTGTTAATGGTTCTGTTATGGTTGGGTTGGTTGAGACACTCCCAATGTCAGGTGTAACTTTCTTACTTGGAAATGATATTGGTGGAAGTCAAGTGTGTCCAGCTCCTCAGTTGTCTAGTGAGCCAGTGGCTGCGTCCCAGGATTGTGATGTCCCTGATGTGTTCCCTGCATGTGCTGTCACTAGGGCTAAGTCTAAAGTTACTGGTGATTTAGAGGATAATGATGATGATGATGTTATCCTAGCTGACACTTTTCTTGCTAATTTGGACCACTCACCAGATGAGGCAGTACCCCGTAGTGTTGATAATTTGTCTCGTCAAGAGTTGGTTGAGTTGCAGTTTGCTGACCCTGAGTTGAAAGGTCTACCTAACTCTGCTTACAGTGAAGAAGAGTCAGCCGGTGCTTCTACTTGTTATTATGTAAAGTCAGGAGTACTTATGAGGAAGTGGAGACCCCCAACAGCATCAGCCGACTGTGAATGGGAGGTTGTACATCAAGTTGTCATCCCTCGTGTTTGTAGGCAGGATATCATTCGAGTGGCTCATGATTCCAGTTTGGCAGGACACCTTGGAGTGAGGAAGACTGTGGCACGCATTTTGAAACACTTCTACTGGCCAGGTATCTTCAGGGATGTTTCCTGGTATTGTAAGTCTTGTCACACCTGTCAAGTTGTGGGGAAGTGTAATCAGACCGAAAAGGTTGCACCTCTAGTTCCCATTCCTCCTTTTGAGGCGTCTTTCACCCGTGTGTTGGTGGATATTGTGGGCCCTCTTCGTAAGACTTCTTCAGGAGTATTCATTAGACATACAACATGTCAAGGGGAAAGAAAATGTTATTGCAGATTGCTTATCTAGACTTTAGACAGATTGTTTTAGAGTAATAAGAAATTTCCTTTGTAAATTTCTTTTTTCTTTGTGGGGAGGTGTTACATAGCCTATGATTTCATCATCCTTTGTGTAATTTTAACGCACAGTTGCTGCATGTTTGATCACGAGCGTGTTCTGCCTCAGTCCCCCCCTTCTACTGTTATAGTAGAGTAAGTCGTTCTCTCTGTTATACTTGCGGGATTTTCAGCTCTCTGTCCCCATGGCTTCATTTGCGCGTCCCTCTTACAAGTTGTGTCAGGCTCTGCCGGCCCCTATATAATGAGCTCAGTCTCTGCATCATTGCCACTTAGATCTGCTCCTCATTTTGTTCACATCTCTGTCCTCCCCTGTACAGATATTATTATTGTGTGTGCTCAAGAAGTCTCCAACCATCTAGCAGCTGTGTGTAATTTGAGTATAACTGTTGTTGCATTTTTTCTCGTACTGTATAGCATAAGTTTAATTTGTAGGCCTAGTGAAGTTTTTGTAATTCATGTAGGGTTCTTTATGTCAGTCATTTTTGATAATAGTTTGTATCTGTAATTATTTATCTGGCATTCACTGAGTATTATCTGGTATCTCATTTTATCAGGGCTGACTTAGATAAATTTACTCTTGCTAATTTCGTGTTAATAGAGGCTATTGCAGTTAACCATATATTTAACCTGTTTTTGCCATTACATCATTCTTATGAGTTCTGAATGTTTTGTTGTTAATTTAAGCATTAAACTTTAACTTGTAATTTTACCTAACTCTTTTGTTTTGAACCTGGAACTTTACGGGACAGTAGTGACTCTTCGTATTCTCACTTAAAGTGTACATTATCTTTCTCTGTTTCGTAACATAAATATATATATATATATATATATATATATATATATATATATATATATATATATATATATATATATATATATATACACCATTGGATCCCGGAGCTGTTGGGCAAGGCATTGCACTGGGAGGGTACTATGCGAACCGCCCTCTGCCTGTCGGCTCATAGTCGCGAAGCTCATAGGTCCCTACCCGGGGGTTCCCTGCTTTATTAAGATTTGAAAGTTCCCAGTTCTGAGTACCCTGGACACTGAGCTCCAATGGAATATATATATATATATATATATATATATATAGACAGACAGATAGATATAGATAGATAGATAGATAGATAGATATAGATATATATACGTATATAGATAGATAGGTAGATAGATATACTGTAAATGTACAGGGTGTCCCGGGAGTTAAGTCAAAAACTTTGGGAAATGACAGATGAGGGAATTCTAAGCAAAAAATGTTATAATTATGAACATTTGTCCAAATCCCAACCGTTACGGAGCTACAATTACTGCTGACCTTATGGACGAATTATGAAGACCATCTTCGCCCATAAGGTCATCACTAATTGTAGCTCCGTAACGGTTGAGATTTGGACACACGTTCATACAACATTTTTCGCTTAGAATTCACTCATCTATCGTTTTCCAAAGTTTTGGGCTTAACTCCCAGGACACCCTGTATATATATATATATATATATATATATATATATATATATATATATATATATATATATATAGTGCTGCTCTCGGGTGTCTGCCCTTTCCTCTCCTCCATCCTTCTTTCCTTCCATCCTCTTCTGTCTTTTTTTCCTTCATTCTTCCCTCTTTCTTCTGCCTACGGGTGACTACACTCCCTCTTCTGTCCTTTTTTTCCTTCATTCTTTCCTCTTCCTTCTGTCTACGGGTGACTTTACACTCCCTCTTCTATCTTTCCCTACTTCATTCTTTCCTCTTTCTTCTGCCTACGGAAGACTTTATACTCCCTCTTCTTTCTTTCCTTCATTCTTTCCTCTTCCTTCTGTCTACGGGGTGACTTTACACTCCCTCTTCTGTCTTTCTTCCCTTTCCTCTTCCTTCTGCCTGTGGGTGATTCTACACTAAGTGACAAGCCAAATGGTTTCCTGTACACCAGGAAACCATTCACTACGCTGGGTGGTAACTATATAAACAAATTTTCTCGCCTGGTGGTTTAGTGTGTAATTACGGTGCTCCAATCGGATTGAGCTGGTGAAGGTTTATATCCAAGGGTGGTTGGGGTTTATTGCTCACGTAGTGCCACTCACGGAGAAGTGAGGATGGTTACTATCATCATAAACGTCAGGACCAACTTGCGGAGCCCCTGGCTCCTCCGCTTCTCATGGGGCGACGTAGGATTGGATTACACACACACACACACACACACACACACACACACACACATATACACACACACACACACACAACTATATATATATATATATATATATATATATATATATATATATATATATATATATATATGTGCACTGTAGGTGAGGAAATCAGAAAAAGCTCACACGATTTGTGCCTCACTCATGCACTACCAAGATCGCGTGTGTGTCAAGAATTCGCGCGAACGTATTTATAAATTCGCGACATTGTACTTCAGTGAGAAAAACACGAATTCTAGTGGAATTCCCATTGCCCATCACTCAGTTCAACCGTCCTTGTATTCACTTTGATCGGGATGGTTTTCAGAAGATTTGTCACTGTTTCACAAGTGACCATTCTTATTCACGACATTAGTGCTTTCACTGAGTGATTTATTGTGGGCCTATATCGTTCACTTTCTTTCCGTTGACCGTTGAAGCTGGGCCGCGCCCTACTTCCGGCAAACACGGCCAGCCCCTACCTCATTCATAGTTTGAAGTTAGTCAGCTTTGGATCGTCGCGAGAATAGGATCGTTTGTGCCCAGCGTAGAGCAGCGCCTCCGTTGTACAGCGAGTTCCTGAATTACCACCTAGATGGTGAATTGGCGAAGTGGGCTTAGTGAACAGCAGCGATTTGATGTTCATCACAGGCGCCCAGACTACTCGTTCGGCTCCCCTTCACTGACCAGTATTTCTTTTCGTTTTTCTAGGTTTGTGTGTAGCTTTTGAATGAGCGAGTGAGTGTATTCTCCTCGTTATTTCGAATTCATTTTTGAGATTCATATAACGTAAATTTATTTCATTGTAATCAATAAATTTACAGTTCTTTTCTTTGAGCTTAATGTACTTAGAATCGTGTTTTATTTCTCCACATTAAGCTTATTTTAGTTGCCGCTCCTAGTTTGCACAAACTCTTTACATTATTCTTAACTGGTACTTAGGCCAGTTCTTTTGTATCAAGCTTAAATCCATTGTGACAGCCAGGAGTTATGCACCGGCAAGAACCTGTTTATTACTATTAGCATTAGTTATTGATTGTCAGGGGTGAAGTCACTTTCTCAAGAGGCTAACAGTACTAACAAACAGCACAGGTGAGTAACTAGTCTCTCCTGTGTACTGTTGAGAAAGTTTATAAATTCTCGTCCTTAGAGGCTGTGTTTGAATTACCTTGTGGTGTCTCAAGCTGTGGGCCTCTCAGAGGATTCCCGGAGAATCCACATGAGTGTTTACACCCACGTCGGATGTTAAAATGTGACCTGCCCGAGATTGCATAGGGATTCTCAGCTTGCCAATATTAATCGTAAATGTAGAGTTAGGTTTAACCATTAGCGTCCTTTGAGATTCTGTCCTGGGACCACTCTGGTTAGTAATAATGTAGGTTTAGGGTTTAACCAGTAAACTATAAGGGTCTTTTGAGATTCTGTCCTGGGACCACGTTTCCTGGTTAATAATAATGTAGGTTTAGGGTTTAACCAGCAAACTGTAAGGGTCTTTTGAGATTCTGTCCTGGGACCACGTTTCCTGTTTAATAATGTATCCAATACGAAAATAATGGGAACCTCGAATGTACAAAGCTTGGCTGTCAAAATTTTCTGCTAGGGCGTACTTTTTGTAACATAAGTACTGACTACTAGGCAGAGAAATTGTAATTTAATAAAGGTTGTTTGTTGCACTGACACTTTTGATGCTCCACTTTGATTGCTTTCGCAGGTGCAGCTGGCAGGTGTAGCAATTTTGTCGTGGAGATCAGCTGATCGTCTCTGCCACATGCTGGCGGCTCTTCTCTTCTGCCTCGTCGCCTCTATTTACTATTGATTTGTATTATATAATTTTACACGTAGGCACAGTTACACCACAACTGTCACACCTACACCGTGTATTACATACATCACACTACATAACAATTAGTTGTTAATGTAAATGTAGTGAACTTTTTGCTCAGTTTGACCTGAGTACAGGATTTTTCACCGTCGTCACGGAGTTTTTTCCCTCAAGCTTGCTTCTATTAACGTACAGTAAAAAAGAGGTTCTTACGCTCATGGGCAACTGTGATTTTCTACTGTAGCAGGATAGTACATACACCACAGTGTGAATCTTGTGTGACTGAGTTAGGATTTATATGTATGTATATCGAAAATTTTTCTGAAGAAAAATTTGATTTTGATGGGGCATAATGTCATGAATTTGCGCAAGTGTATTTATAAATTCGTGACATTGTACTTCAGTGAGAAAAACACGAATTCTAGTGGAATTCCCATTGCGCATCACTCAGTTCAACCGTCCTTGTATTCACTTTGATCGGGATGGTTTTCAGAACATTTGTCACTGTTTCACAAGTGACCATTCTTATTCACGACATTAGTGCTTTCACTGAGTGATTTATTGTGGGCCTATATCGTTCACTTTCTTTCCGTTGACCGTTGAAGCTGGGCCGCGCCCTACTTCCGGCAAACACGGCCAGCCCCTACCTCATTCATAGTTTGAAGTTAGTCAGCTTTGGATCGTCGCGAGAATAGGATCGTTTGTGCCCAGCGTAGAGCAGCGCCTCCGTTGTACAGCGAGTTCCTGAATTACCACCTAGATGGTGAATTGGCGAAGTGGGCTTAGTGAACAGCAGCGATTTGATGTTCATCACAGGCGCCCAGACTACTCGTTCGGCTCCCCTCCACTGACCAGTATTTCTTTTCGTTTTTCTAGGTTTAAGTGTGTTTTGCTTTTGAATGAGCGAGTGAGTGTATTCTCCTCGTTATTTCGAATTCATTTTTGAGACTCATATAACGTAAATTTATTTCATTGTAATCAATAAATTTACTGTTCTTTTCTTTGAGCTTAATGTACTTAGAATCGTGTTTTATTTCTCCACATTAAGCTTATTTTAGTTGCCGCTCCTAGTTTGCACAAACTCTGTACATTATCCTTAACTGGTACTTAGGCCAGTTCTTTTGTATCAAGCTTAAATCCATTGTGACAGCCAGGAGTTATGCACCGGCAAGAACCTGTTTATTACTGTTGGCATTAGTTATTGTCAGGGGTGAAGTCACTTTCTCAAGAGGCTAACAGTACTAACAAACAGCACAGGTGAGTAACTAGTCTCTCCTGTGTACTGTTGAGAAAGTTTATAAATTCTCGTCCTTAGAGGCTGTGTTTGAATTACCTTGTGGTGTCTCAAGCTGTGGGCTTCTCTGAGGATTCCCGGAGAATCCACATGAGTGTTCACACCCACGTCGGGTGTTAAAATGTGACCTGTCCGAGATTGCATAGGGATTCTCAGCTTGCCAATATTAATCGTAAATGTAGAGTTAGGTTTAACCATTAGCGTCCTTTGAGATTCTGTCCTGGGACCACTCTGGTTAGTAATAATGTAGATTTAGGGTTTAACCAGTAAACTATAAGGGTCTTTTGAGATTCTGTCCTGGGACCACGTTTCCTGGTTAATAATA
>NC_136966.1:4911776-4946069 GCF_032717465.1 Coenobita brevimanus
GCTGGTACAAATCCCTGTGAAACCAGGGAATTATTACTGTGAATCGGTCGGTCTTCTGTACCTGCAGCGTGTTTTTTTTTTTTTTTTTTCTAATTGGACGAAGATATCTATGCGTTCTCAGCTTAGCTGGTAACGAATTGTACTGTGATTGGTGGGTTGATTTGACTTGTTACCAAGAAGGGTCATTCCTGTGTCAAAACTAGGATGACCATCATACATCCACAATACACTATTCAAGTTGTGGGTGTGACCCAGTTCCATCAGGCAAAAACAACCCGATTATAGCTTCAGCACTCTTCCATAATCCCCTCAGCATGCCACAAAAACAACCTTGCTGTTACCAATGCACAGAACTGTATGACATTTCTAAGTCTCTAAAATTGGGTTGGGGAAACAGTAACCAAGTAGACAGCATGAGGTGGCGTGCACCAAGTTCATCTTTAAGCATGACATCAACCCCGGGTAACTGGATCTCTTGGAACGAGTTGATTGATCTATGCCTTGTTCTGCCTGTAATATAAAATATAATCATTTTATCCTCAAACTCTTCACCACACCATTATGAGCAAAGGTAACTAGCCCCACCTGTCACTGAGTGGATTTATGTGGGATATAAACCCCAACTTCCCACAGATCTGGTTGGAGGGCCGTAGCACACTAGAACACTAGGAGTCATTTGATTATGTGGTTACCTTCCAACGCAGTAAATGATTTCTTGGGTAAGAGTGAACCATTTGGGTTGTCACAACGTGTAGTCACCTGAAGGTAACACTATCTCCAGTTATTAGATAGTGGCGCCCACACCTAAAAATAGGAAAACTGATTCTTGAAGGGAAACTGTGTAACTGTTGCCGGAAAGATAGAGATGAACGCTGGACACTAAACATTTAATAGTATGGCAGGGTGGAGGGAAAATAATATTATATCATCTCTGGACAGTTCAAATTCAACTTTTGAAAGATTGGAACAGAATAGAAAATAATATGGTAATAGCAGACAGTGGTAGATTTAATATTACTCATATATACTCAAAGGAACGTGGAATAGTAGGGTAATGAAGCCTGTGTGTGTGTGTGTGTGTGTGTGTGTGTGTGTGTGTGTGTGTGTGTGTGTTGTCTAATGTAGGACTAGGCCTATCCATTTCGGAAGGTTATAGCTAGGATATCCATCCACAATGGCTCAGGTCGGGTTGGAAAGGGTGAGTATGGAAGTAGTGGGTACATGTGAGATAACTGGTGTTGTATGTTTGTGTGTGATAAGAGTCTGTAGATTCTTCCCTCAGAATGCAGTCCCGCCAAGCTGACTTACATCCACGTCTCTATTTCGTTTATAGGTACGACCGGACTATGACCAAACAAAAGTTGACTAAATGTCCTTTGGTTGGTTCGAGAACCGAACCCTGGACCTCTCGCTTGAGAGGAGAGCAATGCTTCCTGTTGCACCTGCGCTTTCCATCTTCAGTAATGCAGAAGATACAACGGTTTATTATGGGAAATAAATCGCCGAGGAAGTGGTGATACCGAGTCCCTCAATGCCACCTATAATACGACCCTTATGGCCGTATTCCGGGTGGCATGGGACACTTCATACTGCTTCTTCTTGAACGTATTAAATGTATACTGCATATCACACTTTGGTTTTAAGTTGATAATTATCAACTTCATATCATTTATATATTTTTAGTGTCGAAATCGTTTGCTTTAGGATTATAGACTAGGATGAAAAGCTGCAATAGGCAATATGTTGCATGGAGGAAGAGATACTAGGACGTTCCGTATGCCACCTAAGTGCTACCCACACATTTCTGTGACTGGACAGCATGTTCATACAACGCCCTGAACAACTTAGGTAATGATGAATGTTGATGCAATGCACACAGGCTCTCAGCTTGATTACGTGGCCCGGGAGAGGCATGGCCAACTGCAGGTGATTAGTTTTTGTTCATATATATATATATATATATATATATATATATATATATATATAACTCTCAGTTGTTACGGTGCTACAGTTATTGATGATTATGGGAAGATAATGAGTGAGACCATTCCCACCCATGAGGTCATCAGTAATTATAGCTCCGTAACGGTTGAGAACTGGACCTATATTGATATAGCACTTATTACTCCCTAGGAAGTTTCTTACATACAGGCCTAGTCACCTTACATACACCAGAACACAGCTTTGTGACAATGAATTTCTCCCTGACCTACCACAGCATGCCACAGTATCAACGCAAAATAAAGAGCAGCCAGTTTTAACCAGGCAGTGCTGGGTACCCCATTATTGGTCTTATGGTTACCATCCAATGTAGTGTCAGGAAATGAAAACTGTTTGGCTTATCATTCAGTGTAGAGTCACTGGCAGACACCACTGCACTACACTACACCAAAATACGCTACAGTACAGTACACTACACTACAAAACACTACACTGCAAAACGCTACAAAACACTACAAAACACAACACTACACGACATTAACCGTTTGTTGTAGTCACTAAACCAGTTACTTAGTATTTAGTAATAACTCATGGCACTATTCCATATTATTTTATGCATATTTTGCTACGAGTTTCCTGTGAATGACTAGGAAAACAAAATGGCAGCATTCCCTTAAAGTTAATTGCCTCCAGACCTTAATTTGGCTTTATAGCGGATCAAACAAGAGCAACGCAACAGATTATCTCCTTAGTTTGAACTGCACAAACTCGTAATAATGGGTAGTATGAGTTGAGAAACGGTTTGAAATAAAAAAGTGCCGACAACTTTTACCATAGCGGAACGGGCGGAGACTGGACTAAACACAGGAAAATGGTGAATCGTGGTGCCTGAAAATGAACTCGAAGCTGAGACTGTGGAAAGGAGACAATGATATCGCTTGGGCGGCCTGATGGGCAGACCGATAAAACGGTATAGACACGTACAGATGGTGGCGATAGAGACAGAGACAGCTAGGTAGAGGGAGGAGGGGAAGGCGGTGGGACAGAGCAAAGACAAGAAAAGGGAGTGGTCGGAGAAATGCTCTATTTCATCTGAGGTGGAGGATCAGATAAAAAGAAAAGAAAAACTACAACCGCAGAGAAATACAGGCAGTTGATGATGTGGTTAGAATGTCACAGCATGAGTCACCACCACACTGATCTGATTCGGACCGGGAAACAGGCCAGACATGGGGAAGAAGGGTGGAAGCGATAGGATTAGGATTGGAAGAGAGGAGGAGGAGAGTGGGGGTGAGGAATGGGGAAGAATGGGTAAAGTGGGGAGTCGGAAAAGGAGGAAGGGAGACGCAAAAATGTAGGTGAAGATAGGAGCTCAAAAGAGAAAAGGGAGAAGGGAGGTGGATGAAGAGATAGGAAAATTGGGGAGAGGGGAGGAAGGAGGGGTGAGGGAGGAAGAAAGGAGGGAAGTCCAAATATAAGGAGGAGTTGATAATGAGCTGAAAGGAGCAGGACAGAAAGAAGAAAGATACGCGGATATAACAAGGAAAAAAAAAATGGAAAAAGAAGGGTGGGAATGAATGGAAGAGTAGGGAGGAGGGAAAGGTAGAATGTGGGTGGATGTAAAGAGAAGCAAAAGTATATACGGGAAGCGAATATAAGGAGCTAATAAATAAGAGAGACTGGATCGTAAGCGAGGAAGGGAAGGGAAAACGTGGGAAGAAGGAGGAAAGGGTTGGGGACATAGAGAAGAGAAGAAAAAGGAATGAGTAAGAATGACGTAAAAGTCGGAGAGGCGGAGTGGAGATGAGCTGAGGAAGGAGACCAGAGAAAGGAGGAACATGTGCAGCACAGGGGGAAAAACGTAGGGGGGGGGGGAGGCAGACCTATAAGGAATTTAATGGACAGAGTAAGAGTAATAATGACAATTAGGGGATGCAGGTGAATGGAGGAGTAATTATAGAGAATGGGGGGATGTAGCAGTGAACTGAGGACAGATTAAAGGTAGGGGAATGAAAGAACAATTGAAAGTTGGAAAAGGGAAGGGAAATATGTAGAGCAGATGCGGTAGCGAGGAGAAGAGGAAGGCTGTGAAGCGGAAGTAGGAAGCGCAAAAGACGCTAAAAGAAAGCAAACCGCAGTAGACCCGTAGATCTTCTCAGGACAATTTTTTCAAGATTAAATTCTCCGCCAGAGTTCAGGCACAGCCAACATCCAAAAAAGTCATATCTAAGCTTGATTCATGGAACACAGTCTCATTTGACGTAATATTTGGAAGTTGCAAGGAGAGTGGAAAGGTTACAAGAGGATGAGAAAAAGGCAGAGTATAAGAGAGAAGTGGAGGAACGATTGGGCAAATATCAACTGGAGCAGATGGGAGACGTGGAAGGTGTGTGTAGGATGTTTACAGAAGAAATATGTGCAGCATGTGATGTGGTGTGTTGAAGGAAGAGAAGATGGAGGGGGGTGCAAGGAACAGCGTGGTGGACTGAAGAGGTGAAACAGACTGTGGCACAAAAGAAGAAAGTATACAATGAATGGATGAGAAATAGGGGCGTGGAAGAAGTTGAGAGGCGGAAGAGAGAGTTATATGTAGAAAGAAAGAGAGAGGTGAAAAGATTAGTAAGAGAGAGTAAGAAGAGAGTGGATGAGGAATTTGAAAGGAATTTGAGTGTAAAGTGGAGGGACTGTAAGAAAATGTTCTGGAAAAAGGTGAAAAGAGTAAGACAGGGTGGAAGTGAAGTTAGCAGGGGAGTGAAAGATAAAAATGGTAGATTACTAGTGGAGAAGGGAGAAAAAGTGAGCAGATGGAGAGAACACTTTAAGGAATTGTTAAACGTAGAGGATGGAAGTAATGCGAGTATAAGTGGCCGGGGAATGGCTGGGAGAATGGGAGGTGAGAAGACAGGAAGAAATCAGTAGGACAGAAGTTGTGGAAGCAATGAAGAAAGTTAAATCGGGGAAAGCCCCAGGAATTGATGGAGTGTGTGGTGAAATGCTGAAGCATGGGGGAGAGATAGTAGTAGAATGGATGTGGAAGATGTGCAGATTGGCCTGGGAGGAAGGTAGAGTCCCGGAGGATTGGAAGTCAGGTATAATTATTCCCTTGTACAAAGGAAAAAGGGAAAAAGAAGTGTGTGGTAATCATAGGGGCATTTGTCTTCTTAGTATAATAATAAAAGTGTATGGTAGGATACTTATTGACAGAGTTAGAGAAAGAACAGAGAAATTAGTTGGAGAAGAACAGGGAGGCTTTAGGAAGGGAAGAGGTTGTGTAGATCAGATATTCATTCTTAGATCTTTAGTGGAAAAGTTTCTAGAGAAGGGAAAGAAGTTGTATGGGGCTTTCATGGATTTGGAGAAAGCATATGACAGGGTGGATAGACAAAGTTTGTGGAAAGTGTTAAGAATATATGGAGTAGATGGGAAGTTGTTGAATGCTGTGAAGAGTATGTACGATGGTGCGAAGGCTGCAGTGCGTGTGGATGGTGAACTAAGTGAATTTTTCTCTTTGAAAGTTGGGTTGAAACAGGGATGTGTCATGTCTCCATGGTTGTTCAATCTGTACATGGATGGGGTAATAAAAGAGGTACAAGGTAGGGTAGTGGATGTTGTAGTGGCTCTGGTGAGAGAGGATAGTGTTTGGAAACTCCCTGTACTGTTGTTTGCAGATGATACTGTGTTGTTGAGTGAAGACGAAGGGGAGCTGCAAGGCTTGGTGGATGAGTTTGGGAGAGCGTGTAAGAAACGGAATCTAAAGGTAAATGTAGGGAAGAGTAAAGTGATGGTCTTTGAGAGAGGTGAAGTCAGTGAATGTACAGCGAGGTTGGATGGTTAGGAATTGGAAAATGTGAGTACGTTTAAGTACTTGGGTAGTGTGATGAGTAAGGATGGAGGTTTGGAGGGTGAAGTGCTTGAAAGGGTACAGCAGAGAAGAAAGGTTGCTGGTTCTTTGAAAGCAGTGATAAGAAACAGGGAAGTGACCATGGAAGTGAAAAAGTTACTACATGACAGTATTGTGATACCAACTCTAACGTACGGAAGTGAAGCTTGGACGTTGTTGGAAGGACACAAGTCAAGAGTGAAAGCAGTGGAAATGAGTTATTTAAGAGGAGCCTGTGGAGTCACATGGAGAGACAGGCTGACGAATGAGGATATAAAGGAGTGTTGTGGTGTTGATGTGGATGTGATAGGAAGCGTTATGAGGAACACACTGAGGTGGTTTGGCCATGTGGAGAGGATGGAGGGTGAAAGACTGACGAAGAGAGTGTATGTGAGTGAGGTGGAGGGGGGAAGAGGAAGGGGGAGGCCGAGGATGAGATTGAGGGATGGGGTGGAGAGGTATATGAGAGAGGGGGGTGTAAGTTGGGAGCAGGGCAGTGAAATGGCGGGGGACAGGGCGAATTGGAGGCGATTTGTTTGTGGCCACCCCAAACGGGATTGAGGCGTCTGGCAATAGATAGATAGATAGGTAGAAAAGGACCAATGTCTATCCTGAGAGGTGGCCTGCAGTCCGCTAATACCAATATACCAGTCGTGTATGAGATAGTTCTAGCATGTGTTCAATATGGTCGGTGGGTGTTAGCGCCGAAGTGGTGACATGTAGTGGTGTATGGTGTGTATGAGGACTACTGGGCCTTGTGAGCAGGCTGTGAAGCCTATGTCCAGAGTCGGACACATAAAAAAAAAAAAAAAAACAGTTGGCGCAAATCGTCAAGTGAACGGTGCATTAAAAATCATTTTTTCCTCCTCCTGAAAAGTGCACATATACAGGATGGCTGGAAAGTAATTCCCTATTTAAAATTGTTAATAACTTTATTAATTATTGATCGATTGCAGTGACATAAGTTTTAATGTGGATAGTAGAATGGTAGAACGTGTCTGCAGTGTTAAAATTCCACATAGGTACCAGCGTTAAAATTCCATATAGGCACCAGCGTTGTCCCCCAGTTTCTGTAATCGTCTGGGAATAGCCTCAACTGACTTCAGCAAGAACTCAGGTGGTATGTTGGTCAGAACATGCCGAATGCAATCCTCCATTTGATCTAGAGTTTTTGGTTTGGTGCGGTAAACCTCTTCCTTCGCCCACCCCCACTGGAAAAAGTCACATGGCGTGAGGTCAGGGCTCCTTGCTGGCCATTCATGTGGACCACGACGACCCAGCCAACGTCCCGGAAATTGGATGTCGAGCCACTCACGAACAGTGCGTGCATAATGAGGAGGGGCACCATCTTGCATGAAGATGAGGTTGTTGACATTGTCCCAGGTAGACACAGCAGGCCAGACATCATCTAGCAGCATGGTTAGGTAACGACCTGCATTCATTTTGCGCCGAAGAAGGAATGGGCCCACAACCTGGCTGGATGTCATGCCACACCACACTGTGACCTTGGGGCGATTTTGCATCTTTTCAACAGTGGCACCAGGATCCTCTCGTGCCCAGTAGTGACAATTGTGGAGCTTCACAAATCCTCCCACATGAAACACGGTTTCGTCACTCCAAAGGATGTTGTGAAACAACTGGGGCCAGTCTGCATACCAAGCAAGCATGATCTCACCATACTCCATCCGACGATCACAGTCTTCCGCCGATAGTTCCAGGCAAGAATGCAGCTTCCAAGGACGCCATTGTAACTCCTTCAAAACTGTTTGTACCGTGTGGCGGGTTAGGCCACATTCACGAGCGGCCTGGCGTGTTGACTTTTGGGGACTTCGGATGAATATATCCTGCACCACTTGCACATTTTCCTCCAATCTGGATGTTGAGGGACGACCACTTCTGCGAGTATCTACCACAAATCCTGTAGTCATCAGCTTGGAATGGCAGTTCCTGATGGTCTTGGCATCCACTGAAGCACGAGGTCCGTGTGTTGGGACTCCATATTATAATTGCAAATCATAATAGATAGATAGATAAATAGATAGATAGAGAGACAGATAGAAGCAGGGAGTCAGATGATGAGAAGGTATTGTGTCTGCGAGAATTGAGCAATGCTAAACATGCTTACACACTCTTAACTCAAGGAATGCTTATTAGGCACACGACAGCGCCTAGTGACCATACACACATATACACACATACTCACACACAGGCTTCTAGAACTTTCCACTCACAAGGAACACACGTGATACAACCCCTGCTACACCAGAATTTAGGAAAGAGAGCTCTGAGGGAGGTTAGCCACAGAACAGGCAGGAGCAGAAGGAGAGAGGCCTTAGAAGAGACAGCCCGCAGGGAGAAGGGCTTGGTAACTTGAGAGAGAGACAGAGAGAGCGAGACAGAGAGATAGCTAGCGGGACTGGACTCTATACTTCGCTCTGTGTGAGAGACTTGTTAATATTTCCAAGGCAAATAAAAATAGTCCCATACTATTCTTTACCTCTCTTGTCACTACATGACAAATGGGAAAGAAGATTATCTACTACAAGCTACTCCAGTATAATAACCGCTCGTCCACAAGTCTAATATATATATATATAACTCAACCACAAAGGAACCGACAAAGTCTTTTATGACACGTGAACACCCCGCCACCATCTCTGCACCTGTACCACGGACTGATACACTTCGTAACGGGATGCCAGCTGGGCACGCTCAAGCAGTGTCAGGCGTTGGGTCATTATAGGCTGCCCTTGTCACTGTGAGGGGAAAGCAGAAATTATCAATTAGCAATTAAATTCTACCACTTTAGGGATCACAGTATATTTTGTTTCATGCAAATGCGGTGCTATTTACAAAAGTTATAAGTAATTTTCAATAGGGAGTTACATTCCAGCCACCCTGTATATATATATATATATATATATATATATATATATATATATATATATATATATATATATATATATATATATATATATATATATATTGTTACGGAACAGAGAAAGATAATGTACACTTTAAGTGAGAATACTAAAAATCACTACTGTCCCGTAAAGTTCCAGGTTCAAAACAAAAGAGTTAGGTAAAATTACAAGTTAAAGTTTAATGCACAAACTAACAACAAAACATTCAGGACTCATAAGGATAATGTAATGGCAAAAAAACAGGTTAAATATATGGTTAACTGCAATAGCCTCTATTAACACGACACCAGCAAGAGTAAACTTACCTAAGTCAGTCCTGATAAAATGAAAATACACTGGGTAATGCTCAGTAAATGCAAGATAAATTATTACAAATACAAAATATTATCAAAAATGACTGACAAAAAGAACCTTTACATAAATCCCAAAAACTTCACTAGGCCTACAAATTAAACTTATGCTATACAGTACAAGAACAAAATGCAACAACACTTATACTCAAATTACACAGCTGCTAGATGGTTGGAGACTTCCTGAGCACTCAATAATAACTGTACAGGGGAGGACAGAGATGTGAACAAAATGAGGAGCAGATTAAAGTGCCAATTAATGTAGAGACTGAGCTCATTATATAGGGGCCGGCAGAGCTTGACACAACTTGTAAGAAGGACGCGCAAATGAAGCCATGGGGACAAAGAGTTGACAATCCCGCTCTGAACAACAGAAAGAACGACTTACTCTACTATAACGGTAGAAGGGGAGGACTGAGACAGAACACGCTCGTGATCAAACATGCAGCATACTGTGCGTTAAAATTACACAAAGGATGATGAAATCATAGGCTATGTAACACCTCCCCACAAAGAAAAAGAAATTTACAAAGGAAATTTCTTATTACTCTAAAACAATCCGTCTAAAGTCTAGATAAGCAATCTGCAATAACATTTTCTTTCCCCTTGACATGTTGTATGTTTAATGAATACTCCTGAAGAAGTAGACTCCATCTTGTCAATCTCTGATTTTTATCTTTAAACTTACTAAGGAATTTCAGTGGGTTATGATTGGTATAAATGACTATGGGGTCAAAACCAGAACACAAAATGAAAAATGCTGTAAACCCAAAATCAAGGCCAAAAGCTCTTTCTCAATAGTTGAGTAGTTCTTTTGAGGTGGAGTGAACTTCTTACTGTAATAAGATACAGGGTGTTCAATACCCTGATCATCCTCTTGCAGCAAAACAGCCCCAGCTCCTGTATCACTTGCGTCAACAGCCATCTTAAAAGGCTTAGCAAAATTTGGAGTAGCGAGCACTGGCTGACTTAATAGGATAGCTTTAAGTTTGTTGAAAGAGGATTCACAGTTATCGGTCCAGACAAATTTAACTCCCTTTTTCAGTAGGTCTGTAAGTGGTGATACAAGAATAGAAAAGTTAAGAACAAATCTCCTGTAATAACCTACCATTCCCAAAAATCTTTGTAGCTCTTTCCTACTTTTAGGTCTGGGAAGATCACTTGTAACCTGAACCTTAGCTCCTGGTGGTGCAACATGTCCATCACCAATTACGTACCCAAGGTACTGAACTTTAGCTTGACCAAACTCACACTTTGATAAATTAGCTACAAGATTAGCCTGAACCAAACGCTCAAGAAATTTACTGACATGGCATAGGTGATCTTTCCAGTTGTCACTGAAGATTAATACATCATCAATATAAACAACACACCCTGCCAAACCCTCTGTTACAACATTCATGAGCTTCTGAAAAGTGGCTGGTGCATTCTTCATACCATATGGCATTACAGAACATGCAAAAGTCTTTCCTAGTGTTACAAAACATGAGATCTCCCTAGCACGTTCAGTCATAGGTACTTGCCAGTATCCCTTTAACAAATCAAACTTACTTATGTACCTAGCCTTTCCGATCTTGTCTATGCAATCTTCCACGTGAGGGAGAGGGTAAGTGTCTGTTTTGGTTATCTGATTAACACGTCTGTAGTCGATGCAAAGCCGCTGTGACCCACCTGGCTTAGGGACCAGAGTGACAGAACTCCACTCGCTCTGACATGGCTCAATCATCTTGTGGTCCAACAGGTAGCCAAGCTCCTTCTGGATGAGAGGAACTTTCACTGGGTTCACACGGTAAGGAGGCAATTTAATTGGCTTTGCGTCTCCAACATCGACATCATGCATCAACACAGTGGTTCTTCCTGGAGTGGCACGGAACACTTGCGGGTACTCCTGCAGTAATGCCGAAAACTCTTGCCTTTCCTCGGGAGGTAGATGAGAAAGCTTAGTCTGGAGATCATTCATGATATCAGGATTCTTCCCCAAACTATCACTCAGGCTCATACTGCATGGGAGAGCTTCACTTGCAGACTCGGGTGGAACAGCTACAGTGCAGACTGGATTATTTTCATCCCGCCTGTGATATAATTTTAGCATGTTGATGTGACATAGTTGCTTGTTCTTTCTACGATCTGGTGTGGCGATGACATAGTTGACATCACTGAGTTTCTTCTCCACGAAATAAGGACCACTAAACCTGGCTTGAAGAGGTTGCCCATGAACTGGTAGCAGAATCAAAACCTGATCTCCTGGCTGAAAGTGGCGTAACCTGGACTTCTTATCATACCAAGTTTTCATCTTCTCCTGAGCAGCTCCTAAATTCTCTCTCGCCAGCTGTAAAGCAGTGGACAGCCGTTCTTTGAACTTCATCACATACTCCAGCAGGTTGACGTCATCTTCCTCCGACAGCCAGCATTCCTTGAGTAACTTAAGGGGTCCTCTTACTTCATGGCCAAACAGTAGTTCAAAAGGCGAGAAGCCCAGTGATTCATTTGGAGATTCTCTTGCGGCAAACACAACGAATAGAAGACCTTTATCCCAGTCTTTCTGATGTTCCAAACAGTATTTCTTGAGCATCGATTTGAGTGTTTGATGATATCTCTCCAACGCTCCTTGGGTCTGGGGATGGTAAGCTGAAGACGTGATCTGGGTGATGCCCAACTCTTTCAGAGACTGCTTGAAAACGTTTGACATGAAATTACTTCCCCGGTCGGACTGTACCTCCTTGGGCAGACCAAACTTTGTGAAGAACCCTAGCATTTCCTTAACCACGTTCTTTGCTGAGATATTTCTAAGTGGAATGGCTTCAGGATAACGAGTAGCCATATCAATCAGGGTCAACACATAAGAAAATCCTGAAGAAGTCTTAGGAAGAGGGCCCACAATATCCACCAACACACGGGTGAAAGGCGCCTCAAAAAAAGGAATGGGAACTAGAGGTGCAACCTTTTCAGTCTGATTACACTTCCCCACAACTTGACAGGTGTGACAAGACTTACAATACCAGGAAACATCCCTGAAGATACCTGGCCAGTAGAAGTGTTTCAAAATGCGTGCCACAGTCTTCCTCACTCCAAGGTGTCCTGCCAAACTGGAATCATGAGCCACTCTAATGATATCCTGCCTACAAACACGAGGGATGACAACTTGATGTACAACCTCCCATTCACAGTCGGCTGATGCTGTTGGGGGTCTCCACTTCCTCATAAGTACTCCTGACTTTACATAATAACAAGTAGAAGCACCGGCTGACTCTTCTTCACTGTAAGCAGAGTTAGCTAGACCTTTCAACTCAGGGTCAGCAACCTGCAACTCAACCAACTCTTGACGAGATAAATTATCAACACTACGGGGTACTGCCTCATCTGATGAGTGGTCCAAATTAGCAAGAAAAGTGTCAGCTAGGATAACATCATCATCATCATTATCCTCTAAGTCACCAGTAACTTTAGACTTAGCCCTAGTGACAGCACATGCAGGGAACACATCAGGGACATCACAATCCTGGGACACAGCCACTGGCACACTAGACAACTGAGGAGCTGGACACACTTGACTTCCACCAATATCATTTCCAAGTAAGAAAGTTACACCTGACATTGGGAGTGTCTCAACCAACCCAACCATAACGGAACCATTAACAAAACCAGACTCTAAATTCACTCTGCAATGAGGGACAGAGAAGTAATTATTCCCTACACCTTGTAAGATTACAGTTTCATCAGAGGAATTAACATTAGAGCCTAGAACACTGGTCAGCATCAGGGATTGGCAAGCACCTGTGTCACGATATATTTTAACTGATTTCCTGTCATTACTGTCCAGAGGACTGACAAAACCATCAGACAGGAAATTAGCACATGAACTCTTGAGAGTGTCACCCACGTTACTGCTCAAAAGAGGAGCTCCATCATGAGAATTTAAGTTACCTCTCAAAGCAGGTTCAGTTAAGTCAGTTAAAGAATTCTGGGAACTCTCAAGAGTGGACACTAGACCAATTGACTGAATATTTAAAGACTCCTTTTTGTTCACATCACGCTGTCTCCTGAAACATTTCTCCGTAGTATGACCAAGCTTACTACAATAAGTACATTTACTTTTCTGAAATCTAGAGGTGGAGCTGGTATTTACTTCCTGAGAAACATCATCTTTATTCTCTTTCCTGTTACCTGTACTCTGAGTAGAGGCAACGTACTTACTCTCAGCTTTCCCTTTTTCTCTAGAATATCTCTTGTGAGTGAGAACATATTCATCAGCTAAAACTGCAGCATCAGACAAATTATCTATTCTTTTCTCATCAAGATATAGGCTTACATCTTTATCAACACACCTCTTGAAGTCCTCCAGCAAAATCATCTGCTTAAATTTACCAAAATCAGAATCCACATTCTTAGAATTTAACCACTGCTCTAACAGATCTTCTATGATTTTTGCATACTCAACATGGGATTGCTTATCTTGCTTGTAAGTTGTCCTAAATTTTACTGTATAAGCTTCAGGAACAAGCTCATAGGCCTTAAGAATCAAGCTCTTAACTATATCATAATTATCACATTGATCCTGAAGCAAAGATGCATAAGTTACTTGAGCTTTACCGGTGAGAACAGTTTGAAGGAGTACTGGCCAATACTTTTTGGGCCAATTAAAATCTGTAGCTACCCTCTCAAACAACTGAAAATACTTTGTTAAATCAGATTCATTAAAAGGAGGGACAAGTTTAACATTTTTAGCCACATCAAAATCATCAGAGCTAGATGATCCAGTTCCACCTTGTTTCATGCGATATTCATGGTCTGCCTGAATCCTAGCTAGTTCAATTTGTGCCTGAGCCTGTATCTGTGCCTCCTGAATCCGAGCCTGAGATTCAGCCTCCTTAGCATTTGCTTGAAATTCAGCCTCCTTAACACGAGACTCCGCCTCCTTAGCCTGAGCCTCCTGCAGGGCTAGCTGTAACTTAGCTAATTCAATCTGCGTTCGCTCATTTGGAGGAGTTACATTAAACAAGCTTTCATTAATCATGTCAACAATTTGATCTTTAGAATGATGAGAGTGAACAGCAATTCCCAATTGTTGAGCAACAAGTTTAAGTTCATTCTTTGTTCTGTTTTCTACATCACACACTGTTTGCACATTTGACAAAAAATCTTTGGCTTCATCAAGTGTAGTAATAGTAGACATCATGAATAAATCACAGTCACAAAATATCGAGCAGTATCCTTATGATAATATCCTGAATATCCTGGCGAGGTCGCCAAATTTATGTTACAGAACAGCGAAAGATAATGTACACTTTCAGTGAGAATACTAAAAATCACTACTGTCCCGTAAAGTTCCAGGTTCAAAACAAAAGAGTTAGGTAAAATTACAAGTTAAAGTTTAATGCACAAACTAACAACAAAACATTCAGGACTCATAAGGATAATGTAATAGCAAAAAAACAGGTTAAATATATGGTTAACTGCAATAGCCTCTATTAACACGACACCAGCAAGAGTAAACTTACCTAAGTCAGCCCTGATAAAATGAAAATACACTGGGTAATGCTCAGTTAATGCAAGATAAATTATTACAGATACAAAATATTATCAAAAATGACTGACAAAAAGAACCTTTACATAAATCACAAAAACTTCACTAGGCCTACAAATTAAACTTATGCTATACAGTACAAGAACAAAATGCAACAACACTTATACTCAAATTACACAGCTGCTAGATGGTTGGAGACTTCCTGAGCACTCAATAATAACTGTACAGGGGAGGACAGAGATGTGAACAAAATGAGGAGCAGATTTAAGTGGCAATTAATGTAGAGACTGAGCTCATTATATAAGGGCCGGCAGAGCTTGACACAACTTGTAAGAAGGACGCGCAAATGAAGCCATGGGGACAAAGAGTTGACAATCCCGCTCTGAACAACAGAAAGAACGACTTACTCTACTATAACGGTAGAAGGGGGGGACTGAGGCAGAACACGCTCGTGATCAAACATGCAGCATACTGTGCATTAAAATTACACAAAGGATGATGAAATCATAGGCTATGTAACCATATATATATATATATATATATATATATATATATATATATATATATATATATATATTGTACAATGGTCCTTCTTGCACTCTGCCTTGTAATCATGACTACAGTTATTGTTAAACCTTCCTCCCAATCACCAGTTCCTCCAGTCTAAGGGCTTTATTTCAGGTAATGTTGGAGATTTAGCAACATCTTCTTTGCGACTTATTCTGCACCTTCAACTTCGTTATCCTGGATTATATACAGTAAATGATGCAGAATATGTCGATATTAAAGCTCCATTCAATACATATAAAAAATATCATGTCCTTGTATGCTAAATAAATCGTTAAATAAGAGTGCTTCGTAGTTATTTTGCGGCTAATTTCGCGTAGTTCAGTGGCAGATAAAAAGGCAGTATCGCTTTACCATATAACTGTATCACTAGAGCCGTAGTCTAGTGTTAATCTATTGCTACGACTCAGCAATTAAGATAGAAAGATTGCAATTTTAGACCAAGGGAAAATAAGAATATGGTACCGAAATGGCGTTAGGAAAGCAGAGAGTAAAATCATACCAGCTGGAGATAAATGCTTCGATAAAGAAGTGAAAAATGAAAAAGAGCTGCGAAATATAGGTGATTGGGGATATAACAGAATGATAATACAAATAAATCACCGAAACAAGAATTGCGATGAAAATGTTGATGGCGAGGGTAAGGAAGATGTCAGCATCAGGTCAGCATAAAGACTATAAACTTGTGAGGTGAGTTTGTCTTTCTGCTGGTTGGGGATCCATGAAGAAAGAAGATAACCATAACATTAATAACAATATTCATTTCACACTGCTCCATTCACTGAGGTATTGTGGGTCGGGTTAATATTCGAAACTAAAACTGGATGATGTGACTGCAAGAAAAAGAGAAACGATTACCTTCCACATCTAATGCCTCTTCAGTAGATCCTTGCTATTAACCAGTTCACCTCGATGAAGGACTTCTTAGTTTATTCATACAACTTCCTGACAATTTTTTCAGATTAGGGAAGACTTCTTTGAATTAGAGGGATTTGAGATAGCCTTTATTTACCCCTTCACCATGAGAGGTCTTACCATCAAGCTGAATAAAATCGTCTGGAGGTGGTATGGTTAAAGTAATAGATAAAACACGTAATTACACCGAAGAGAACTTTTTTTCAGTATCATTAAAGAAATCCAGGAAAAAATAATAAAATGTCAGATTATAAATGAAATAGAGTCCATGATGAAATACTGGCCCTTCAAACCGAAGACACTGTTGTAATTTTCAATCAGTGCATCGTATAAGGGATGGAGTATTCAGAGTTACAGGGATATTGGGCTACATTTTGATTGCCTTTGAACATTTTGTAACACCTCATCCTTTGCAATTTATGATGTTTATTACACCAAAATATTATTATGTATGGTAGGCCTCTTTACAGTGTATCTCCCAGATATCGACATGATTTGTATCACCGACGTACAAAACGATAATAAAGTGGGATCCAGCGAAAAAATAACTAAGGAAGCGTTGTTACGATACTGCTCATACCGATGGATATGTACCTCTGTCCGATTCATGCTGCCTTCTCACTCATTCCCAAACCCCTCTTACTCATTGTACGTCAGTTTTCTTTTGTCCTTTTCCTTTTTCTCCCCTTTCATTTTTCCTTGTCCTTACCTCTCCTACCGTCTCTTTCTTATCAGTCACATCAACCCTCATCTCTCTCTTACCTCTTCCTCCCTTCCATTCTCCCGTTTCTTTTTTCTCTCAAACTATTAGGTTCTCCACAGTATCCTCTTCATTCCTTGTCGTCTTATTTTAACCCTGTCCACTGCTTCTGTCCTATGATAACTAGACTTATATTACAAGACTAACTTAGCTTAGAGTTATATTCAATATATTCAGGTTAAGCTAATGTTTATATGAAAAGTTGATTTACTGCCATGAAACAGTTAGTATTATACTGGTAATATATTGAATACAAAGTTGTACTTACTGCCCACTGATGTTTCTAGCACGCTGACTGAGGCTCCTGTAACTGAAATGAGGTGTGGAAAATATGCTAGCCTGGAAATTAGGCAAAATTAAAATAAAAAAGTTATTGTTCCGCTATTCCATCTAACCTCTCACCTTCCATCCTCCATTTACCATCTAATTTCATTTCCGTCTCACCTTTTCCTTTCTGTCCCACTTCCCGTCCTCCCACTTTGTATTCCTTTTGCCCATGACATTTCCTACCCATGATATTTCTCTCTTATTCATACTTCAGCTTTTCTGTAATAACTAACTCTTTCCAGTCTGGCTTTACTATCTACTTCCTTTTCTGCTGTTTTTCTTCCATACCCTTTCCTTCCCTCCTTCCTTTTCTTCCCTTTTCTTCTCTATAGCTATCTCATCTTTCAATGCCTCGTCTTACCCTTCCCATCGTTGTTGTTGTTGTTGTTGTTGTGGCACCAGGCTCATCTGACCCGTGAACCTGACAGACTGCAAGTTTAACTTTCCCTTTTTCCCGTAGTTCACTATCCTCCTTTTGAGGAGTAGAGAAATAGCTAAAGGAAGTTTGTTGTTATTGTTGTTGGTAGTGGTGTTGATGTTGTTGTTATTGTTGCTGGTGGTGGTGGTGGTGGTGGTGGTGGTGGTGGTGGTGGTGTTGGTGTTGGTGCTGCTGCTGCTGTTATTGCATAACCCTAGGCTGTCTGGCCTAGCAGACACAGGGTGGAATCCTCCATGACTTCGCTCCATCCAGAGTACACAGCGAAATCACGTGTAAGGATGTCTGTATAACCAGGCAGTTGAGCCCCCCGTCTAAATGGGTGCCACCATCTGAAGGCGTCCCTCTCCACCACCCTTACCCTTCCTAAAGGACAAAACCACAGAGGGGTAGGGGGATAGGAAAGGAGTAGGAAAGATACAGAACACAAACAGTGATTCTGGAGACACTGACAGCAGACAGTGATTTGGTGTGGGTTAGGAGGAGAGTAGGAAAGATGCAAGACATGGACGGAAAAACAGAAGATGGTTATAGTAAACAGTGATAGTAAACAGGCTAGGAGAAGGATAGGAAAGATATACGGCACAGTCGGTGAAACAGACACTGACAGTAGGCGATGGTATGATGTAGATTAGGCTGTCTGATTGCTGCGGACAGTCTTTGGTTTGATTGAGTCCATCCCACAAGCACAGTGACAGTCAGTGTGCTCAAACGTACAACACAGAGCCGCTTGAATGTACAAGTCGACCAGCACAAACACGACCTAGCCATCAAGTTGCCTCTTCCTTTCCATAATTTATCACTCCTATATCTTCTGTTTCATTTTCTGTCCAATTCACCCTTTTTCTCTCCCGTCTTACCCTCTCATAGCTATTTCGTTTAACCCTTTCCAGTCCATTCCCTTCCCTCCCTCGCTTCTTTTTCTCATTCCCTCCTCTTCAGGGGTTGTATTCATAAAAGTCATTATGAGTTTTACGACAAACAAGTCTGAATTAATGTTGTCCAATATTAAAGATAATTTTAATTTTTATGCCGCAATTTATCAGTTATTATTCACTCTCATTTGAGTCAAAAGTATTCACAAGTAATCATGTGCATAATATCAAATTATTCAGTTTATAAATCCGACCCCCATGCTTCCTTCTTCCCCACCCCCAGCCTGCTCGCAACCCCGACGCCTCTCCTGTAAACAGCGTCAGCACATGTTGAGAATATGATCTTTGTGTTGACTGAAGATAAGGCTGTTAAAAATCCGACCCCCATGCTTCCTCCTCCCCCAACCCCAGGCTGCTCGCAACCCCGACGCCTCTCCTGTAAACAGCGTCAGCACATGTTGAGAAATATGATCTTTGTGTTGACTGAAGATAAGGCTGTTAATTACATGCCTCAAGGGTACTGCTGACATTGGCGGCTTTACCCACAAGAAATGACCAGTTAATTTTAGGTAGCTGAAGACGTGGGAATGTTAGCGTGAGTCATTTGTCTGTGTGTCTGCCTTCTGTTTAACATCACATCTATGTTATGTCGAACAGTATCCTATGACGGTGATCACAAGAAGACGAAAAGATGATGATGATGATGATGATGAAGATGGTAAAGGGTTATTATTTGGCTGCCGGAAAAAAAAAAATACATATAATAAACTAAACGAAGTCTACAGTATCTTGACCTGTCATTTGAATTACACTACGTATAGCCTACCTGTAGAAACTTCTCATGCTTAACCTCGATACCAATCCTTCATTCCATCCAACCCAAGCTACACATAGTTCTCCCTCATAACCCCGACTGCATTCCTTCATTCCGTTCAACTCCATTTTCTCGTTAATACTACGCAGTCTCTTGTTTCCACACTACTCTTGGCACCATATACTACACTGCTTTACATCAGTTTTCCTCTTAACACATTGTTTTCCATTGATTCCAAGAGACCGGGCAATCTTAGATTTTTTTTTTTTTTACCAGATCCGCGCACGTTCAATTTCCCCCTTCACTGCATAACATCCAGACGTCTTTATTCGGTGGAGAGTGAGTCATAGGAGCCTGGTTGATAGTTCTGGTTCCATGAACTCTTGCATGGTTGAGCCAGCTCTAAAACACCAGGAAAATTGATTAAACTGTGAGTGTCATACGGCCTGAGAGTGTTAAGCAACCAAATTCAGAGTCAGAACAAAGAGAGTGAATGGTTTCATGACAGAGTGTGAGAGGTGGATATGAGTGAGGAAACGTGAAGGTGAGGGTTGATGATGACGATGATAATCAGTTCTTTTAATGAAATTAATTTTTTCCTAAATATTAGAATATCGTTGGAGTATTTGGGTAGATAGGGTGAGGTGATGTGAGAAGAGTGATGTGGATATGAGCATAAGATAAAACTACATTAGAGTCGAATCAGGGCGGGTAGGCGGGGATTATGAGGGTGGTGGTGTGGAAAGTATGAAGGTAATATACAAGTAGGACTGCAGTGATGCGGATATGAGGATGAGACAAAGTAGGATGATATGGAAAGGAAAATAACAGAAGAGTGTAGGATATAAGGATGAGACAAAATAGGATGATATGGAAGAGAAAATAACAGAAGAGTGTAGGTTTAGAGAGGATTAAGAGGACTAGTTGAGAAGGGAGCTTGAGGGTTGGTGATGTGGGTAGTGTGACGGTCGGATGAGAGTCAGGGTGAGGGTGAGGGTGCGTGGGGTAGGGAGTGAGGGTGAGTCACAGCAGCAGGCCCCACATGGTAGTGATTACTATCATCTGGCTTCGTCATGATGCAGAGGATCCTGTAGTATACTGTACGTCACTAAAGACTCTCATGATCCGCCGCCCATATTGCTTCATCAGGTTCTGGCTATTATTGTTCTGGTATCGCAAAAGGGCAGAAACTCACTGAAACCGGCTTGCTATATTGAATTTATATGGATTTATCGATGTGTTTTTTTTCTCTTCGCCCTTCCCTTGCGCTTTCCTTTCCCGGCTTTGAACTGAGCTCAATCTATCCATTAATGGGGGATAGCATGAAGGCAAATCTATCTATCCATTGCCACACGCCTCAATCCCGTAAGGGGAGGCCACAGACAAATCACCTTCATGTCGGCCTGTCCCAAGCCATTCCACTGTCCCCCCCCCCCCCCCGCTCACATCCCATTCTATCATATGCTTCTCCACTCCATCCCTCCACCTCATCCTTGGCCTCCCCTTCCCTCTCTCTCCTCCATCTCACTCACACACACACTCTACTTATTAATCTCTCGCTCTCCATCCCCTCCACATGGCCAAACCACCTCAGCGTATTTCTCCTAACACTGTATCACATACACGTCCACACCACAATGCTCCTTCACTTCCTCATTTGTCAGTCTGTCTTTCCATGTAACTCTACATGCTCCTCTCAAATAACTCTTTTCCACTGCTCTCACTCTTGACTTGTGTGCTTCCAACAAGGTCCAAGCTTCACTTCCATACGTTAGAGTTTGTATCAAAATACTATCATTCAGCGACTTTTTTACTACCATGCTCACTTCACTATTTCTTATTACTGCTTTCAAAGACCTGGCAATCTTTCCTCCTTGTTGCACCCTTTCAAGCACTTTATCTTCCAAACTTCCATCCTAACTAATCACATGACCCAAGTACTTAAATACACCCACATTTTCCATTTCCTCATCATCCAACCTCACTCTACATTCATTGACTTCATATCTCACGAAAACCAAAACTTTACTCTTCCCTACATTCACCTTTAGATTCCGTTTCTTACACACTCTCCCAAACTCATTCACTACGTCTTGCAGTTCCCGTCCGTGTTCACTTTATGATACAGTATTATCTCCAAATATCAATACAGGAAGTTTCCAAACGCTGCCCTCTCTCATTAGGGTCGCTCTAACATCCACTGCCCTGCCTTGTAGTACCTCTTTTATAATCCCATCCATGTAAGGTTTGAACAACCATGGAGACATGACACATCCCTGTTTCAATCCAACTTTCAAAGAGAAAAATTCGCTCATTTCACTACCTAAAGGCACTGGAGCCTTAGCACCCTTCTACATGCACTTTACGGCATTCAACAGCTTCCCATTTGCTCCATATATTCATAATAGTTTCCACATTCCTTATCTATCCACTCTCTCATATGGTTTCTCGAAATCCATGAAGGCCACATACAACTTCCTTCCCTTCTCTAGAAACTTTTCCATTAAAGACCTATGGAATTATACCTGAGCTACACAATGTCTTTCCTTCTTACAACCTCGCTGTTCTACCCAACTAATTCCTCTGCCATTTCCTTGACTCTGTCAATATGTATCCTACCATATGTTTTTCCTATTACACTAAGAAGATAAATGCCCCTATGATTACCACACACTTCTTTTTCCCATTTTCCTTTGTACAGGAGAATAATTGTACCTGACTTCCAATCCTCCGGGTCTCTACGTTCCTTCCAAGGCCATTCTGCACATTTTACATATCCATTTACTACTATCTCTTCCCCATACTTCAGCATCTCACAAAACATTCCATCAGTTCCTGGAGCTTTTCCTATTTTTGAATTTCTTCACTGCCTCCATTACTTTCATCCAACTGATCTCTTCCTCCGTTCTCATCTCCCTTCTTCTCCCAGCCATTCTCCAGCACTTATACTTGCATTACTTTCATTCTGTATGCTTAAGAGTTCCTTAAAGAGGTCTCTCTAACTGCTCACTTTTTCTCCCTTCTCCACTATCAGTCTACCACTTTTAACTTTCACTCCCCTACTAACTTCTTTATCACTCTGTCTAACTCTGTTTACCTCCTTCCACACCATTTTCTTACGTTCTCTCCACTTTTTACTCAAATTCTTTCCAAGCTCCTCATCTCCTCTTACTCTCTTTTATTAGTTTTTTCACCTTTCATCCTCTCTCCATATAACTCCCTCTTCCATATTTCAACTTCCTCTATGCTTCTGCTTCCCATTCACTCACTATATGGTTTCTTCTCTTGCATCACAGCCTGCCTCACTTCTTCATTCAACCATGCTGTTCCTTGCACCGTCTTACGTCTTCTCTTCACCCCACACAGCACCTCACAAGCTGCACAGGTTTCTTCTGTGAATATCTTGCACACACCTACCCCCCCCCCAACTGCTCCTAATCATATTTACTCAATTGCTCCTCCACTTCTCTCTTATATTCTGCTTTTTCTTTCTTTCTTTCTTTTTTTATCTCCTTGCAACCTTTCTACCCCATTGTATGAACTACTTCCTCCTTTCTTTCCCTCCTTCTATTCTTCCATCGCACTTGAACCGTGTCTTTCACCACCACCAAGTGGTGGTCCGAAAGTCCACTCCCCCAACCTACAGTATGTAGTCTCTTGCATCCATTACATTCCATTTCATTCTCTCATCCACTCACACATTATCAGTCACTGTCTTCCGTTCATTCAGTTCAGCACCCACCCTTCTCATCACTCGCCACGTGTACCTGTCGATCATTTTGTGCCTAAAGAGGGTAATGACTATTACCAACCTCATCCCCGAACAACTGTCCACTAGAGCACTGCCATTCTTATCCACTTCTGCAGGCACACCTCACTCACCAACTGCTCCATCCACCTTCACATTCCGTACTTTTCCATCCGTATCTCCATTCAAAAACACCCTCTCATTCCTCTCAAACTCTTCATACATGCTTCCACATTTGCCCAGAACTCGTCTTTCACCTTACATGCACGATCTTGCGTTGGCGCATAGACACACATAATTGTCCACATTTGTTATCCTGCTATCAATCTTACCCTCGCAATCCTTGAAACAACTGAGCCATACTCCTTTATATTCCTCTTCCATCTCTTGCACATATTACACACACCCTCTTTTGACCTCTCATTCATACCTACTCCTGCGCATTTACCTCTTCCATACTCCCACTTTCTCACACTCTCACCTCACCATTTAGTTTCAGTTAATCTACATATGTCCACTTTTGCACCATCAAGCGCCTGGACAATTTCTCTCTTCCACCTCATCATTTGTACCCCTTACATTACATGTTGCAATCCAAACCATACCCATTGTCTGGTCTTTGGTCATCACCTGTTCGTCCGTCCTGGTCTGAGGCTTCTTGTCTGTATTTTTACCCGTCTCTGCCCCTGTGGGGCTCGGGGACAGGTATTATTTTCACACGCATTGTCTGTTTGTTTGTTTGTTTCTTTGTTTGTTTTTCTGTCTGTTGACAACTTTATGCGAAAACTACCTGTGCGATTTTGACCAAAATTGTAGGTATGATGGGCTATGATCTGATCATCTGATTAAATTTGAAGCCAAATTGGGCCAAGGCCCAGGCTGTAGGCCCAAAAATATTTTAAATAAAAAAATCTTTTTTTTTTTTTTCCCGCCATATCTCCTTACAAATTCGTCATATCGACATAAAACCAAAACCTAAAGATGCATCTTTCAAATCTACATCCTATAACATGCCTCATTACAATACATCAGGGGGGTCACCCCCCAGTTTGCGATAAGGGGGTCAGTGTCAGGTGGGTCGGGCCACAAATTTCAAATGGGCATAAAATCGTAAATTTTCACCCTATATACGCCAGATTTGATATGTGACATCTTTGAAGAGATGCCCTATTGTGTTTATACGTCAGCCCTAAAATGACTGCCGGGAAGGGGTTGGCTGTGCCTTGGCTCCGTTTCTTGTTAGTTGTTTTCCGAAGAGGGGCACTAACCCTCTGCCAACTCAATTGTTGACACGTAGGGAACACTTGATGGTTGTTTATAAGGTTACTAACCAGCTTATTAAATGATTCCTGGTTTAAAGGAAATCATTTGGCTTGCCACTAAATGTAGTGTTACCCTGAAATACATTGACTGGGTGGATGATAGGTGCCCCCATATATATATATATATATATATATATATATATATACCATAAAAGTCATACAAGTATATACACCAACTTCTCAAAGCCCAGATGAAGAAATAGAAACATTCTATGATAACATCTCCCAGATTATGGAAGAAGAAAAGACAACATATACTATACTCATGGGAGACTTCAATGCAAAAGTTGGGAAGTCGAAAAATGGAGAAGCATGTATGGGAAAATTTGGAGTGGGAGAAAGGAATGAAAGAGAAGAAATGCTGGTATATTTTGCTGAAATGTTTAACATGAGAATAATGAACACATTCTTCCACAAAAGAACAGGAAGAAAGTGGACCTGGAGAAGCCCAAATGGAGAAACAAAGAATGAAATCGACTTCATTATAGCAGATATGAATAACACGATCACAAATGTCACAGTTATCAACAAAGTAAATATAGGTAGTGATCATAGAATGGTGGGTTGTACAGCCAGATTCAATTTCAGAAATGAAAGAAAGAAGATGATTAAAGATAAAAAATATGCCCAATAAAAGTAAAAATAAAAAAGCAGCCTTTCAGTTGGAAATAAGGAACAGATTTCAGGCTCTAAGTAATGCTGAATGTGACATTGATGAGCTGAATGACAGACTAACAAAAGTGCTAAGAGAATCAGCAGAGGTAGTAGGAAAACCTAAAACAACCAATGCCAAGAAGTATTCAGAAAAGACAATTGAGCTTATGAAAAAACGAAAGGAAATGAAAGTAAAGACAAAGACAGACGAAATAGAACGAGCAGAATTAAATAAGCTTATCAACAAAAGACAGAGAGAAGAAAAAAGAAAGAGAAACATGGATCAGATCAAAGAAACCATCAAAAATGGAAAAAGTCTGAAACAGGTCCAAAGTAAAATGGCACTAGGAAAGCAACAAATGACATCACTGAAAGACAAAAACGGTGATATCAATAAATGCAGAGATAAGATGGTGAAGAGAGTTGAAGAATTTTACAAAGAACTGTATGCATCAAAGACAGTAGTACCAATAGCTAACTTTTCAGTTGACACAAGTGAAATACCTGAGGTAACAATAGACGAAGAATATATTTGTCTTAAAAATATGAAGCGAGGGAAGGCTCCGGGAGAAGATGGAATAGTAACAGATTTACTGTTGGATGCAGGAGTAGAAGTACAAAATAGGCTTGCTCACTTATTTACCCAATGTATAAAACAGAAGAAAATTCCCAAAACATGGTGTAATGCAATAGTTATTTTACTCTACAAAAAAGGTAACTCAAAAGATCTTAGTAACCATCGACCCATTAGTTTATTATCAGTCATTTACAAACTCTTCACTAAAGTCCTTACGAACAGAGTAACAACAATTTCGGAGGAAAACCAACCTCGTGAACAGGCAGGATTCCGAAGCGGGTATTCGATCACTGATCATCTACACACAATGAACCAGCTAATTGAAAAAACTATAGAATATAATAAACCACTTGGCTTAGGTTTTGTTGATTACGAAAAGGCTTTCGACTCAGTGGAGCACATAGCAATTATAATTCATTGCGAGAACAAGGAGTGAATGAGAACATTGTAAACCTACTCGAAAACATATAAAGAGGGAACTGCTACAGTTAAATTACATAAGGACTCAGAAAAAATTAAGATTAAGAAGGGCGTGCGTCAGGGAGACACAATTTCACCAAAATTATTTACAGCATGCCTAGAAAGTATTTTCAGAAAGTTAGACTGGGAAAACAAAGGAGTGAACATTATTGGAGAAAAGCTAAACCATTTAAGATTTTGCAGTTGACATTGTCCTAATCACAGAAACAGCGGGAGCATTGCAAGAAATGTTAAATGACCTGAACAGAGAAAGTCTGAAAGCAGGACCGAAGATGAACCGAAGTAAAACTAAAGTAATGTTTAATCCACAAACACCAAAGAGGGTTATCAGAATAAGCGATGAAATTGTTGAAGAAGTTAAGGAGTACAACTACTTGGGACAAAAACTAAAATTAACGAAAGGTCATGATAGCGAAATAAAAAGACGCATTACAATTGGATGGAAAGCTTTCGGTAAACATAGAGACATTATGAAAGGTATCTTGCCAGTTTGTGTGAAACGAAAAGCACATAACGAATGTATATTTCCAGCTATGACGTATGGTTGTGAGACCTGGAAACTGACAAAATCATTGGAAAATAAATTAATCCGTTCTCAGAGAGAAATCGAAAGGTCAATGCTGGGAATATCTTTAAGAGACAGGAAAAGATCAACTTGGGTGAGAGAGCTGACTAAAGTCGAAGATATTATAGAAGTTATAAAAGAACAGAAATGGAGGTGGGCAGGCCATATAGCAAGAATAAGGGATAACCGATGGAGTAAGAGGCTGACGAACTGGACACCAAGAGAATGTAAGCTAGCAGAAGAAGGCCAGACAGGAGATGGAGAGATGAGATAGAGAAATTTGCAGGGGAAAACGTGGCAAAGATTGGCTCAGTCAAGGAATTCGTGGAAAAGGTTGGGGGATATATATATATATATATATATATATATATATATATATATATATATATATATATATATATATATATATATATATATATATGCCATTGAGCCCAGTGTCCCGAGTATTGGAGAGAACTGGGATTTTTCAAGTCCTTATAAAGCAGGGAACCCCCAGGTAGGGACCTATGAGCTTCGCGACTATGAGCCGATAGGCGGAGGGCGGTACACTTAGTACCCTCCCAGTGCCATGCCTAGCTCAGCACCCCTGGGATCCAATGGAATATATTATACACACACACACACAGACACACAGACACACACACACATATATATATATATATATATATATATATATATATATATATATATATATATATATATATATATATATATATATATATATAAAATGTATTACACACACACACACACACACACACACACACACGATAGGTCAGATGTCAAAGTTACTTGCCACATGATCCGATTTAGACCAAAGCTGATGGTAGTGTTGATGATCAGCCAAGGGTTATGTGCAGTGTTTTTTGGAAAACATTTCGAAGCTAAAGATCACATGGCAAGTTACACTAAATCAGTTTTTATGCAATTTAGGCCAGATTGTACGGAAGGATTCTGCGTAAATGAAAGATTTTAGAATAAAGCAGACAAAATACTAAACCACAACAAAAGTCAACTACCTTATTATCTATACATCTTTGATTCGATTTTAATCAAACATCGTGGAAGGACTGAGGATCAACCATGTACTAAGATATTCGATTTTGAGATCAATAGGTCATAAGTCAAGGTCAGAGAGAGTGGTCTGACGAAGTTTTTTTTTATAATTTCATTCAATCGAATTGAGAGGGATGTGAGGGAAGAATGTTGTAATCTAAATTTGAGAAAAATCGGCCAAAGGCCAAGGTCACAGAGGAAACTTAAAAGTTCTGCCATCAGAACATTTTGTATTCCGTGGGTGTTTTACTGTGTGTGCTCCTTCCTGTTGTTTTTATTATTATAATCATCTTCCTTATTTCCACCAGAGGATGAGGAAGACGGCATACAAAATCGTTGGGAAAAAAAAAAAAAAGTTACCCCTCCGTCATGCCCTATTATACTCAGACTTTGTAACCAATGTCACTCTTCTGTTCGGTTCTCCTCCCGCATCTGCTTTGGGCATGACTAAAGTGGTTTCGGCTCATCTTTTAGTCACGAAAATAACATAAAGCAAAATAAAATGAATAAGTAAAATAGCATTTTTCTATAAAACTGGCTAATATGTAAGTAAATTGAAACAGCAGTAAATGCCCTTGGAATATTGTCACATTTTATTAAAATATATAAAACCAAGTTTAATAACAACCTCCACGGCCTGTATACGTCGTTGTTGTAACTACCAGGTGATTTGATTCAGCTGAAGGGAGAACAATATGCTCTCTGAATAAACACAAATTTAATAATAATAATAATAATAAAAAAACATTAGGCTAGAAATTTAGTGGCAATTGTCTCGATTAATTTCTTAAGGATGCCTCAGTGTTTTTTCATTAATAGTTCCCTACCATTTTCTGCTAAGCGCATCGGTAGCCCTGCCATAAACCCAACTACACTCCAACAGAACTTGGCCCCACAATCAAAGACCCATCTCACAACAACCCTTCCCCCGGGACCCCCTCACACCAACCAAGAAAACTCCACTCCACCTCCCTCCACCACATTAACACCCCACATAACGTCACCCAGCAGGATCATAGTCATCCCTTTCTCATTGTCCACTGCCGATTACCGTAGCCCACACTTCGTCAAGGGAGGACCCTACACATGGTTTTAATATCGACTTACGGTGCGTCAATAACATGCATGAGGATACTAGTGTATAATGTGCAGAATAAATAGCTATGGAATAGAAGTTACGAAATATCCAAAGCTACTTAGGATATAACCTTAAAAGTCCAGCATTAGTATCGCCATAAAAAAAAAAAAAATCCAGAATTTTTTATGACACTGTTTTGTCACCTTTTCATTTATTTGTCCCCATCTTTTTCCCTTTCCTCAAACATTTTTCCTTTTCCCCTTTTCCTCTGCTTCTTTTTCCTTTTTTACTGTTTTTTCTTCGTTCACCCTTGCTCCATATCATGTGTTTCTGTTCTCTTGAATTTTTAGCTTAGATATCTTTGCCCCATCTTCCACCTCACCATGTTCTCTGTAAAGGTTGGAGAAAAAACTGGTACATCCTTTTTACATTAACTTGGCCTGGATTGTCGTCTTTTTGCATCTTATTTCGTGTCTGAGTGGCAGAATAAGACAATACTACTGCTTTACATTTTGTCCATCCCACGTCTTCATGACTAGCATCATCCTAGTGTTTATCCTTTGTTGCAGTTTTTGCATTCGAGATGGAAAGATGGCAATTTTAGGCCAAGTCAAAGTAACAACATTATGGTGGATGACAGACAGACAAACAGACAGACAAAGACACTGACCGACAGCCCTGAAATCGTCCACACGAGTCATGTCCAGAGCAGACAACTGGCCACGGATACCTATACAGGCTTATATAATATTTAGGTGACCAATTCGAACAATTCTCTGTGTTTTATCCGTACCCGAAGCATCGACACAGGTGGAGTCCCTGCCCTGTTATGGCCTGCTATGCTTAAAGAATCTAACACAGTTGTTGCGATCAAGAAAGGACGTATTTTAACTCCCATGGGACACTTAGCAGCACCTCTCTCTTAGTGATTTATTTTGCAAACTACGTGCCAATATTCTCTCCTGTGTTATGTCTGCAAAGTTTCTGTAGGCAACACAATAAAGGATTTAAGGGTATAATAAGCTAAGTAAATTCCTGAAGCAGAGATATAATGAAATAACTGAAGCGATAACGGAAACGGAGAAAGTCGACGTAATAGTGAAATAGTGTCAAAATTCAGTTTGTTTTCGTCGTATTTTTCATGTTTCAATTTATTTTAGTCTGGTTGTGGAGTGTTTGGTTGCTGCTTCAGTGAAGGGAAGTACATTAAAAACAAGCAAATTTGGACACAAATTTAGGTCTGTTTACGAATTAGGTCCTGGATGTCGCTCGCCTGCTGTGAATAGTATAGTGGTTGGGAGAACCGAGTGGGGAGGAGTAGAGGCAAAAAAGTTAAGTGATGAGGTTAAGGTGTTTAGATTTAAAGAAAGGTGAGGCAACATAATTAAAGAGTGAGACTGCAAAGATTTAAAGGGAGGTTGGGCAAGGGAAGTAATGGGTGAGGAAAGTATTTTAAAAGATGTTCAGATAATTTCAGGGATGACGCGACATGCTAAAATTTACAGGGTTTAGTGACTAGAGAATTAAAGGATGAAGGTAGGATGGTAGAATTTATAGTGAGAAAGGAGTAAAAAAAAAAAAACTAAGGGAGAGGGTAATGTGATGTAAGGGGGCAGGAGCTTGAAAATTTATGGGTCAGAAAATGTGTGAATGCTGAAAGGAGAATATGTGTTACAGAATTAAAGGAAGGATAAAAGTTAAGTATTTCAAGGAAGATACAAGAATGTTGGGCAACGAGAGGGAGGATACCTGTCAGAAAATCAAGGTTAAGTTTTAGAAACTTAAAGAGATCAGAGGTGTCAGAAAATGGACGTAGGTTGTTACAGAATTAATAGGAGAGGTTTCCGAGAATTAAAGGAGACAGGAAGGAAGAATTTTAGGAGCTGGGGGGAGAGGGAGTTAAAGAATTTCAGGAAGAGAGGGTTAGAGAAATCAGAGGTTGGAATGGGAGGGGTCAGATACTCAGTGTTAAATGATGTGAGATAAATGGAAGTGCAAGGAAATTAAGAAAAGAAAGGAAGAGAAATGCACTAAAACTAAATGAAAAATGGAGGAACCTATTTTGGTTACGTTGTATCGACCACGGCAGAGGAAGATGGGGATGGACTTAAAGGTGGAGGGAGGAGAGCTGCATTTTTGCATATAAGCTCTTAATATGTTATTGTCTCATAAATATTTGTGGTTGGTTGGTTAACGTAAACGGCTATGTTTCTGAGAGAGCTCAAAAAAAGTAAATAAATAAATAAAAAATAATCTATGCCTCTTAACTGAAACAACAGTCACAAACAACCACATACATCAATCTTACACTGCAAAGAGGACAAGCACTAATTCTTGAGTCATAAATGGAACTCCTGTGGTTACTGAATGTGAATCACCTGCCTCCTGCGTCAGTGATTGGGTAGGTCCTGGAGACGGACCCATTTACGTGGTGGCACCGATATAATTGGGTGGCGGAGCTTGACGGTTAGATAACCGTCCATCAGTTGCCTCCCATTCCCCCAAAAGGAGAATAGTGGGCTGCAGGAGAACGCCACCTTCAGCCTTCAGTCCACTAGCTTTACGTTTAAATGAGTCTGGGGCCGAAACAACAATAACAGAGAGGGCTGATACTTTGCATCTCCATCACGTGCTTTAGAAACTGTTGTCAAAACTGTGGGTGCATCCTTAACCTTCGCGGTATATGATTAACTATAAGACGGATATTTACTGTGAACTTATTTTTGAGGTTTTTATACCACTGTCCTTCATGTATACTCAGGGACAAAAGTTTGCCGCTTCTACTTCATAATGGAATGTTTGTCACATCTTCCGGTGCATCATAATTATGAAGGAGCATCATCAACGGGCATAGCTAAGGCCTCCTCAGCATAATATTATTAACCAGCAAAGGAAAAAGTGAAACAGAAGAGGCTAAATATTAGGCGAATTTTTAACCCAGGGTGTACCATGTGGGAAATACTCTGCACTGCTTATTATGTTCATTATTTGTGTCACTTAAGAACTGTGTAGTAGGCCCTTAATGTAGGTCACTTGGGAGACTTCATAGCACCTCCTTCTTAGTGACTTAGTCTGCGCATCACACTTAAATATCCCCTTTTATTTATGCAGAGTATGTCGATATTAAAGCGACACAAAGAATACACAAGAGAATTGTGTCGTGTTATATGCAAAATAAATCGCTTAGGAAGAGGTGTTGCAAAGCCTATTTCAGTATGCTATTTAAGACATGGCTGACAACATACTTCTCCAGCCAGTCACTGCTCCTGCACCATGCAGTGACATCACGCTGGCTACTTTATAATCTGTTTGAGTTCAACTCTCTCCCCATCTCATAATTTAAAAAAAAAATGGTTCATCAATCAAGGAGAGTCAATTGAATCTACAGCAGTATCAACTTAAGCATGAAAATTAAGAAGTGGCAAACTAGAAATCGTTGTTTTCCAGTTTTGCAACAAGAATATCGCTTATGAGGAGAGATGCGTATTCTGTGATTAGCAAAAGGTCGACTGATGGTATCTTTATGAATGTTTAATTTGACACTAGAGAAGAAAAGATCCTGGGATTGCCTACCCCATATTCATTAACAAAGTATTTCTTATTACGCCTCATGGTTTAGAGGATGGAACGCTTCGGTCAGACGACCTGGCATAAGTTTAACACCAAAGATGTGGAGGTTTTCAGTCACGTGATCAGAAGGCTGGTCACCTACCCTTCAACGTGGCGGTCTTCTATTACTGTAGCCTAGTGTCGGGTTCCTAATCTCGAAGCTGAAAAGAAAAATGGGTAGATGTCTGTGTTTCTTATGGTAAAAAATTTATGTATCAGTCATGATGCCACTTGGCTGGATGTCAACAAGGACTGCATTACAGCAGGAGGATTCGTAACATCATTTCCTTGCAAATTTATTTCACTTCAATATTTTCTTTGATATCATGCATAGCTTATTTCTTAATAATAGCAATATTTTTTTTATGCAAGCATGAAGGAACCAAAGGCCAGAAGCCAGTAAGATTGTTCCTTCTAAGATAGAACAAAAATAATATTACAGAGAACCAAATTTAAGATCTGTCAGAAATAGTTCACTGGTATTAGTAAATCACAAGGTGACTTGTGTACTCTGTTTTCCCCCATGTTCCTGTTCACCCAGCAGTACAAATGGGCACCTGGAAACTTTGGCCTCTCAAAATCACCCTCAGCTGCAGTTATCATGAAGTACTGTTACATTCAGTGTGGAGAGGGACACCTTCACGTGGTCCACCGATATAACGATATAACCAGGCGACTCCACTGCTCAACTATACAAAAGTCTCTCAACTTCCTCCCTGTTGCCCGAAAGAAAAGTGAAGGACTGCAGGAAAAGGGCATCTTCAGTCTGCAGTCCATCTTGTTCACGGTCAGAGAAACTAAAGATCACAAAGGAAACCACTTCGTCCACTGTCAAGCCTAAATCTTATATTTTTTTCAGACTAAGCCCTATTCTAGTTGGCAAAGGAAGTTTGGTAACACGTTTAGCAAACTGTTTTGCGTATTACATCATAATATTCTTTCGTGTGTTATTTTTATCATTTTAATCTGGACATGCCCTATACGCGTGACATACAAGAGGAGAGTTGGACTCGATATGCCAAATGCATTTCTGAAGAAGTTGCTCTTAAATCTGTTAAGCCATATAAAATACTACCAAGACATCTTGCCCACACCGTACATTGAATTAACATGCTTATTTATCTCTTCCCCATACTGTTTTCCTCTTCTTCATGTTTATTTTCGTCTGTCATGCTTATATTCCCTTACCACATGCTTGTCTTCCTTTCCCTCCTGCTTTTTTTTTTTTTTTCTGCCCCGTCTCCCTTTCTCCCCTCTTTCTCTTTTTTCCCTTCGGTCAGATATGTTCTTCCTCTTACACTACTCACGCCCTTTTTCTCTTCATTCCCGCACTGTCTTTACCCTCCTCCTTCTCCCAGTTCCCCTCTTCCTTTTGCACCTCCCCTTCCCATTTTTCTCATGTGTCTCAGTCCCTTTCCCCCCTTCACCCAGTCTCTTCTTTCTTTTATTTCCCTCCCCCATTTTCCCATTATTTCTCTTCGCTATCCCAGTCTCCCTCCAGTTTCTCCTCCCAGTTGTCCACTTTTTTCTTCCTCACTCTCAGTCAGGATCTGATGTTCCTTTCTAGCCCCTTTCCCTCATCCTCACTTTTTCTTTCTTCATCCCAATTTCCCCCCGATTTCTCTTTCTTCCAGTTTTCCTCTTCTCTCTCCCTCTCTCCGCGTCAGGCCACGATATGCCACTGAGTAAACACTGCCACACAAACAGTCACTGGGGGCAGCCGTAAACTCTCCAGGAAAAGAGATTTATTGTAGGTGCGTCGTCCATGTTTACCCACCACAACACGATGATTCGCGCTCCCCTTGTCTAACCGCAGCTCCCTCCACCACCACCGCTACCAGCATCTCTATTGATCTTTTATTTGTCTAACTTTGCTTTAAACTAACAGTGTGGT
>NC_136966.1:4946169-5131169 GCF_032717465.1 Coenobita brevimanus
CTGCTGTACCCCTTTCAAGCACTTCACCACTCCAAACCTCCATCCTTACTCATCACACTACTAAAATGTAAACGTACTCACATTTTCCAATTCCTCATATCTAACATCGCTGTACATTCACTAACTTCACCTCTCTCAAAGACCATCCTTTTACTCTTCCCTACATTCACCTTTAGGTTTACGTTTCTTACACACTATCTCAAACTCATCCACCAAGCCTTGCAACTCCCCTTCATCTTTTCTTCAACACAGTATCATCTACAAATAACAATACAGGAAGTTTCCAAGCTTTATCGCATCTCCCACCAGGGCCACTCCAACATCACATACCCTACCTTGTACCTCTTTTATTACCCCATCAATAATACGAATTGAACAATAGCGGAGACATGACACATCCCTGTTTTAAACTAACTTTCAAAGAGAAAAATTCAATGTAGTTCTACATCCACACGCACTGCAGCCTTAACACCATCATGCCACTCTTTAAAGCATTCAACAACTTCTTCCATCTACTCCATCAATATGCTTAACACTTTCCACAAATAACTTGTCTATCCCACCCCTGTCATATGCTTTCTCCGTCCATGAAAGCCGCACCATAACTTCTTTCCCTTCTCTAGAAAACTTTCCACTAAAGATCTAAGAATGAATATCTGATCTACATAACTTCCCTCTTCCCTTCCCTAAAGCCTCTACTATTTCTTCTCCAACTTAATTTCTCTAACTTTCTCTAACTCTGTCTAATACAGTATCCTACTGCATGCACTTTTCCTATTATACTAAGAGACAAATGCCCCTATGAATTACCACACACTTCTTTTTCCCCTATTTGCTGTACGTAATTAGGATTGTAAATGGATAATACACTTACTTTTTGTTACTTTGAGTGGTGTAGTCATTGTCATTTGGTTGACATTTTAATTTCTATTTCATTTGGTGACAGTATATATTTTCATTTTTATTCTGGCGCTTGAGAGAAATCTTGCTCCTAGCTATCTAATTTATAATAATTAGGGATAAAAAGCTTGATGAAGATGATGATGATGATGATGAGGAAGCGTAGAAGGAAAACTAGGAGGAGCAGAAGGATGAAGGGGAGAAGGAAGGAAAGAAGAAAAGAGGAGGATAATGATGTTGGTGATAATACCCACCACTGTTTCAATTTCACCACATCACTTTCACTTTCGCTGTTATATTTACGTAAATCATTCCATTTCTGCTTCTTTCATCCCTGTTTCTTTTTACATCATACACAGTTTTTCAGTGTTTATTCATTATATTTACATGCGCAGCAGCAGCGCACAATAATACCACGTATCGCTCCAGATTTTTAATCGAGCAAATATGAAATTCCTATACATAAAATGCGAAAAGTTGGATGTATTGCTGTGATGATTCCTATGATAATTCCTATGATATGAATGAAGAATGATTTCATTCACCAATGGTAAACTTTTAATGGTGCATTATTTTTTACTCATGCTTTGAAATAGAGTGAAACCATCTGACTTATCACATGATGTGAATGGATGACGGGCGCCTCAGTACGAGTAAAACGTTTCTATAATGTCCAATAATCTCTTTAATTTTGCTTCTTCCACTTGTCCACTCTCTCTTTTTCTCCATCCGCTCACCTCTAGCCTTGAGCCAGGGAGTGGTGTTACTATTAACTGTCTGCCGCTGAAGATTCGATGAGCTCCAGCTCGTACTTGAAAAGGTTCGACTGTTTTCCTGGTACACGATCCGTCTGATGCCGCAAAAATGGTCATTATGGCTGGATTAAAGGTTAACTGGATGCTGCCCTCACTCCTATTTTTTTTGCACCTAATTATCACTTCCGTGGGTAAATTAAAGATGGCCAGTTACGACAGCGCCGTGGTGTAAGGTGGTGTCCAGTCTGATTGAAAATCACAACTATCTGTCCTTATAGTTTAGGCTCCATTCAAAAAGGGAAAACTCATATATATCACTTATACCTACAAAATTAAGTAAATCCAAAATAAAATGCATATATTATCACTGTTTACTTTACCACCATTTATTTCCATGCTTCCCACATCATTTGTTTATCAGTCTTTCAATAATCTGATTTTATAAGAAATCCCTACTCAATGTAACGACCATCTCGTCCTTCTCTTCCTCTTCCTTACATTCTCATCCTGGTTCTTTAACTTTCTCCCCAATCCTCCCTTATCCCCAAAATGGAGCAGCATTGTATGACACTTAATTCTTTTCAATAATAACTTTAACAAGTCATCTTCCATTCCCCCACTAAAATCTTCAGATGTGCACATATTACAAATGACCCACGTTGGGAAAGCAGATATCTTTCTGCTAGTTCCCTTTGCCAGAAACTCTACCATAGATGATACCAGCCAGAATGTCTCAGTACTGGAACTTGATTCTCCCGAAATTGCCCCACTTAAAATACCAGACAAGATATGTAAATCCATCCTAGACCAACGTTTACCTGAACCAACAACAGCTCCAGGCCCAGATGGAATTCCGCCAATTGTTTCTCTTGAAAAAAGTGTTCCCCTGAACTTGCCTCTGTCCTAGCTAAATTATTCAGACTATGCATAACGTACTTCTTTATTCCCAAATTCATGGAAAGAAAGCCAATATCCACCCAGTTCCGAAGAAAGAGAAGTTCGTCTGAGCCCCTCCAATTACAGACTAATAGCTGTCACATCTTCTCTTGGTAAGGGATTTGAAACTTTGAATTAATAAGCATATTGTTAAACATCTTGAATCCAACAACTTAATTAGTGATAGACAATACGGTTTTTCGCCATGAAAGATCCACCATTGACATACTCTAATCTCTTAACTCACTTCACCATCCATCAATCAATTGATCTTTTTGGAGAATACTCATGCAGTAGCTCTTGATATCTCTAAAGCTTTCGACAGAGTATGGCACCGTTCCTGCTGTCGACAAACTCCTTACTAACTAACGTCTTTTGTTCATTTGATTTCTTCTTATCTTAGTGACAAAGAAAATAAGAGTAAAAGTAGATGATGTATATCCGAATTTCCACTCAATTAACGCCAGCGTGCCGCAGGGATCGGTTCTGGCGCCAACCCTATCTTCTGGTTCATATTAATGATCTCTTATCTGTCACTCACAATTCCATTCACTCATATGCAGATGACTCAACACTACATAGTTCATTCACACTCCAGACATCCATTTACAAAGTCTAATATCTCTACCTCTCAACTCAGATGCAACCAGCCATCTCCATAAATCAAAGAATCTATCTACAATCAGTGAATGGGGACAAAAACAACCTTGTCTCTTTTAATGCTAGTAAAACTAAATATATACAGTTTACTAATAGACCAGATATTGCCAGATTCGTACATTACCTTTCAGTGCTACTAATATTCCCATCTCCATCAAAGTATTGAAATTCTTGGTGTCTCACTTAACAGTGCCCTCAGCTGGACCTCTCATGTCAGATCACTTGCTAAAACCGCCTCAAAGAAATCTTGGATTATTCAGCGTACAGAGGTCCAGTAACTTCTTTGCCGATGAGCAGTTAGCTATAATTTATATAAGGAAGTCATGTGTGCTACTCAAGCTTGAATATTGCTCACTCCTTGTGGAATGGTTGTGGAGGAGGTTGCATTAAGACAACTAGACAAAATTCAAGAATAAAGCCGTTAGAATCTCATTAACAACCCTGCCATTACATATAAAATGCATTACCTGCCTGCAAGTAAGAAGGAATGTTGCCTCACCTTGCATTATTTTACAGATATATTTTTTTGGCAAATGCTCAGACGAAGTTGGAAGTCCATGGTGCCACCTTTCATATGCCTTCCCTCGTGCTACACGGGCATCTGGTAGCGCTCATGACTGGAATGGCACTCTCAACCATATTACCCAGAACTTCTGCCTATCAGAATTCTTTCATTCCCCCGAACTGCACTCTCTCTGGAACTCGCTTTCCCAGAGTTGTTTTCCTCCAAATTTCAACCCACAAACTGTTCAAGTCTAACAACCTGTTAGCAGATATTTTATGAACAGAGGACACCAGTAATCTGGTGTATGGATTATTATTTTTTTTACCCATTTGTTTTTCCTCCCTCCGTTCTGTTATTTATAAAAAAAAAAAAAATTGACGGGTATTTTTCATTTTTATATAAATTTTTTGCCTAACACTGCATCTTGTGAAGTACGGCTTATAGGTATGTCATTCTCTATTCATTAGCAACGTTTCCCTTTAAAGTATATCCCATTCCTCACTCACGTATATTCACACTTTCGTAACTTATTCCTCAGTTATCTAGCCATCTTTTGCCCAACGCTGCATCCTGTGAAGGGTAGCATGCAACCATTCCTTTCTCTGTCCACTGACAAGCCAGCGCTCCACATTATACTTCCTGCCTCACATATTCACACACTCGTACTTCATTACCTACCAATCCTTTGCCAGGCGCCACATCCCATGAAGGGTGGCCTGCAGACGTTTCTGTCCCTACTCATTAACGAATCATTCTTACTCGTGAGCATATTCTGGTTGGCGCAGCAGACTTGGTACATCTCCTTCATTAGTTATTATTGTCCATCTGACACCTTAGTTTCCCTCATTATATATATAAATACACACGTATGTGTGTGTGTGTGTGTGTGTGTGTGTGTGTGTGTGTGTGTGTGTGTACACATCTGCATAATAACCTAGTGTGCATCAGGAACATCCAAGAGGTTGCTCAAGTATGATGTGCAAAATAAATCTATCATTATCATAATCATCATTATTTTATTGTTCCCTCAAAGGAGTACAAAGTACAAAGGAAAGCAAACAGCAAAAGACCTTATAGTCCTTTCGAGGCTGCTTGTTACAGAATAGACTATAACTACGTGATCTAATTCTACATGCTGAAGGATAAGGATAGTAGAGCAAGAAGTGTATTGTTGCTTAGATTTAGAATTTTTTATTTAGCGTACGGCAGACTTTCTATCGTGGTGGGGATAGTAAGTTTCAATTAACCCCGTTAGGCCAATGATGTATTATTTATTCCATTCTTACTGCCTCTGTCATTTTGTTCAGTTTTCTAGAGACCATTTGTAGTGAGGGGATGAGAAAGAGTCTCAGGTAACCCTTTCACAACCAGATGTCTCTACCTAAACTGAAGGAAGTCGTTTGGTGGTAGCAAGAATATACTTTAAAAATAAGTCCCCGGATTGAAGTGATAAACCCCTTCAGTAAATTGAGATCTTATTTTGTTCTTCTCACCGCCAGGACATTTTATTCAACTTAGTTCACCCCTCGTAGTCAATGGGCTAGGTGCCCAAAATTCGTGTTTTAGCACAAGCATTTTTCTTACTGTTTTCTATACTGAAGGTGCAAGTACAGAAAAATGACGTCGAATCGAATTCTGTAATTCATCGGCCTCAAATTTAGAACACGTAACAGATAATGAGTAAATGTTTTTTCATTCAGTAGAAAATGTTGTATTTATCATATTCTTACTGACATTATATTTTTCTTTGGAAGAATTTTCCAGTAGTAAATAGGTTAATGAGGGCTTTATCTACCACCACCAGTTCGAAAAGTATATCCTGAGTTAAATAAAATCGTCTTAAGATACTAAGACAAATAATGAAAAAACGTTTTCATAATGAAACAGGTTATCCCATTAATTTTTCATTATGACTAAATTTAATATAGTATTGCCAAATAATATGCAGTTATATCAAATTTCATATAATGTATTCAGCTCAAACTTATGTATGTATACATAAAATAGTAAATCTTAATGTGTTCCTGGCACCTACCTAAAAGAAAATCTCATACAAAGATTATCATTAGGTTGATAGAATGTATACCTCTATAGGAGTGATATTAGGCATCTGAGAAATTATTGTACTCAAAATCTAATGGTTCTTTCGCTAAGCACACACACACACACACACACACACACACACACACACACACACACACACACACACAGCTGCGACATACCTCCTTAAGTCCATCCATGTATCGACAAAATTATTTGCACTAAACTACTCCCCTCCCTCCCTCCCCCGTCTGCCTCCCTATTTGCACATTTGACAGCCGGCCCTATTGTTTCTTCTCTTTATGCTGTTATTTGCTTTCTTATCCTCACATCTGGGCCTTTGTAACCAGCCCTCACAGTCACTCTTTTAATGGCTGTTGATCAATCTTTCTCGAATTCCATAATGGGCGCTGCTGTTAATGTTTTAACCTGTTCAGTATAATGGCGCCTTTTATATTCTACCATGGCTGTCACCAGACCCCATCTTTAGGGGAAATATAGGATTTGCAAGATTATGATGATGATGATGATGATGATGATGAAGATGATAATACTAGAAGATATAATTCAGTTAATGAGAGTCCTTAGTAATGAAGGCACATGTACAAGTAACTATCTAACCTTCAAGTCCAAAGGGAATCTCGTAAGCTAAAAAAAAGTTTCCGGAGACAACAAAAATACACAGAAAAGTACACTAGTGTGCTCTCTTGTAACTCATCGCAGGACTGCTCCTCCCACTTGTCAGCCTCACACCGCCTCAGCCAAGAGACTCTCTTCTCCCTTGTAAACGCCCATTATTGTTGTGGTTTATGTGACTAGTTTATCCCATCCGTTATTAGACTCTTTTTACCAGCAACATGGACCAAATTTTCATCCTTTTGCAGCTTATTTTTCGTAGACCAATGGCAGAAAAAAATAATATTACTATTCTATATCCTTTCCACAGCACATTTTCGTGACTAGCATCAAACACTAGTATTACAAATCTGTTGTTACAACTCAGCATTCAAGATGGAGAAATGACATTTCGATCAAGACAAAGATTCAATGAATGGGGTATAGGACGTCCATGGGCTTCAGACCAGCCATATGCAGATTGTTAAGAATGCTGCACCCCAGGCCTGGCATATCTTGTGTGTTGTGGGGACGGCTCAGTCTGTGTGTGAGAAGCGCAGATATTTTGGCTGCCTCAAGTAATTAGTAATCATGTATGTACAGCGTGGCAAGGATAATGGAAAGTAGAAAATTATGAATGGCAGATATCGGTAATGCACGAGAATCAACCAGCTAAGAGACAATGGGGTGTAATATATGGACCACCTTGTAGATCACAAGTGTTTAGTGGCTTGGCTGGTGACAGACTCGCTGCAACTGGCGAAGTTATCCAATCTGTATTCTATTGCGTCTGATTTCAACTGCCCCCCCGCCCTTCCATTTTAATACTAACTTATTCCTGTTGCTCATATCTGTATTATCTATTCTACCCTCCGCTGCACTTCCTCTGGTGCTGTAACCTGCACATCACCTGTTATATTCCCCTAATGGCTATCAGTGACATTCCTTTTCTACTGTCCCCTGCACTTCCTTTTCTTTTCACCTGCATTCTCACTTACACTGTCGTCTCCTCCCTCTTCTCTCCTTCACCACCACTTCCCCTCTTCCATCCTTCCCCCGTCTCCATTATTACCGCTCATTATTAAAACTGATAAACCACTGTCCTGCTCTCTCTCTCTCTCTCTCTCTCTCATTATCCACCATCAAACGAGCCCCCGTCCTTCATGCGCTATGCTGTGGGGCCACAAGGGGCTTTATAATGTCACCGGTATTGCCCCACGGCTGCATAATTAATGTAGCGCCGCAATTTCCCCTCTTAGCCCAAAGTCTGGAATAAATGATGGCGCCCAAGACGCTGATTATGAGCTACAGTAAGTATTCATTATAATATGCCTAGTTTATTTCTGTTTTCCATATTAAGTTCATGGTCAGTTAAACAGGTTTCCTTGATTAACGTGTCATTGATCGATTCCAGGTTGTTCAGATTTGTGGATAAATTTTGCATCTCCCTACGTCCCCTTTGAGAAAGCGGTAATGTTGAGGTCCTGGATGTATTTTCGATGGTTGTGTGTCGTATTTCTGGGGGAGACCATGATTTGGTAAACAAAATTATTGACTGCTTGATGTAATCGATAGGTAATCAGCCAAAGTCTACTCACCCTTCTTTCACTGATACCTATGAGGCTGATTTCCCAGTTTGCCTCAATTTACAGTGCAGTATTTATCAGTTGTTTGAGGAGTTTCGATTTTCGGACACACATCTCTGATTTATAAAGACCGCTGACTTTACTGTAGGCACTCTCATATACCCTCACACTACAGGTACCTCGTTTAGGATGAAAGCTCTTAATGAAGACCCACATTCATAAACTCTCCTAAGCTTAATCTGTGAGTATGATTGTGTATACTTTTATATTCACATATGCTGCTTTCAAACACTTCAGAATGAAATAAGAGTGAATATGAGTGATAAAATGTGCAGAACAAAAACATCAGCTATAAAACCGAGTTGCTGTGGAGATTTGTTTATCATAAATCTTTGTTAGGAGTCATTATAACTGCGGCTCTAGACATCGTGAAATCAGTTTTTTTCTCAGAATAAGATAATCAGTTTTGTCAGTATTAGAGAAGTGTTAATTAACCCTTTCCACGATCCGGGTTTTCCTCAGCTAATAATAATAATAATAATAATAATAGTAATAATCGATGGTTTTATCACCATGAGACTGCATGTCTTTCAGCAAAAATCAGCAATTTATTTAGTACGCGTCAGTAAGCAAGTAGTGTTCATTATTTCTTCGAATGTTGTGTGTTTTCCTCAGCTGAATAAATGAGCTTACGTTTATCACATCTCGAAAAGTTACAGACATTAGGAACTATATGGAACAACGAAATGGGATAAGCATTCGCTCAGACATCATTCAAGCCTTTGAAATCCATACATTCCTTTTCCTCCCTCTCCACCTCATCATCATCATTATATACACTCAATTACTTTTTTGTTTCACTCAAAGATGGGATGTGGGAGGATCCAGAAAAAAAGAAAAAAGAAAAAAAAGAATATGACGAAGGTGAAAAGATTATCAACAGCATGTCCAGTTAGTTGGACAAACCATCTGCGTTTTGTGTGTGTGTGTGTGTGTGTGTGTGTGTGTGTGTGTGTGTGTGTGTGTGTGTGTGTGGTAAATTTTCTTTTGAGATGCGCTTCCCATATCCTAAGCAAGTAAATTTGTTCCCCCTCCTGCTTGATAAAAAGGCGAGGACGTTTGTAAGACGGTGCTAATTCTACCCCACGATGCATTATGGGACAAGTACTAAGTGGGGTACCAATTAGCGCTGTACCTCTAAATTGTATATTGTGAGGGGCGCAAGTGAGACTGATGCATTTCCGGTGATTTTTTTTTTTTTCTTTTACGCACCAGGTTAAAATGCTCGATGTGTATTAAGTTTTGAAAAGTTCTATCCAATTTGATTCCTCTCTTGCTTAAATAGCTTCCCATCCCTTCTCAGTTTCGTCTTTTTCCACTTTGACCACTTCTTACTTCTCTTACTTTGGTTCCTTACCACTTGGCCCCTAACACTTCGTTATCACTTCGTCCCCTCCCACTTCGTTTTGCGATAATGAAAGCTAAAAGTCGAATCAACAACGGGTTTTGGAGCACAATGAGTGGGATGGGGATGAGGGAGGGATAGTGCGGAAATTATGTGGAATGAGGGGCAGTGGGGCAAGGAAGGGGGAAAGGGTGAACAGGATGGGGGTTAGAGGAAGAGGGAGTGAGAAGGAAGGGTATACTGGCGGTGCTCAGTAGATGTTATAATGCCACAAGACACACCACCAAGGTATATTATACCCCTGGCCTGCAGTCGACGACGCTCAGGTGAAAACATGATGGAGATCGTAATATTTGTAGTAACAGAAACAGAGAGATTTGCACTGAAATAATTAGAATTCTGTGTGGCTGCGGGGGCGAATATATATATCTACAGTATATGCAGATCTCTCTCTCTCTCTCTCTCTCTCTCTCATATATATATATATATATATATATATATATATATATGTAATTATCAGAGGTTATTCTAGGATTGGTTTTTCGTAAAACTTGTTTATCAACAAAGGTCCAGTTTTCAAATAATACGGAACTGCAGTTAATGGATGATATTATGAGTAGGATTATGATGAAAACAATTTTCGTCCATAAGTACTCCAGTAACTCTAGTTCCGTAACGTGTGTGTGTGTGTGTGTGTGTGTGTGTGTGTGTGTGTGTGTGTGTGTGTGTGTGTGTGAATCTTTAATACATTCTAGATTGTACAGTAATTGTGAATGTGATGAGAAAATGCAATAATTCCTCTAACACAGTACGCGGGTAATGCATACTCGATACGAAGGTAATACAGTACTCCCGATTCTGCCTTTCAGTGTGACGTATTTTTTTTGGTTTATGCTTTCCTATCTCTAGACAATTATCTTTGCCTTATAAGGGAACTGAAGACATTAGATATAGCCTTCATTAAACCTATTCTCTACTAAAGGGCTCCCCATATTTATTAAATTTGCTTATTGGTGTCAGGAAGCAAAAAAAAGAAAAAAATCGTAATCGATATGAATGTGTTAGCACCAAACAGACCCGTTGAGAATCGTACCCCACACCAACAAAGCTCCGTCCAGCACTGGGATATGCAAATCTGGCCTTCGTAAAGCGTCATTACCTCGGCCCAACCCACGTCACGGGGATCACTGTCATTACGATGGTGTTAATGGCTGGCATTGTGGATCCGGCACTGATTACGGCTGGATAGCGCACAGGAGGTTACGGTTGGTTGGGATGGGTCAGGTTAGATTCGACTCTCTCTCTCTCTCTCTCTCTCTCACACACACACACACACACACACACACATTTTTTCCTTAGAGTCTTCTTCTCACACTTGTATTCCCCTCACTTACTGAACTGTCATCTCTTCCTCCCATTTCTCCGTGCCTCCTCTCGCATCCTTTCTGTATCTACTTTATCACTTCTCATCCGTCTTCCTTCCTACTCTTTGTCTTCCTTCTTTCTTGCTTCCTTCTTCCTTCCTCTCTCTTCCTTCGCTTCCTTTTCTCTTCCTTCCCTTCTTCCTCTCTTCTCTCCCTTCCCTCACTCTTATCTGCCTTTCTTCTCTCTTTCCTCCTCCTTCCTTTTTCTCGTTTCCGTCGTCTTCCTTCCTCTCTCCCTTTCTTCTTTATTCAATTATCCTTTCTTCCATCCTTATCCTTCCCAAGTCACATTTCTTCCTTCTCATCTCTCTCCCTTCCTCATCATTATCGTTTCATTCTTTCTCCCTCCTGCTTCTATCATTTACTTTTCTCTTCCCTCCTTTCCCTCTTTCCTCACTTCCTTCTCTCATTCCTTCACACTCCCTTTCATCATTTCTGTCTTCTTTCTTTCTCTCTCCCTTATTCCTTCATTCAATTCTCATTTCTTCCTTCCTCCAATTTTTCTTCATCACTCCCGTTTCATTATCTTTTGCATCCTCCTTCAACTTTCTTTTCCTCGTTCGCCTCTTGCCCCACCTCTCCTTCCTTATTCCTTCCCTCCCTCCTGGACGTTGTGCATCTTCGCCTCGCCACCACCACTTCCTGGCTGCTTCTCTCTGCTGTTACTATTTGTCTATTGCCAGACGCCTCAATCCCGTAAAGGGTGGCCACAAACAAATAGCCTCCATGTCGCCGTATCGAACGTCATTTCACCGCCTTGCTCCCATCACCCACCCACGTATTGTAGCGGTCCTCTATTTTAGTGTATTTCTATACTGAGTGGCAAGCCAAATGATTTCCTGTAAACCAGGAAATCATTTACAACGCTATTGGTAACCTTAAAACCAACCAATACGTATTCCCTACGTGACAACAAGTGGGTTGCCGGAGGGTTATTGCCCCTCCCCGGAAAACAACTAACTAAAAATACGAACAAGAAGCCTTCTGTTACCACTTAGGATTATTATCTTTGTCTCCCGCACCCTTGATCACCACCGCCACATCCGGGCAGCGCTATTACACTCCCAGATAATTATAACCCACCTAATGCTGCTGTAGCTGCAGCACTCCGCGCACAGCCACGATAATACACGTACCAGCAACATTATACCCTTGTTCGTGGCTTCCAAGTCGGTAGGACTTTGGCTGTTATGTCCGTACCCGTGGTCTGGTCCTTCACCCATGTGTCAACAGATGGTTCCACACCCTCTCACATGCCGCCAGCCCCAGACCATCTTTGCCTCATGCCAGGCGTTTGCATTAGTTTGGGCAGACTTAAGAGGCTGATTCGGTTAAATAACAAGCAGTGTATACCTACGTGTAATATGTAAAATAAATCACTAAGGGGGAGGTGCAACGAAGTCTCCCATACCACATAGAATACGGCCAATATCTCGATAAGGAACCGGCATCCATACGTCAGTGACACAGGGTAATTCATAAGATAAAGCAATAACCGCACACGCGATCTTGGCAATGCATGAGTGAGACACAAATCACGTGGGTGTTTTCTGATACACTTCCCTGTAACACAAGTGTTGTTATATTCGGTGTAACGTTTTGCTGAGTGTAGAATTTTTGCCGTTAACCCCCTTGATATGTGACGCCATTTATTATATAATAGCACAAAGTGTGTGTGTGTGTGTGTGTGTGTGTGTGTGTGTGTGTGTACAGTAATTTTTATTTAGGAAAACGAAATTTTGCGCAGTGGTAGACCTGCACTCGGACTTGGTTTTGTTCACCCCCCCCTCCCATAGGCCAAGTCTCCCTGGAGGGGCAACGCTGGATGTACCTGCTATTTCTTTTAATTATGCTAGCTGCTTCCAGACAATTTTATGTAGCCTGAGAGACTACTTAATAAGGAGTCGCAAAATGTATAATTCATTTATCCCTTTAGTAACACAGGGCTCTACAAAATTGCATAAAATATTCTGGTACCATGTATATATTGTAATGGTCGGTTTGCACACGCCAGGCATGGACGGGCAATTCTACATTACACGGCCAGGCCGTGTTTTACTCGTCTTGAAGTGCAACGGATCCGTGAGAATAAGGAACATTACAGTACTATCACTTAACAGTGACCCACCCAACTTGATGCTTCACGCACGGGTAGAGGTGAGGAAGACTTTTAGTTTGTCAGATTAAATGTGCATATTTCTATAATAGTAGCACAATAAACAAAGAAAGAAAGTCAGCTGTTCATGAGGTTAAATCCTATTCTGAGAGATGTCTGATTTCGATGTGGAACAACTGTAGGTATTTTATCTTAGCCTGGCCCAGATTTTCGTCCTATTACAACATGTTTCACATATTTCGGTTAACAGAAAAAGACAGTACTGCAGCTTTGCACCCTTTTCTTTGCATATCTTCATGACTGGCATCATATTTTAATGTATAATGACAATTCAGCACTGAAGACGGGGAGATGCTAAGTTTAGGTCAAGTTAAACGGATTTGATCTCACCGCTGAATGCTAAGGAAAATATTTACTCCGTCGGCTTTTTGTTTAGTGAGGGCAACTTTTTATTGCATTGTACTTTTTACTACCATTCTTCGATTTTCTTTAACACATATGAGACCTTTTTCTGCAAAAAGGTTGCATGCAGTTCGTGTTCACCGATTTTTAAACAATGACGCCTATATTTTATTCTTCCAGCAGCCAGACGATTATATTAATCGTAGGAGAGCTTTATCATATTAAGGTAATAGGACAAAGAATGAATATAAAGAATGGTTTGTATTACTACCTTCAGTGTGATGATGTATTTTTGTGCTTTATTACTGCCATCACCTGGCGATTTCATTCAACTAAGGACAGACCTCAAATGCCGTAGGGTTTAGTGGAGGGTCTATTCACTCCTTCAGATCGAAAAGTCTCTCCAAAGGTAAGTGCAATAATAGAAATAATAGAATACAGAACACGTCACCGGAGTCCAGTATATAAGCATATTGGGTCTGTGGTTAATGTTCTAAGTAACAAGTGACTGCCAATGGATCTGATGGCTTGAGTGCTGAATTGTTGTTGTTGTTACTGTGGCTTTAGGTTCAGCTGAAGGGTTAACTCAGTGGGCTGCAGGCAAAAGCTGCCCTTCTCCTGCAGCCCTCCTTCATTCTTTTCTGGGATATGAAGCGAGTTAAGGGACGTTTGTATGGCCGGGCATTGGAGTCGCTCAGTTATTTCGGTGCCACCCACGGAGACCAATGATGAGTGAATGTATTGTCCATTTCAAAGGGCCTTCATGGTCTAGCATTGAAGAAACTCTGTCTCCTGACTGCGGCAAAAGAGCTTGTATATCCCACTGATTGATGAAGCTATATTGGTCAGGACCCAACATACCTGGCAAATTTTAGGGTTTTGAAGCATACAAAAAGAATTCCTGGGAAATGGTAGCCTGAACTGGCTCTGCGAGGTGCCAGTTCAGCCCTCCCTATAAAGCACTATTATGATGCCGATGATGATGATGTGGGTGCAACAGCGAACTGGAGAAAGTTTAAGTTTCTTTCTTTACCGAGAGTCAGTGGGTCTACATATCACGTACGTCCGTTGTTATGTAAATAAAAGGATGGACTTTATTCTATGTGTCCGACTGTGAGCATAAGCTAACTAGTCCGTTCCCTAAGGCCCAGCGGTCCCGTTGCATGTGCAAATTCTACACGTTTTCACAAGCAAGTCCTGGATACAATATTATCACCAGTTCATGTTTTAATTGCCCTTTCCTCAAAGTCTTGGGTTCTTTCGCTACTTCGGTCAACAGCAACATAGTACTTCACCATTACCATTACCATCACATCCCAACTCTTCTCATACTGCCATCATGCTTAACCATCACCATCACCACTATCATTACCACTATCACCATAATCCACGTCTTTTATCAACACCTCCCCACCCAGTCTTCATTATTAATGCCACCAAATTACCCCACCATTATCATCATCACCACAATGGATTTCCACTTGTCAATACCACCAGCGTCAGCCATCATCATCACCACAACCTCCAGAGTACTCCATCTTTACTGCTACCACCACACACTACCATAATTATCCTATCAGCACCCCCACACTCGACCTTCATCACCAACACCATAGTCTTCAGTCATTTTCAAGTCTGTCAGTCACCATCTCCATCATAAGTGAAATTATCCCCCAACAACGTCTATTACTGGTGGTAGATGGTGGTGACCATCACCCCACTCACTTGATGTAGTGGTGCCTACTTCTTCATTCTCTTTTATTATTCTTTTTCTGTCTGCCCTTCTCTCTTCCTATTTCTCCCGTCTTTCTCGTCACTTTTTATTACTCTTCTTTCCTTTCTAGGTGGTTTTACACTGAGTGACAAGCCAAATGGTTTTGGGGAAGGCGGTGGCTCAATCGGTAGAGAGGTGGCCTGCAGTCCTACCGGACCCAGGTTCAAATCCCCACTGGGGCAGGGAACAGTTTAAGGATTTGAATTTCATGAAATCAGACTTTACTGATCTACCAGAAGACCCGCCGACATGTCATAATAATATTCCCGCTAATACCAAGACACCAGTCCTGTATGAGACAGCCCTAGCATGTATTCAATATGGACGGTGGGTGTTAGCGCCGAAGTGGTGACATGTAGGTGGTGTATGATATGTAGGAGGACTAGGCCTACTGGGCCTTGATAGCAGGCTGTGAATCCTATGCCCAGAGTCGGACACATAAAAGAAAAAAAAGCAAGGACACCATTTACAGTGCTGGGTGGTAACCATGTAACCAAACCATTCGTGTTCCCTACGTGTCAGCAGTAGGGTTGGTGGAGAGTTAGTGTCCCTCCCCTTAAAACAACTAACTCAAAGACAAACGGCCATCCCTTACGGGATTTTTGGGTCTGGCTATCGATAAATAGAACTTCTATCATCAAGTTCCACCACAACTACCACCACCACACTCTCCCACCATACTGAAGCCTCATCACAACGAACTGCATTATATCTATCGTCTTTAATTTAAAAATTTTCTTTGTTATGATATCTCCCACTTTAATTAAAGTGACCATCTCGGGCCCTGCTGCGGATGTCACTGATTGCATTGCGCGGTTGACCCTTGTGCGGTGTGGTGCGGTGAGGATCTGTCCGTTCTTCCCTTTGGGGCTAAGATGCGAATGAATGTGTTTGAATGGATGAGTAAATGGGGAGTGTGTCGTCCTGTCTCGGCTACCTCCCTTTCCTTGGGGGAAGCAGCCTAGGTATATAGATAGATATACCACTATCTTTATCAAAAGGAAAACGATCCCCCACCAACCACTTCTCTCACCAACAAATTATTCATTTTCATGCTTTCGAAACACCATCATTCTCACTACCACTTTTATCATTATTCCCACCACCACCTCCATTCCCAACCTTTTGTAAAACAATGTTTCCCACCGCTACCATATCCCCACTCTCCTACCACCACCACTCCCCACCATCATCATCATCATTCGCTCATCACCACCATTCTCCCACCATTAGGTCACCCCACGCGGCCTCTGTCCTCCCCTCACCACCACCACCACCACCCAACGGCCTGGTACGGAAGTTATCAGTTAAGGGCGGAGACCGGGTTTTATTGACAAATTACGGGTCACCAACTTTCCCAGAGCGAGGGTCATGGAAGGGAGGCATGGGGGGGGGGAGGGAGAAGCATCAGTGAAGAAGGGAGAGACATCGTGGGGGAGGGGCAGGGACTGGGAAGCATAGAGTGGAGGGGGAGGGGGAAGCAAATATATGTGACCTGGTTCATTTGTCCCATTTCCCTTCATCGCCTGCAACTTACCTCTTGTAAACTGAGCTTTGGTAAATTTGGAAATTCTTGTTGCGCACAACGTCCTGTGTTTTTCGTCTAATTAGGATAGGCTTTGACCTTCTGATCATACTTTTAAAACTGAGTACAGGAAGATTTAAGCAAGCCGTAAATTATAAGTTTGATGTTTATAACTCCCTTGAGGATCAAGTGAAGGAACTGCATCCAACAGTAACACTTAAAGTACAGTGACGTACTATATATTTTATCCTTCACAGATCCAGACGATTTTTTAAATAATTAGAATCTGTTGTGGTGAAAGAGGTTAATGAAGGCAATATCTAAATAACTCCAGGGAAAAGTCTATCTTAAGCTTAATAAAACTGTCTAGAGATGACCAGAATAAACTAAAAATGACAATTAACACCGAGGCAGATAGGGCATTTTCGTTTTGTCTTCTTCTTCAGTAAACATCTTTAAAAATGGGAGCTTTCCATACCCATCGTTGTCTCACGAAGGATTTTCTCCCCTTTGGAAGAAGTTGTCTGACGATAGTCAGATAAGAATAATAAGATATCCCAGTTGTCTTCAAGGAATCAACAGCAAAATTTTGTAACCCTGGAAATCGTAAGGACAACTAATGTACCTTGGGATGATTTGGTCGTGTGGAGAGAATGGCAGATGAAAATTATATTGACTAGGAAAGGGTACGTCAACAAGGTAGAGGGGAGAAGGGAAAGGGACGCCGAGGATGAGATGGAGGGATGGGATGGAGAGGTATATGAATGAGGGTGGTGTGAACTGGAGAGAGGCCAACCTGATGGTGGAGGACAGGTGGACATAGAGGCGATTCGTTTGTGTTCACTCTTCATGGATAAAGATGTCTGGTTATAGATTGATACATGCATACACAGATAGATAGACAGATAGATAGATAAACAGTAATAAAGAATGGCAGAATACCTTTATGAAATCTATGTAGGCTTTTCCACCTTCTCAGAACTACTTTTCCCAGGTTATCATTTATCATTACGTGCATTATTTGTGTTTTATTTCATCCGTGTGCCCTTTTTTATTTATTGTTGTCAGGTTCGGAGACTTTTTCGCACCTCATTCTTACCAGTTTATTTCTACTTAAAGTCCGTTAATAATATCGTGTATGTTATTTATGCAATCCATATTAATATTAACAAGCATTAATATTATACAGGAGTAGAGGAATGTGTGGCATGCTAGAAGGCCTTCTAAGCTGACGAAAGTACGGCTGTCTGTCCACACTTTGAGATGGCTTGGCTAACCTTCACACTCGTCCTTCTACTTTTATGTTTGCCCAGATCTTCGTCCTTTTGTACTTTATTTCACTGAGCCCAATGGCAGAAAAACACGACGACGCAGCCCTATATCCTTTTCCACAGCGCTTCTCCGTGACTAGCATCGTATTCCAGTGCCAATTTACTGATACAGCTCACATTTATGATAGAGAAGTGACAATTTTTGGCCTAATAAAAGTGAAAAGAGTATTTTGCTAGAACACTGATCCAGGGTGGCTGCCACAAAAAGCATACCACAACTCCAATCATCTTTCATCTTCACGTCCTCATGCCAATCCAAGTTGTCCTCCCTCATGTGCTCTTCCACCTTATCCTTTCATCTCATTCTTGGTTAACATCTCTTCATTCATCTATCTGCATCCCATCTATTCATTTTCATTGTCAACCTTTCTTGCTCAGTGCTTTCCATATCTGATTCTTCTGTCTTCATACGGTCTCATACTTGACTTCCTTAGCTAGTATAAAAGTTTTCAGTTAGTATATCATCATTTAGGGTGATAAAACTGTAATATCTCTTGAAGTTTATTTCACCTAGTTCTGTGGCAGAGTAAGTCAGTCTGGTATTGTATTCTAGTGCTAATCCGCTCTTACAATCCGTTATTCAAGATACAGAGAAGACAATTTTAAGCCAGATTTAGGCAAAAAAGTATAGGCAACGTAGCTGTGTTGGTGCAGTGATGGTGGCGTATTGTGGTGCGTGAGTAATGAGCCTCCGTGTCTTTGATGTCAGATGATCAGCAAAATGCTCGTTGATTTGATGCCATTTCTTAACGTGTCTCCCTTGCTCATGCTGCAGTGTAAAAATCATAATCCTGTGCAAGTGTATTTTTGCCTCTGTTCTTTCTTATGTCAGATACCCCTTGATGTGTATTCAGTAGTATGTATGTAGGATAAAGGTGAATGAGGAGATTTCAGGATCATCTTAGTCCAGGAGACAGTGAGGTGAACCTTGCAGTAGGGTATATACAAGTTTTTTTTGCTGTTTCTAGTCCTCCTGGGTGTCCTAATGAAGAATCTGACGGATGCCACTCTGCCATCCTTGGGCATTTGTTTTTATTAACAGAAATTCAAAATGGCAGCCGGACCATAGTTGTCACTGTGGTACTGTGCAGAAGATCAAGAGGATACCTGCTTTAAATACTATGTACAAGCTGTCACTGCTATTATAATAACGTCTATGAGTTTTATTTAACATCATACACATTCATCATGACAATACATGGACATAGTATGGGCAAAAAGCTGCCAAAAGGTATAAAAATAGCATATAACAGCAACAAAATGTATGATGCCAGCAGTGACTAACATTCATCAGTACCAGTAAGTTCTCTAGACTACCCTTCACCAAAACATTTAAAATAAAGCTCTCTACGCTTCACCACAATATGTAAGCTTTAAACATTTACATCCATAGCTCAAAACAGAGATCTATTCATCCAGATCATCCTGACTGTCTGATTCAAGAGGATCATCGAACATCTGCTTAACTGTTTGTTCATTGTTGCACTCGTCCTCTGTTTGGCAGCTGCAGAATGTGGTGCAAGACATCTTTGCACTCTTACAGCTGCACTGCTTAGGACTACATGGTGTGCTGCTTGTGCATCCACATGCGATAACTTTCATCAGGTCTGAAGGTGCTGCAGGCCTTTACATTGTTACTGGATAGGGGACCCCATCTCTGTTATGCCACCCATAGTCTTCTGCATTCACATCTGGGGCTTGCTGCTCATCAACAGCTTTCCACAACATTGCCTGAAGGTGAGCTCGCTTCATGTGGTGAGTGAGTGCCTCGTCTGTTGGCGGAAGAAAGCGGAGATTGAAGCATTTTTCTCTCTTTGTGGTGAAGAGTATGTGGCGGACTTCAGCCATGGTTGTGCAGATCTTGATACCATACAAGAGGCAAAACAGACGACGACCAGTCTCCATCAAGACTTCTTCAGAAGTGTTTGGTTGACCCACTGGAGTAAGATCAAGGTTGTCATGCTTCATCATGACATTAATGGCGGATACTTTGCCTTTTCCAAAGGGACATGAGACTGTGTCACACCCGGTAATCACATGCAAGGGCAAAAGCTGCAAGCTTTTATTACCAAGCTTTCTAGCTGTAGCAGTTATATCGATAACTGCTCCATCAAATTTCCTCACTGTGACCTCCTGGGGGAGGTGGTGTTTCCAACAAAAGTACACCAACAGCACAAACACATCTGTGTCCTCACTCAGTACCTGAATGTGTTCCCTGCTTTCCTCTCTTGCCAAAAGAAGAGTGTAGCTGATGATGTTGATATTGGCTTCTTCACGTCCAAATTCTTCATCCTCCTGACCAATCATCTTCACATTCACATCATCATCATGTGCTGAACAAAGAAGGCCAATGAGTTGCTTTTTGTTGTTGACATTCTTCACGAGCACATTCCTAGCTGGCAGAGGAGTGGTCATTGTCATTCTGATGTCAGGGGGCAGAGCTCCAGATGTACGTCTCTCACGTTCATGGGACTTAATGGATCCCTCCTGGTACAGGTCAAAGATATTCGTACACGTCATGACTTCGAGATACTGATTTGCTGAAGTTAGCTGCCAGCTGTTCCATTGTTGCATTCTTTGGCCAGGAGACGTGGTACAGCATTGCATTACCATCAATGATTTCATCCTCGGGCTGAATGGTTGAATGCTTCAATACTGCAAGATGGCTGACAAGAGAGGATTTGTTGCCTTTCCTCGTATCACCATATTCATCGAATAGACTGAATGGGATGGGTGCCAGTTCATAACTGAGGACATCCTTTAAGTCAAGGCCCCTGTGAGCACTTGTCACGAGCATTCTTGCATACAACCTTTCTGTGTCATACACTGTCTTGTCTCCGACTCTGACTCCTTTCTTCACTGTCTCCATAGTGACCACCTCTTTTTTCACTGGTTCATAGAAACTACAAGAAAACTAAAGCACTACAATATACATTTAGACATACAAAGACAAGATATAAAACCTTGACATCTTCAATGACTTAATTTCAAGAAGATGAAACTGGGAGCAGTGTCTGAATATTACAACGGCTGACCAATTCGCTTATAAAGGAGGGGGTACTTATTTGCCCCTATAAAAAATTTTGCCCAAGGATGCCAGAGTGGCATCCGTCGGATTCTTGTTCAGGACATGTGGGAGAGCAATAAACAACCAAAAAAACTTGTATATACCCTAAAGCAAGGTTCAGCTAAAAAAAAAACACCCGTCTCCTGGACTATCTGGCGGGATGGGGTGAAAAGGTATATGAGTGAAGAGTGTGCGAGCTGGAGGGAGGGCAGACAGACGACAGAGGAGAGAATGACATGAAAGCGATTCGTTTGTGACCACTCATTCCGAGATTAAGAAGTTTAGCTATAGAACAGATAGACAGACAGACAGATAGATAGATAGATAGTTCTCTGTCGTTTATTCCCTCCATTATCCGTTTCCATCTGTCACAAAACAACCAGTTCTAACAGAAATAGTGCAGCTCCTTCAGTCAACTTTGCACACAGGATCATCTTTCTACTCTTATCGTCTCCGGATATGAACCAACAATTGCTAATATATCTGTTATTTTCCCAATTATTTTCCCTGTTCTGGTGATCAAGGTGGTGTCATAATCGATTTGTTTTTGTCTGGCTTAGGTGAGCCACTCTCAAGCAGAATACCAAATCGTGGCTATATGGCATTCGATGAGTCGTACGTAGGAGGCAGGAATGGGTCTCTGTGGTTTCTAGTAAGATCAGCCCTCCAGCCCGTGTACACATGGACGTAAACTAAAGGAAAAGGGGCCAGGGATCTTTGTAAGGTTAATATTGACGCCATATAGTACAGACAATTTATATTCAGGGTTCACTTGCTTCGTTGACCCACAGACGGGCTGGGAACAGTTGAATAGAAGATAGTGTGGTGTGGTGTATAGTGCAGGATGGTTTGCGGCGTGATGCAGGTTGATGTGTGTGTGTGTGTGTGTGTGTGTGTGTGTGTGTGTGTGTGTGAGAGAGAGAGAGAGAGAGAGAGAGAGAGAGAGGTTAAAGCATGGACGAATGGCAGGAAGCAAAGCGAGATTGATGAGGAGAGGTAGATACAAAGAAAAGGAAAATATATCTGAAAAAAAAAAAAAATCATTACAGTTAAAATTAATGGTCTTCCGATTAGAACGCACCAGTCAGAGTGGCGGCCTTGCTCTATTTTCGATCTCGAAGAGGTGACTGGAGTTTTTTCAGTCATGCAGTGCTATCAACTGAAGTATAATACGCTGGTCATCTACCCTGCAATGTACTGGGACTACGACAGCCTAGCCTGGGGTCACTACACCTCGAAGGAAGTAATATGGGACTGGTTATCATCGTTACCGTTTACTGTAAACCAAACTTTAAAAATATATTTACAATGCTAGTGATGTGGTAGAGTGTGGTATGTTATAACTGGAGTAGATACAGTAAGACGCAAATGCAAAAACATCAAACGCATAGATAAAAAGAAAAAATTACACCCCGCAGGAACGGTACTGCACATATGCTTCAGAAGACGGGTTGATAAAAGATTTTAACCGTTTTATATCACATATAAGTTTCCAAAACGGTTAACTACTGTATTACCACAGATCGTTATGTTTTTTCGTATTTGTGGGGTCCCCAGTCCAAAGGGGATAAAACCCCAAAACCAAGTTTGCCGCAAATTGCTCCCAAACTTTGGCGACCCTATTTTCACTTGTAACTCAGCTATCACTAATGATAGAGCAATGATTTATTAACACAACATAGATCCCAATGTGTTTAAATTTAGTCAATATTTATGATATTTACTTATTTTTTTAATCTACCCAAGCTATTCAGGAGCCAACTTAGGGAGCGACTTGCGGCACTCTATTATATACATAGAAAGATACTTATGTCCATACAAAAAATATACATACAATGATTAGATAGATACACAGATAGATATAAAGGTAAATTATGGCCGGTAATAGGTAGATAGATTTTGATGAAAGACTGATAGACGAAGGATAGATAATGGTAGATAGGTGGACATGATAGATGGGTAGATGATTATTAGACAGCTAATTGGATAGACAGGTTAGACAGATGGGTAGATAGATAAGTACCGTAGATGATAGGTAGGTTGATAGACAGCTGGAAAGACATGATAGGTAAATGGATAGATAAATAGATAGTGATAGACAGAAACAGAAACATCTCTTTAACTGTTCAGCCCGAAGCGTGTGACCAATCACAACGCAGGGCCTGCTTACTGATTGGCACACACTGAAACACGTGGAAGGTAACAGATAAACTCGTGTTTACATTCCACATCACCCCCATTGGACATACCCAGAATGTGAAAAGTTGTTATGAGGGAATAAGGCTGGAAATACACTTTGTTTTCAAAGGCTTTTCAACTTTGTGGTGCCATAAGGGGAGTATATCCACCAAGCCGACTTAGAGGAAGGGTGAAAATAGTGCTATCCATCAAAATCCAGAAATCGGGGAATTGGTGCAAAGTCCCCTTCGGACTGGTGACCCCTCATTTGTTCCCTTTAATATTCACTATGATTTAATTGTTAAGTGTTTAGCAGCTGTATGAGTGAAGACAAACGTATATACCAACAATGTTACACCTTCAGCTCAGAAGAAGTTATAAACAAGTGGTGCCAGGCACAACAAACCTCGCCCGACAGCTGTTATTGTACTGCTAAAAATCGGTGACCATGAGTTTGACCTTTCAAGGTCACTAAAGGTCAGATCATGGTACCATTTTAAAAGCCAGTATGGGATTCCGCCGTTTTCAGCTTATAATGGTATGGATATCTGTAACATTGTATTTGACCTTTGAAGGCCAAAGTTCATGAAACCAAAAGAAAGGTCCTGTCGGACTTCCTATATGTTGATGATGATAAATATTTCCTTATTTTCAACCGTTTTCAAGTTATAGCCCCATGAATATCCGTGACCTTGAAATTGACCTTTCAAGGTCACTGAAGGGCAAAGGTCATGGTACCAATGAAAAATCCACATGGAACTTCCTATAATAGTAAATCCTCAAACAGTTCCGAGTCATAGTCTCCTGAATATCCGTGACCTTGAGTTTTCCCTTTCAAGGTCATTTAAGGTCAAAGGTCATGGTACCAATTAAAAGCCGATATGAGACTTCTTATACGCTGATAATAGTATATATCTATCTGCAACCATTTTCGAGTTATAGCCCCCTGAATATCCGTGACGAGTTTGACCTTTCAAGGTCACTCAAGTTCAAAGGTCTTGGTGCCAAATGAAAGCCCATATGGGAGTTCCTGTATGATGATAATAGTAAATATCTCCATCTTCAACCGGTTTCAAGTTATAGCCCTCTGATAGTCTTTGATATTGATTTTGACTTTTCAGAGTCACTCGATTTCCTCCAAAATTTAAGCACTTCCTTTTGGGACCAGTGCCCACATATCCTGCAAGTTTCCTGTAATTTCATTTTGTCCTTTTTTCCGTGATGTGTCTTAACAAACAAAGTAACAAAGAAACTTGACCAAAAGCAATACCTCACCGGACTCCGTCCCGGGCGAAGTAATAAGGACCCAGATAATTACATACAATTTCCCTTTGCACTCACACCGCCTGTCAATTTCCATTAATTATACTCGTGGCTGTGACCACTGTCTGGAATAGTTAATTACAGATTACTAATTACAGAGAAGGACGGAAACGGCAAAGCAGAAGTGGGCCCGTATTTATCTACTCTCCTAAGCTGTGTGTAAGATTGATTTACATACATCTGTCTTCAGTGAAACAGCTGCCATGCAATTCACATCCAAAGCAGAGAGAATATTAAAGTAAAAAATATGACCATGCTAAATGACTCCAAGTAATAAATGCTAGGGATTTTTTTTTTACATAAAAAAAAAAAGAAACTAATAATGGTTAGGATGCTCTACGAGCACGATACGTGAAGTAATTATAGGTGAGCGTGTGGGGAGGGGAGGGCCACTTCCACACACCGGCCATATGGTGGTGAGGGCAGGTGTGGTACAAGTATCACTTCTACTTGGGCCATATCACCCGATGCTTCCGTTACCGTGCACATCAACTCCTGGCCCAGGAATCTCGTCAGTTTGGAGGTTCCCTAGGGTCTTTCGGTTCCTTTCTTTCTTTTACTTTGTTTCTTTACAGAGTACATAAGTTTTCTTTATGTTAGCACTGAAAACTGTATCGATATCAGAATGATAGAAATGACACACAAGAGAGGAGGCTGCTGAAGTGCAATCGGTAAACATGATCGTCATAAAAACGACGTACTAGACTGCTAGCATGTCTTTTAAGTTCAGGAGAATTCAGTAGCTCATCTCGCACGACGGAAGGCCACATTTCAGGTGAAGACAGAAAACATTAAAACATCCTCCCCTTAACGATTTGTTCAGCTGATTTTTTTTTTTTTTCCATCTAATACGATACTGAAGCACTGCAAGTTGACGCTATAAATACATAAATAGCCTCTGAGGAAACATAACGTGTAATAATTAACAGAGTGTTAAAAAGGATTAAGAAGCCTTCTGTACCACCTACAATACGGTCTGAAATTCAAAGACGATTGCTCAGGGTAGGCATCACACTTTTCGTGAGTTGTAGGGACCTTTTAGTCAACGTGTAAAGCTTCTACCTCGCATTTTTTTACGGTCATTGATTATTAATAACTTTATGAGGCAGCTAAAATATCTGCGTCAGTCATCAGCAGGCAGAGCCGTTGCTGCAGCAAACAAGAGTAACAATAGAAGGGCATAACATACGATAGCGGTAGATGGTGGCGACCATCATCCACTCACTTGATGTAGTGCTTCCTACTTCTTCCTTAGCCTTTATCATTTTTTTTTCTTTGCCTGCCCTCCTCTCTTCCTATTTCTCCCATCTATCCTGTCATTTCTTATTGCTTTTCTTTCCTTTACAGGTGGCTTTACATTGAATGACAAGCCAGATGGTTTCCTGTAAGCCGGGAAACCCTTTACAACGTTGGATGGTAACCATATAACCAAACCATACGTGCTCCCTATGTGCCAACAAGTGGGTTGGTGGAGGGTTAGTGCCCCTCCCCGTAAAACAACTAACTCAAAGTCAAATGGCCACCCCTTACAGGATTATGGCGTCTGGCAATGGATAGATAGATAGATAATATACGGATCATCCTGTATGTCGTATTTCACGAAATACGCTAAATTTATTTATTTATTATTTTTCAATATATCCTACCCTGAGGTCAAGCTCTCCCTTGTGAATCAGATGGCTCCACACACCTTCGCATGTCACTACCTTAGAAGTAAGTCCCACCGTCCATATTGAATACACTGTAATGTTCCCTCGATCAAGACTGGTGTAATGGGATTAGCGGGAATATTTTCAAAACATTTTGGTGGGTCTTGTGGACACTGTTTTAGTGATATCCATATCCTCAGTATGTTCTCTGCACCGGCTTGGGATCGATCTAGCGTCCTGTCGGTCAATAGGCGACTAGGCCACTCCACTTGACCACCAACTCACCAGTTAATACGAGTACATAAACAACCATCGACTGCCAACATCAGGACACCTCCACCAACAGATACGTTCAGTACTGACAAGGTAAAATGGGAAGGAATAAAATGAACTTTTTCTTGTGAAGCGTATGTAGTAATCAAGGAAATTATCTGCCTTGCTCTATCTGTGTCTTATATTCTTTGCTTAGTGATAAAGAATTCTGGGAAAGTTCAGGGCACCAGTGACACCGACGATGCGAGGTACAGACTTGAATCACCAGATGCAGACTCAGTTTCACTGTTTATTAACAGATGGCTCATATGCTTTTGTGTGTGTGTGTGTGTGTGTGTGTGTGTGTGTGAACTTTTCGTAGGGGAGAAGTAACTCATCATTCGTCAAGAGCATGAAGTACAACACAAAAATATCCTGAAGCATTCATTAATAATATCTGAAGACTTTTCATTTACGTACCGGATTCTGGGCACAGAATGGAGAGTCCTCTCTTGGAGGTCTAATAGAGTGCACGTAGCCACCACTGATGGTATCATACATTACGTTACAACAAAGCAGTCTCATTCAGGCTGGTGTGGTGGTATGAGAGGAATATTTATACAACCTGACAGTGTGTTGGATGGAAGATACAATAGTTAAAGGTACAGTGTGTTGGATGGAAGATACAATAGTTAAAGGTTGTTTTGAAGGTTTTTAAACTCCATTCCTACCTCAGCCAGGTTCGATTTCGCGTCCTTCTGGAGTGCAGCTCACTTTTCTACTACCTGACCACCAGCTGACTGACACGGCTGATATAGATTTGGCGGAGATCTTCGTCCTTATGCAGAATCTTACTCGTAGTTTGATGGTAGGAGAATATATAACCGCTATACCTTCATTGAAAAAGAACTTCGTGATTAGAACTATGCCCTAGTGCTAATCTCCTGCTACAGTTCAGCAGTTAACATGGTTAATTTAAAGTAAAAAGTGTACATTGATGCAAACACTTAAGTCTGACACTCTAACACGACAGGTGAGAGGCGATGACATCACAAATTTCATATCATGCAGAGCAAAAGAATTCCGCCATTACGTTATACGAGTAATTACTCGGCGTGACAGTAATCTCGGTGATCACAGGGATAATGGAGGGAAAACACGAGGGTGGACGAAGAAGGGAAAGTGAAAAAGGAAATTGGGAGAGGCGGAGCAGAATATCTGGTGGTGATGGAGATGGATGTGGAGCAGCAAGACGGAAAACAGTGTGAGCAATGAATGAATGGGATGTATGGCAGGAAGGAGAGGATATGAAGGTTTATATTTACTCCTTCATTAAGATGATGTAGTAGTTCAATTTATCTTTGCTACATTCAGTCATATATATTCAACTTTGGTTGCACCTCGATTGGTGAAGCTAATTTTTCCTGTTTTAAAATTCTCTCCTAATCTGAATGAAATCATCTGAAGATAACAAGAAGAAAATTATACATACCTACATCATCTGAGTGAAGGGATTAATGCTTACTGATCACGTGAGGGTCATTATGACAGATAATCAGTGTTAACCAAGTCGCAATGTTCCCCTTAAATACAACCCACAATAGTCCAGCTTCCAATAAGATCCTCAATTGCACTGCAGGGGAAGAGAGGATATGAAGGTAATGACAAGGAAAGTTCAAGACTGAGAGATTATGGAAGACAGTAAAAAAACAGAACACAAAGGAGTACAAAAGGAAGCAAAGAGCAACAAACCTATTCATACTTTCAAAGCCATTTATTATAGATTAGATGGTGGAGTGGTTAGAGTACCCCTGTCGAAGTAAGGTCTAGCCATACGCATAGGTTCACTCCCTTAGAACTGAAGGAAGGTTTATAAGTCATGTAATGCCACAAATGGAAGTAGGTTGGTCATCTACCTTTAAAATGGCCACAGTACACTAGCCTTCGGACCCTAATCCTTAAAAGGATAATAACGTATTGGAAGTTCCCGGTTTACTATCAGTTGGTCACTGACAAGGAGAGCAAAGTATGAGTTCGAGTAGGTGCAACACTCTGGAAAAGGATGGATAATAAAATATTTTGATTTCCATGTTCACCTGGAGTAGGAATTCTGGAGCAATGTTCAGTTTCATCTCCCTTCCCCCCTTCTTCCCATTTCTCCTTCCTTTCTTTTTCCTTGTTCCATCTCTTCACCTTATCTCAGTTTTCCTCTTCATCCCCCCCACCTTTTTATCAATGCCATCCTTTTCTCCCTCTCTCCCTTCCTTGCCTTATCTCTCCATTTCTTCCATCTAGTCCTCCTCCTTTTTCTTTTTCCCCGTCCCTCCTCCTTTCCCTGACTCACATTTTTCACTTCTTCCCCTCCCCTCTCCGTTTTTCATCCGCCTCCCTCTCCTCTATCTCTCCCCTTATCCCCATTTTACTTTTTTTCCTCCCCCTCCCCACAAACCACCATTCCCTCTGTTTTTCTCGTCTAATCCTCCTCCCCTCTCCTATCCCTATCCCTCCACTCACATTATCCACCATTCTCCCCTCCCATTCTCTCTTTTTCCCTTCCACTACCCTCTCCCCTCTCATCCCCTCTTTTTCCCTTCCACTACCCTCTCCCCTCTCATCCCCTCTTTTTCCCTTCCATTACCCCCTCCCCTCCCACCCGCTCTTTTTCCTTTCAACTACCCTTCTCCTGCCATCCCCTCTCTTTTCCCTCCCCTGCCATCCCCTCCCCTCCGTCGCCGCCACCAGTGAGCCCTTTCCTTTCGCGTATGGGTCAAATTATGGCATGTCTTCCATTCTTCTTCCCCTGGCTTTTTTTTTTTTTTTTTTTTTTTTTTCACCATATCCACTTTACCCACAGCTACAGTTTCCTCCTCCTACCTGATTTCTCTCCATGCAGTCACCACCTCTCTCTATCCCTATTTTTCCCCCTTCCCTTTCCCCAGACTTTCCTCTATAGGCTCACTTTCACGTCATACCCGGCCCTCCCTCCCTCTCCATTCGCCTCCCCACACCAATTACACAGGCCAGATGGCTGGGTGTAGGTTGTGAGGTCAGAACCATTCTCTGATTTCTGTATGTAAGGAAATACTATCAGAGATTTGTGATGAGAGTTGTGTGAGAGGAAAATGGCAGTTGTATTAACAGTTGGGGTTTATGACAATACGCATGGAGGAAATAAATAATGAATAAAAAAAGAAAGAAAGAAAGAAAAGATAGATAAGGAGTCAAATAAATAAGTAAATAAACAAATTGATAGGTAGGTAAATGGATAGATTAATAGACCAACAGGCCGACAGATAGCCTAGATACACCGACAGACAGATGGAAAGACGGATGGATCGACATAATATATATATATATATATATATATATATATATATATATATATATATATATATATATATATATATATATATATATATATATATATAGTGATGTATCGGATATCCGCCTCCGCCTCCGCGGAGCCCTCGCAGTGAAAATAATGTTCGCATTACTATCCGCGTCCGCGTCTTCAGACAGCAAAAGCTCCACATCACTATCTCCCACCGCGTTTTCAGATAATAAAAGCTCCACATAATAATCCGCCTCCGCGTCAAAGAACCGCAGAGGTTGCTGATCTACTCCCATCCAATATTTCTCCTTTCCCATTTTGTCATAATTCATTTTCTCCTTTTCATCCACAACTCTTCTCTCCGTTCCTCTCACCTACCAGTCCCTCTTCCTCTTTCTGTTTTCTTCTCTATTAGCTCTCTTCCTCCCTCCGTCTCTCATTGTTCCTCTTCTCTCTCTCTCTCTCTCTCTTTATCTATCTATCTGTCGCAATAGTTACACGTGCTACGTTAATATATAGGCATATCTAGAGTCAGCCTATATATGATGAAAAGAGGAACCGTTCGCTGGGAGAGAAAGCAGAGAAATGACTATTTTTGAAGAAAAAATTGCCACTTCTAATGTTTGAATATTAAATGTGGCAGCTTGTGCCTTAACAAGAGTAGCCAATAACAGTAACCAGTTAAAGTTTGCTACTTTCCAAGGGTGGAGGTTGGGGAAAGTGGTTGGTGGAATGCATGACGAGTTGGGTCCCCGTCCCGCATCCTGGTAATATACTTAAGTGGACACTTAAGTGTGGCTGAAACTCGTCACTCTATACTGCATAAATGTACTGTAATATGTGTAAAAAAAAATCCGCGTCCGCAACCGCGGACATGGAGGTAAAAATAATCCGCAGTTGTGTCCGCGTCCGCAAAAATTAATATCTTAACCTCCGCAGTTTTATCCGCAACCACATTTTATGAGAAATAGATATTCGGCTCCGCTTCCGCCTCCGCGGAGCTCTAAAATTTGGTATCTGATACATCACTATATATATATATATATATATATATATATATATATATATATATATATATATATATATATATATATATATATATATATATATATATTAGATAGATATATAAATAGAGATAGATAGATAGGCAGATAGATAGACCGACCGAGAGACAGACAAATAGGCAGGTAGACAGACAAAATGATAAACAAAGTTGGATACTTCCATACAGACGTTGTGCAATAGATGATATATGCAAAGTAAATGAAAAAGCAAATGACAAGGCTACTGAGCGTACTGGTAAGAATATACTGTACACAGCCTGAGGGATGGAAGAACAAAGGAGAATAGGTGAGAAGATACGAGTATGTGGGGAGTGGGGGAAAAAATGTACCTCGTAAATAACAAGAATTTTCTGAAATTACGTTGCTAATAGTGACGGCAAGATGTCATGGATCATAATAGGAAAGAGGAAAATCTGCCAGACACCGCCAGAAACCATGTCTCGTTTTCGTTTCAGAGGGCTAAGGGGGTCTTAGTTAAATTTCAGTGTTATATTTCTGATCGAATATTACGATATTGGTTAAGCAAATAGCTTTAAAAAATGTAAATAACCCTTACTTATGCTATTTGACCCAAAATATCGCCGATAAAATAATATATTTGTATATTCTTCCCTAAGAAGATTAGTACAATATTGCTAAAAAGACGGTTTTTGGACTGTAAGAAGTAAAAAAGGCGTATGAATATCGACATTTGTATATAATCTTACTTGTACAAAAAATGGCACATATGGCCTATCTACATTTTAATATTTATTAGACTCTAAAATTTTAGGGCGTACCGAAGCTTAGCGCTGCCAGACGTACGAAGTAGGCACAGGTAATGAGCAGATCATCCAGTGAAGACAGACGGCCGTTTCGGATTCCTCGGAAAACTTGTTCGCATTCAAAAGCGTCTGGGGCTACAAGTGCTACTGCTGTTACCAACATCATTTCTATCTAACGTGGAAGAAAATGGAAACGTGTAAAATGTAGTAGAATGGCTGAGGAAAAGTTGCTACGAAACCACCTATGCAGCTTATAGTCCGGTCCTAATTCCAGAGACGTTAAACTGTTTTTCAGATCCTTTGTTGCAAGGTAAGGAGGTACTGGTAACTGCTCCCGCGGTAAAGGCAGCATCAGACACCGGCAGGAGCTTAGGGGTGGAGTAAGTTAGGGTCACGGCCTCCAGGTCCTTTGTGTGCCTACCACGCCTCGTCCCGTAGACCCCCGGGTTGACCTCTGACCTGACAGATTCAACTGGTAGTTGTGAGTGAGGCTGTGGAGGCGGGAGACAGAAAGCCACAGAGCAGAAACAGAGAGGTACAGAGAAGAGACAACGCTAAGCAACGCGCAAGAATTACAAGATATATTCTGACCTTATATCCCTGTTCCAAAAATTAAATATTAAGAATTTCCGTCCTTATCTTTCCAAACAGTGGTCAACGCGTTTGAAAATAATCCAAAATGATCATCCGTAATTTTTCATAGTTGTCCATACCTGCTGTTTTCATCAATATAGGATAAAGAATGAAGTTTACACAACATGTAAAACACATCATCAATTCACAATTGTTACAGGAACACATCAATGCTCATTATGAAACGATCGATCACTTAATGTCAGATAATTATTGTTTTTGAGCTTGTTAACATTTTAAGCCTGAAACAGCTTCCCCAGTCTGATTTTTCGTCCGTTTACACATTTTATAAGCAATGCGTTCACGTTTACTGAATTAAAATTGTATATATTCTTGTGTTTCCGTACGTGACTTTTTTGCTAGGGAGAATTACTGTGGGCTTTCAGCTTTTGGCGTCTATTTGCATTTGAAGAATAATTACTTTTCAAGAGATGAGTATGATATGGTAGAAGGAATAGATGGAGAGTTTAGCCATTAGATGTGGGATGGGTAAAATTAGCGTGGCGACAAAGAAAATACGGAGGCAGCGATATGGTGGTAGGGGGTGGCGACCATCATCCACACACTTGATGTAGTGCTGCCTACCTCTTCCTTCACCTTCAACATTCTTTTTCTGTGTCTGACCTCCACTCTTCTTATTTCCATTGTCATTTCTATAACTTTTTATTATTATTCTTTCCACTTCAGGTGACTTTACACTGTGCGACATGCTTAAAGGGTTCCTGTAAGCCAGGAATCCAATTACAATGCAGGGTGGTAACCATATAACTAACCCACATGTGCTTCCTAGGTGTCAATAAGTGGGTTGGCGGAGGATTAATGCCCCTCTCCGTCAAATAACAATCTCAAAGACAATCGGCTACCCTTTACGGGATTATGGCATCTGACTAGAGTGTGGACAGATATAAATGAGGGACGATAGTGGACACCAGGGATAGCATGTAAGTTGTGATTAACGTGACAGGGAAATTAGTTTAAGCAAATGAATACTTCACCTCGTAATTATTCTCGTATTTTATGGTCGACTCGAAAAAAGAAATGTTCCAAAATTCAGTAGCATACCTATTACTGTACCTATGACCAGAAATATCCTCCCTTAACCCTTTGGCTGCGAAAAACAAATTCTATAAATGAAATAACTGATATCAACAGAAGTGTTTAGATTGTCTCTATAAATAATTGACTGAGATAGAAGAATCTCCCGAAATGAAATTAATACGCTGACGATAGCTACAACAAAATAAAAGGGGCGTTCGGTGAGAGTTTGCCACTTCAGTCCACATTCTAATACGGTTGACACAAGAAGATTCTGTTTGACTCTGGAAAGATTTATACTAACAAGCCGACTAAAGATGGCTGAGTAAAATCGTTAGGAGATGGGGAAAAATTTATAAATGACATCCTCGGGTGAAAGAGTTAATTAAATGGCCAGGCTATAGGCATTCTCTGGCAAGAGATTTGATATAAAAACCGGCACACTCCAAGCCCTGGTTTATTTCAAGGTACTGTACGAGTACATGGGCTGACTTCACCTGTGACCCTTTCAGTTTAGCTGATGAGCATCTATACTCTATAGTCTGATTAGAGGGTCGATTTCTCCAGCAAGCAGGGAGACCCATTCCTACCTCATACATAGGCTCACTGATTTTCATGCAACCACAACTCTGTATTATAGTTGTGGCGGTGGCCCGATACCATCATGTGAAAATAAATCCACTATATGAATGTATCTAATAAAGTAATGGAGTGGACTGGAGGCGAAGCAGAAGTTCATATGCAGATCTGAGGTCACTAACTGGTTTGCTGCAGGAATAAACTCCACTGAGGCCGCCACAACTGTGCCAGAGGGTACTTTCACACTGGATAAGTCAGTCTTTAAGAGGCGCCTCAACATTCTTCATAACCAGAAGCTTGCCTGGTCAGGTGGGATTATGCACCACCGACAGCTCATTATCGCAGCGACCACAGGAGGACTGTTGGTACTCCTTTAGCAAATAGCCAGTGTTAACAATGCCTGCCTGGGTGATACCTTTTCAAGAACTCATGGAGATGAATAATTAACATTAGTCTGAGCTTTGGCGAAGCATGCCAAGATCTGGGTTGGGACTGGTGGCTGGTGATGACCGCCAAGAATTCATCACGAGTCAGGCATCAACTGTTGAGCAATTGCGAGTCATTTTGTATAGGCTACTGTTGTTGATCTGCCTTTCATTATCATATCTCAATGTTTAAACAGTATCATATCATGGATGCTGACTCAGTATATAAATATACTCTGAATAGTGTGAATGTAGTAGCATATATATATATATATATATATATATATATATATATATATATATATATATATATATATATATATATCAGAGAGAGAATTTTATCACCCCAGTGATTATGTTGCACCGAAAGTTGTCTAGTTTTGAACATTAGGTAAAGTTATCTTTAAGTCCTGAAGGAAATCGCTTTTAAAATCTGATGTAACTGTGGATAAACTGTAATGAATTGAAGAAAGTATTTACCAAATTTCCCTTGAACTTGTTCATGAATACTGAAATTATTCCATGTGCCTCAGAGTCGCAAATCATCCTGTTACAATCATATAGCTAAAGAGATAGCTGGTGGTATGAAGTCCTTAATGTTAAACACATGTCTTACTGTGAAATGCCACAAGAGAACTGCATGAGGGTGTTGTAGTGCCCACGTTAACGTATGGGTGTGGATTTGGTGTGACATGAGAGGGAAGATCAAGAGTTAAATCTGTGGATAGGATTATTTAGGAATGCGTGGCGTGTGTTGAATGGATAAGAAATTATGTGATTCGCGAAGTAGTCCATGGGGTAAGAAAGTCTGTTTCTAGTACGTTAACTAGAGTGTGCTTAAATTGTATGATGATATGGAGAAAATGACACGGTGTTGAAAAAAGGGTAAATATGTGTTTATGGTTGAATGAAACATGGTGTTATACCTCAAGAAGAAGGTGGAAGGGTAAGGTAAGTGTGTGTGGGGGGGTTAAAAAGAGAAGTACTCAAATTGATATGGCTAGGGGAAACGATAGTAAACCAAGTTGCTTTGATGAATTATGTACAGCTACCTCAAATCAATATTTATTCATCGGAAGACTTTTGCATAAATGTAGCAGGATTACGCTGTGATACCAACATCAGTAAATACATACCTCCCATACATGGTCCAAACAATGGGTCACAAGGCTCAAAACATTTGTTGTAAACTGTGCATAGGGTGTGCACTCATAGCCACTGAATAGCACTACGACGCTCCCACATATATGGAGAAGCAATCATAATGTGGATAGAAATACTATGATGCAATTAACATTTGGTAACACAAATGGCGTAGCCTGGCAAATTTGTTCACGAACAGTGAGATTAATATACTCGTAAAAGCAATAGACACAAATTGCAATAGATGCCAGCAGGGCGTGGGAGAGGGAAGGGTGAATGGGGCAGGGCAATGAGATGGGCTAGGACTCAGCAGGGTTGGTAGCAAGACTAGAGTCGGTTTGAGCCTGATCGAACTGTACCACTTCCACAGCTTGAATACTAAGTCGTGGTTGGATGAAATTCGGTGAGTCTCAGTTATGGAGATAGGAATGCGCCTCCTTGGTTACTTATCACATCAACTTTCCAGTTTGATTGCACTTGTCCATCATCTGAGCTGAAAGTGGTGAGGGATGTTTGTCAAGTTAGAACAAACTTGCTATAGGGTGGAGATGCTGTGATTTTGTTTGGGAGGTTACTGTGATATGATGATAAAAATAACATCATCTACAAGTTTATACTCTGACCACAGTATTGCAGTTAATAAAAAATGTGTCGACAATCTAACCACACGTATTATTGTGAAAAGTGGACCGAGTATTATGATATATGGAGTACCTTGTGATTAGAAGTTGAAATGCTATCCTTGGAAATTGTTAGGACTCGAAATCGCACAAAAGTTCACATCCTGGGTGATGTAATTTTTAAGGCACTTGGTTAATAAATTCATGTGTGCCCTACAAAATTCGCTCATTTTCATATCCGTTTTACACCATGTGTGAGAAACTCTGTTTGTTGAGTGTTGAGTAAATCAATTTAAGCAATTTCTGTAGCTACGAGTGAATGTAGTTATACTTCTTTGTTTAACGAATGCTAAGGGAACGTTTGTCTTCGCATTTATTTCATATATATTGTGCTTTATAAAGAAGTAAAAATTTACCTAGTTGCCGCTAACTAAGAACTGCATGTTATTACTATTATTTCGGGAAGGTATATGTGAAACGCATCTACGATGAAAAGTATTAATGTGCAAATAGTTAGAAATGTGAAATGTAGTGACGGTTATGGAGACTTAAATGATCTGGTCATTCATGTGTGGCTCATTTCATTGAACATGATTTTGATAGCCGATTCTAAAAATATTTCACTAGCACAGGAATCACGGTACAGTACGCATAACAGAACAGTGCCAGGAAGCACAAAATGTTACCCACAGTACGGCCGTCACTGTCATTACTATTCCATGAATACGCCATACGCCATTCCATTAACACCTTTACCTTAGTACGTCGGTGTTGTATAGAGACGCCATCACGAGGTGGCACCGATATAACCGAACGACTCCTCTGCACGGTTATATAATTGTCCCACAACTCCATTCCTGTCCCTCGAAAGGAGGATGGTGGAATGCAGAATGAGGGAAACTACTGTATAGCTTTCAGTCCTCCAGGTTTACCTCCAGATGAACCCAGGGCAACAACAACATCATCATCATCATCAGTAAGTCAAGGTGTTATGAAGTGGCGCTGATAAATTGCTAAGTCTTTTTTTTAGCATTACCTTGTTATATTTTCTCATCAACAAGGCCAATCAATCACATCGTATTCGACAGCCAATCAGGTACGTAAAAGATGCACTGAACGCGATGGTTTAGAGTTGGGTGATTAATTGCACCAGCCCGTGAGGTAGGTAATGGAAGGAGGGGGGAAGCGGAGTTAAGAGAGATGGTGGTATAAATGAATGATTCCTGCACGAGGAAAATTAATCAGGTAATGTGGAGGAGGAACACGGAAAAAGGGAGCTGCATGGAGGAGAAAGAAAGGAGGAAGAGAGTTGCAAGGAAGAGGAGGAGGAGGAAGAGGAGGAGGAGGAGAAGAAGAAGAAGAAGAAGAAGAAAGGAAAGAAGCAGTGGAGAGAAGAGAGAGAAGGACCTGTTGGAGAGAATAATTTTTTAATGTAGGAGGAAAAGTTATCAGGTAGCAGAGAAAAGAAGGAAGAAGGAGGGAGCTGTATGGAGATGAAAGAAGGAAGAAAGGAAGCAGTGGAGGATAAAAGAAGGTGGACGGCGAAAGAGGAAAGATTAAAAAATGGACTCAATAAACAAAAAATATTGCATAAACAGGGGGTGTCGCGCGGGGGAGAAAGCGAAGGAAAGGACATGGTGGAAGAGGATGTGGATGTGGATGAATGTTAGGGAGTTTGACAGCAAGAACAATAATAGGGAAAAGGAAAGCTCTATAAGAGAGTGCAACACCTATGACCACTAACTGGTATGAAGGCCGAATATTCAACTTTCCTCTGTGAAATCATTTTGATCTTCGAGAAAGCGCTTTCAAAGTCGAATTACATCATTCTTGCCTAAACCGTAACCCTTTCACCAGCTTTAGTTAAAATCATATAACAACTGTTCGAGCTGACGTTGCCCAGTGATCTTGATATTTGACCATTCGCTGTGACCTTGACCAGAGAATGATTGTTCTCAAAAATGGATCTTTATCCTTCTATTACCCTGAACCCTTCCACAACGCTTATCTTATATCGAATAAAATATGTTTAAGTTTACCTAACTATACAGCTTTCATATATGACCAACTGTGAAAAAATAAAAAAATTAGGTGATCTCATCTCATCTTAAAAGATTGATCACAGTGAAATTAAAACTGCTTTATTTACTTTAATCACTCACAGACACACGTGTTTAACTTTGACCTTGCCCTGTGACCATGATCTTTGACTGATTGATCTCAAAACTGAATCAGTTTTTGCATGACCCTTAACCCTTCCACCAAGTTCGGTTCACATCAGATCGAAACTGTTTTAGCCGATTTTGCCCTGTGACTCTTACCTTTGACCTTTCCCTCTGGCCTTGATATTTCACTGATAGCTCTCAAACTATAATAATTTAAAATTTTTGCTTTTCTTCATCCTCTCCACACATTATGTTATAAATCGGGTGAAATCTGTTTAAACAGGCCTTTTCCTTTAACCCTGACCTTTGACCTATTGTCCTAAAAATAACAGATTTAGTCCTTGGCTGACCCTCACCTCATTCACCAAGCTCGAATAAAATCGGAACAAAGCAGTATGAGATACTTCGTTAGGACACACACACACACACACACACACACACACACACACACACACACACACACACATGGATCGAACTCTGACATTGCTCTGTGGCCTTGACCTTTGACTAATTTTACTCAAAACTGAATGACATAATTCTTGCCTTACCCCAACCGTTCCTCAGCTTAGTAATAAGTGAACAAAATTCTAAAAGTTAATTTTTTTAGGTCTAGCTTTGACCGAATGTTCTGAAGAACGATCGAAAAAAAAGTTTTCTTCACACACGCAGACACACACACACACACACACACACACACACACACACACACACACACACACACACACACACACACACACACACACACACACACACACACAGCGATCAAAGCATAATGCCTGCTCTCGCTTAGCGAACATAGGTGTAAAAGGACTTATTTTCAAGGAGGTGAAACAGGTAAGTGAGATTGGAATGAAAAAGGAAAGTGACTGGTGAGGAGGTTACTCAGGGGTAGTAGTTGCGTTGAGGAGATGAGGAAGGAGAAGCAGAGGTTCAAGGAGGAGGAGGACGACGAGATAGGAGGATATATTACTGATAAAAAAAAAAATAATAATAATAATCTAGAGGAAGTATCGAGGAGAAAGAAAGAAGGTGGTATTATTAGTGTGTGAAGTGTTTACCAATATTTGGGTGGTGTACAACCAGAAACAAAGCCGTGTCACTGTTTTGTCCGAAGGTTAAGTGAAACAAGTGCAACATTATGACAACTCTATCCCAGTTTACATTGTTGTGGTTGGGTAGCCTGACTTCCTCAAACTCCACATCTGCTGGTGATGGAATAAGGTATAAACAGGAAGCGGTGCCAAGGCGCAGCAAAACCGTCCCTGGCAATCATTTTAATGCTGACATATAAACAGGATATCTAGTTAAAGATGTCACATATAAAATTTGGAGTAAATCGGGTTAAAATTGACGATTTTATGTTTATTTTAAATTTTAGGCCCGACCCACCTGACACTGACCCCCCTACCGCTAACTGGGGGGTGACCCCCCCTGATGTAATGAGGCATGTTACAGGATGCAGATTTGAAAGATGCACCTTTACGTTTGGTTTCATTTCGATATGACGAATTTGAAAGGAGTTATGGAGAAAAAACGATCTAAAAATTTTTTTTTTTGCTCCTACTGCCTGGGCCTTTTCCCAGTTTGGTCCAAAAGTTAAGTAAGTGATCAGAAAGCCATAGCCCATCATCCATGCAATTTTAGTTAAAATTACGCCGGTAATTTTCGCGTAAAGTTGTTAATAGACAGACAGAGAAACAAACAAACAGACAAACCGAGTGAAAACAATATCCAAAATGAACCCAGGAAATTCCGAGACCTTAACACTGATCCGCGAAAATTGCTGCGTCAGAGGGACGAAAATTGTAAACCATATTCGCCTGGATATAACATCTTATAAGCAACCGCAGAACGTCAAGTAGACCCAGTATATACCGTGGCATGAAGAGGGAAAGCAATGTGCATCCAAGTACTAGGGCGATGAGATGACAGGATCTACATTTATTAAGGGGGAGAGAATCCCGAACAAACAGTACAAGCATTTGGTGTAAGCAGAACCGCATAAGGGTGGATTAGGCGATTTCGGAGGGATGGCAGAACGGTGATATGTCATCGTTCACGTATTCTTCGTGTTACCACACTACTACTACAGGACCAGGAAATAATCACAACGATGGAATACAGCACCTGCAAGCAGTGCTTACACCATAGGGGATGAATTGAGCCTAGAATGAAGCACAAGAACGGGTAATGGCGTAGACTTTGGTCTTTTGGGTTATGAGTGGGATTAATTTCCACAATGAAAACATTCGATTATCATTATACAGTAAACCTTTCAAATACCTTGGACAATTTTGTTTCATAACACTGACCAGATAATGATAATTCAGCACATAAGTATCATCTGAGGCTGAGTAGAAGTAAAAAATAATGAAGAAGGGGAACTGATTTCATTACAGTTCTTTAGCTGACTGAATTGCAGAATAAAAAAGAAGTGATATGAGAAACGATTAATATATATCAAGTAAAAGCAGCAGGCAGAAAATCCCTATATATAGATTTGTTTCCTCCAGTTAGTAAAAATATGCTGGCATCCACAGGTTCGTCGCCTGGAGCAAAAATTGGCATCTGGTGTCAGTGCTACCAACCGTCCGTATGACACAAAGCAGAGCGCAGCAAAACTTGAGCCTTTCAAAAATTTTTCCACGAAATTTCAGGACACGACATTAGTCTTTGATTATACAAAATGTTCTACCTGTTTTCTCACCTGGAGGTAGGAAGGAGGCAGAGGTTGAATTATGGAAGTAGAAAGGAAGGGGAAAAGGAGAATGAAGATTAAGAGGTAAAAAGGAAATAAAAACGAGAGGACAGTAGAGGATGGAGATTGAAAGGAGATGGAGAAAAGAAAGAAGGAGGAATGAAGGAGTTAGAGGAGAAATGACGGAGGTGAAAGGAGGAAGAAAAGAGGAAGGATGTTGATGGAGAGAAGATGAGACAGAGAGGGGGTAACAGAAAGAATAAAACGAAGGTAGGAATGAGTGAAAGGTGGTAGATGTCTGCTTGTGGAGGTGAAGGTTGGAGTAAGGAAACAGAAGGAAGGACGAAACAAGGAGGCAGGAGGAAGTAAGAGGAGGAAAGGAGTTAGGAGGTAGAACCAAGGAAGTAGAGACACAGAGCTAGACAGGACAGGGTGGAAAGCATAAAATGAAAGACGAGGGGAGGAATGGAGTGTGGCAGGTGCTTGTAAATTTCGAAGTGATTTATAATATACCTTTACCTGTTGTTTCACCTGACCTCTCTCTCTCTCTCTCTCTCTCTCTCTCTCTCTCTTTCTCTCTCTCTCTCTCTGCCGGTGGTGTATGGTGTCGCTGTTGTGTCACCTGGCTGATCGTGTCAGGGTGAGGGTTGGCTCAGAGATGTGCAGGACTTAGGGCAGGTAGGAATAGCTGATGAGGTCCCACAAAGAGGTGAGTGTGAGATTCGGAAATTGTGAGGTAATGCCTAGAGAAAGGGATGTGGTGCGATGATATGTAAGAGGTGACGTGTTAAGATGATAAAAAAGGGAGGTGGTGAGAAGATGATGGGAAGGCGAGGAGATGATGTGGGGGATGTGAGGAGGTTGTGTGTAGGAGCTGAGGAAATGACGTAAAAGGAAGAGAGCCGAGTAAATGAAATGCATAGCGCTGACAAGAGGCAAGTAAGGAGAAAATGGCAGGAGGTGAGAGGATGGAGAAATTAAGAATTTAAGGAGATGAGATAAGATGAGATCCAAGGGAAGGGTGTATGTGCAGTGATAGATAGATAAGTAACTGAAGAGATGATGGAGAAATGAGCACTGGGGAAGGTGAGAGGATGTGGATATGAATAGTTTATGAGGAAATGGGAAAATGGCTACAGGACAAGGTGAGATGTGGCAATGAAGGGTTAATGAGACGAAGGGAAATCAATTGTAGGAAAAGGTGAGATGCGGACATGTAGCGTGTATGAGAAGATGGGGAAATGATATACAGTATGTGGAAAAAAGAAGATGGGAAATTAAAAGTGTGAGATGAAAATTTCGGGAAATGGAGGGTAAATAAGGCGGTATGCTCGTAAAGGTGGGATATAGGTACATGAAAAATAAAAATAAAATAAGAAATGAAAATATGATATTGAGAAGACTGGGAAATGAAGGCTTGAGAGGGTGAGAATTTGAGTATTATGTGGACGTGTAAAGCAAAGGAAGACAATGAGGGTGATGAGAGGTGAAATGCAGGTGAACCTGAGGGGGTGGCGACTACAGAATACTCTTTTTACCTTAACGTGGCCGAGATTTTCATTTTTTTTTTTTCTTATGCAAGGAAGAAGAAACCAAAGAAAAGGAGCTCGTAAATTGTTCCCTCCAAGAAAACACAAAAATAAGATAACAGAGAACCAAATTCAAGATCTGTTCATTTCGAGTTGCCTGGACACATTGCGTTTGAAAAAGTGGAAATCATAAGCAACAGGAAATACAGACAGAGACAATTCCAGAGTTGATTTGTTGCTTACATGAAGGACTGGGAGTAACGGTTAACTCTTGCATTAAACAGCTGGACAGAAAAGAGATGAGAGTTTGTTGCTAGAAGATAGGTGCTACGGGCCAGCCATAGCGGTGGACTGATGCAAGCAGAAAGTTCAGAGGATTATTGACCATTGAAGCAACGATAGAAATGAGTGCACGAAGAGACAGAGGATGAAAGGAGCCCGTAAGAGGAGGAGAGCTAATGAGACGAAAAGCCTTTGACTCCAGTGTTGAGAAGTATGTGGAGAGCCTCCACACACGTGAGAGTTGTACTCTACACAGGGGCGAATAAAACCCGTGTATAAAGTCAACAACTGTGCACGGGTAAAGAAGGCACGGAGTCGTCTTGGCACACCTAATCTTTTGGAATCAGATTTTACAAGAGAGGAAATATGATCTTTCCAAGACAAATCCCGAGAGAATGAACCGCAGGTATGTTTAAAGATGATGGAGGACTGAGTTGGCTATTGTTAAAAAATTGAGAGTACTCCTACGGATTATTTTGTCGTGTTGATAGATGTAAGAACTGAGGTTTTGATGCACTAAAAATAACAAGATTATCTTTACTCCAGTCAGAAATACGAGCCAAGTCAGATATTAGGTGTGTCATAGCCTCATTCCTTGTTTATTGTAGTAATTGCTGAGATGGACGTTGCGGGAAGCCAGTGAAAAGGTGAAGGGTGGAGTCATCAGTGTATGAATGGATAGGGTTAGACTTACAGCTTAGAAGGTCACTGATAAATAAGAGAAAAAGAGTTGGTGATAGGACAGAGCCCTGAGGAACGCCATTAATGATAATTGTATTAGAAGAACGGTGACCGTGTACAACAGCAGCTACAGAACGACCAGAATGGACGCTGAAGATGACGGCACAGATAGAAGGATAGAAACCGACAGAGGGCAGTTTGGAAATTAAAGACTTATACCAGACTCGATCGAAGGCCTTTGAGATGTCAAGTGCAATGGCAAAGCTTTCGCCAAAGTTCCGAAAGGAGGATGACCAGGAGTCTGAAAGGTAGGTGAGAGAATAACCAGTGAAGCATCCCTGACGGAACCCATACTGAAGGTCAGAAAGAAGGTTGTGATAGGAAAGATGCTATATTTTTTGTTTGTTAAGTATAGCCTAGAAAACTTTTGGGCGATAGTTAGAGGGTTAGGAATGGTCATCTTTCTTTAGGAGAGGCTGAATGAGAAAACCTTCAGCATGAAAGAAAGGTGCAAGGCGATAGACAAAGACGAAAGTTACCTAGGCAGGGTGTAAGCAAAGAATTACATTTCTTGAGGACAACAGGAGAGACCCCATCAGGTCCATATGCCTTGTTGGTATTGAGGCCCGTGATGACAGAAAACACATCAAGTGAAGAAAATTTAATGTCAGCCATGAGGAAATCATAGGAGACGTGATGGAGGAACAGCAGCTTATTTCATGTAGCTGAGTGACAGAAATACGATGCTACTGCGCTACATAGTTTCTATGGCACTTCTTCGTGACTACCACTATATTTTAGTATTTTGCAGCTTATTTCATGTAGGTGATCGAAAAAAAAAAAAATACGATGCTACTGCGGTATACTGTATAGTTTCTGTGGTACATCTTCTTGACTACCATTATATTGTAGCATTAACCTATTCTGCATTCATTATGCAGATGTAGTGAATTTAGCTATTGTAAGAAGATAAGAGTTTGGAAGGAAATAATTTAAATGTGTCTGGATGGGTAGGTGAGGGAAAGTAATGATGTGTGTGTGAGAGAGAGAGAGAGAGAGAGAGAGAGAGAGAGAGAGAGAGAGAGAGAGAGAGAGAGAGAGAGAGAGAGAGAGAGAGAGAGAGAGAGAATCGATGTGAAAACGTTTGTGACTAAAGAAGGAAAGTGAGCAGGAAAAATGTAGAGAAGATAAAAGAAAGCAAACGCAACAGACAAAAGGAAGAAGAAAAGAGAAGAGAGTAAACAGAGCTCACTGTGTGTGTATTACTGATGAACCTTCACTTAGACTACATGTAATAGTGACTGTCAGTATGTTTTTGGCCAACTAATTTGCAGTATATACCTATGCCGGGATATGTATTTTCTCTCTCTCTCTCTCTCTCTCTCTCTCCCCAAACAAGGTAATAAAGTATAAGCGTCCAAACTAATGCCCATAAATTTATCCAAATAAAAAAATCACAACGATATAAAATTACTCTCATTCAAAAAACATCTAAGTAAAAAAAAAGAAAAAAGACAAATAAAAACAAGGTACCGGACTCCTGTTCCAATTAAACAAGCTGGGATCAGAGTACGAATACGTAAGTTATATTAAAATTGAAGGCGATACCAGAGTTACTCCACCACCGTCAACTCTTACCACAACCAGCAGTACAAAATTCAACTCCATTTTCTCTGACACAGATCATAATGTCTAAGACTCTAAACTGTTTATCATCAATTCGCCTTGACGTAAGTTGGAGGAGATTAGGAAAAAAAAAATCATATGAAAATCCAATATGGACCAAGTGCATAGATCGGTGTGTGATTAGACATGTTGACTGACATTGCGTGGCACAAGGTAATGGGGGGGGGGGAAGGCGGGGAGAGGGGATACTTTCTCTCCGTTACATCTTCGCAAGTGTTACATCCCAGCTAACACCATACGATTTTTAAAGCTTAGAATGCGTCATAGCAGCCTGAGGGCATTGCTACTTAGTGGTTAGGCAGGATGATAAGAAGTACCCATCAGTATGAAATGTGGGGATTATCCCTTGAGTTGGTAAGGTAAGTTTGCGAATATTCTTGCTACTTTCAGGCGACTGTATTCAGCTTAGGAGGGAATCTTTGAACTGGAAGGTTAGACATATCATTCACTTACCCCTTGATATCCGTACAGGGTGGTCCGTATAGTACAGTTTGCTATCGTGTGCTGTGTGGACTTTTGTTTTTTTGTACGAAGTGAAGAAATTATCGCTGCTTCATAAAATTAGTACTCCACTATGCAATCAGTGTACAGTATTTAAAAAGTCAGAAACTATAAAAAAAAAAAATGGTTATGGGGAGTATTAAATGATGCACGTCAGACACTGCTAGCACTAATTAAACCATCCCCGCATCACATGAAAATTGGTTTGCGTAATATATGGACCACCCTGAATTACAACCTAAAGAGCGTCTGTACTCTAAGTGTCTGCCTCCGCCCCGGTCATCATGGAGGCAGTTCAGCGTATTATTATTAACACTAAACAAAGGCATGTTTATAAAACCTGTAATCTGGGGCTATGACAAAAAAAAAAAAAAAAAAAAAAATCCACTTCATACCGTAACTATCCTCATTTCCCTCCCATACTCCCTTCTCTCTCTCTCTCCCTCTCTCTCTCTCTCTCTCTCTCTCCAAGCAAGGTAATATAGTACAAGCGTTCAACATCATGCACATAAATTTACCCAAATACAAAAAATACGACGATGAAAAATTACTCGCATCCAGAAAACGAGTAAAAAAAAAAAAAAGAACGAAAAAAGAAAAAGAAAAAGAAGATACCGGGCTGCTGTTCTAATTTTACAAGCTGGGATCGTAGTACTAATTCATAAGTTTTATTAAAATTGAAGGCAATAACAAAATTACTACACCAAAGTCAACTCTTATTATATACCAGTAGTTCAAAATTCAGCTTCATTTTCTTTGACACAGATTATAATATCTAAGATTCTAAACTATTTATCATAAATTCGCCTTGACGTAAGTTGAGGGAAATTAGAAAAAAAAAAAAAAAACTCGTAAGGAAAACCAATATGGACCAAGTGCATACATAGGTGTGTGGTTAGACATAATGACTGAAATTACGTGGCACAAGGTACTAGGGGGGAGGGAAGGCGGGGAAAGGAGACACTTTCCCTTCGTTGCATCTTCACAAGTATTCTATCCCTGTTAACACCATACTATTTTTAAAGCTTTGATTGCGTCATAGCAGCCTGAGAGTATTGCTACTTAGTGGTTAGACAGGATGATAAGAAGTACCCATCAGAATGAAATGTGAGGATTAATCCCTTGAATTGGTAAGGTATGTTTTCGAACATTCTTGCTACCTTCAGGCGACTTATCAGCTTAGGAGGAAATCTTCGAACTGAGGGTTAGACATATCATTCATTTATCCCTTGATATACGTACAGGTTGCTCCGTATATTACAGTTTTCTGTCTTTTGTGCTGCCTGGACGGTTCTTTTTTTTTTTTTTTTCTTTTTATCAAAAGAAGTGAAGGAATTTTCGTTGCTTCATGAAATTGGTACTTCACTACGCAATCAGTGGATTTAAAAGTTTAGAAACTATTGAAAAATGGTTATGGGAAGTATTAAATGAGGCACGTCAGACACTGGTGGCACTAATTAAGTCGTTCCTGTATCACATGAGAATTGGTTTGCGAAATATATGGGCCATCCTGTATGCCAACCCTAAAGAGCGTCTGTACTCAAAGTGTCTGCCTCCGTCCCGGTCATCATGGAGGCAGTTCAGTGTATTAACACTAAACAAAGGCAGGTGTATAAAACCTGTAATCAGGAGCTATGATTAAAAAAAAAAAATCCATCACATACCGTAACTATCCTCATTTCCCACCCATACCTCTGTCTGTCTGTCTGTCTGTCTATGTCTGTCTGTCTGTCTGTCTGTCTCTGTCTATCTGTCTCTCTCTCTCTCTCTCTCTCTCCCTTTCCAACACACACACACACACACACACACACACACACACACACACACACACACACACACACACACACACATCCCTTCCTTATGTCCACACTAACTGTCACTCAACTGCCACATACAAACACATTTACAAACAAATGTTGAACACAGTAAGCAGTAAGATAAGCTGGACGCTCTCATCACCAACACTATGAAGACAATAAATATGAGAACTTATTGGGCGTCACCATCACAGTCTTCAACAGTGTTGCTTCTCACACGCCATATACATGTCGGTTGGTGTACTACAACCCCCGCCACCCACACTCTTCTGTAAGCAACACAGTCGCTTCATAATCGATATACAACCCTCTGGTGGTACACTGTCCGCTCATAACAGAATGTGTGCACGGAGTGACTGCTTCTGTCAGTACACGTGGAGGGCAGTGTGTGGTGCTTGAGAGGGTTGCCCTCATAGGGTGGTACCCATAAAAACTAGGCGGATTCACCCCTCAGTTATGCAAACGTGTTTCAGTTTTTCCCTATCCCCTTAATGAAGGATAGTGGACTGCTGATAAAGGATATCTCCAACATTCAGTCCACATGGTTGATGTCCAGATGAGTTCGGGGCCACAACAACATTAACAAAGCCGGTGGGTACAGCTGCTCACTCTTGATAAACTCTACCCTAACTCGAACATCATCAACCACAGGATGTAGTTTTTATGCCATCCTTGCTGCCTCAGTGCGTATATATATTCAACTCAGAAAAGATCTGTAGTAGCAAGGGGGTTAATTAAATATTATCGTACCTCACATTTCAAAAGAACTGAAAACTAAATAAGATCGTCTGGATAAGGTAAAAATAATAATAATAAATCATCGGGCTGAAGGTGTTAGCTGAATAAAATGAAGTTGCCTATAAGGGTATATGAATTCATGATACCCTCCACATTCAGTATTAAGTAGTACCAATATTATTTTTATGTTCTCTCCATATGATGATGGTGATGATGATGATAGTTCTAATACTAATAAATACTCCCTTCGGAGCCTTGTCTATCACACGCGATTTTGGGGAGTGTTTTTAATCATTAGTGTCGCCATCGACCTCGTGACTTAATGAAGACGAACCTTCTTGTTTGCTCAGAGAGTTTTCATTGTTTCTCAACATTTTAAAGCATATTTCCCCTGTAAACTACGCCATTACACCTGACTCATGGTCTCTCCAATTCTCTGTGTATTCCTCTTTGTCGTTATTAAACGCATGATTAGCGAGGTCCAACGCGATACACTGTATTGCTTTCAGATTTACACACACACACACACACACACACACACACACAAAAGGTTCCACCATTCTAATATATTTTTACTCTACAGCCCTCTATATCGTATCCAACGTATAAATCTCCTTTTGTGTAATATCCGTTGTCATGAAACTCCTGATTTGGCGAGGACGATAGTAATATATTTTCCGATTTGCATAGGTACTTGGCCGAAATATTACCCTCAGAAGCCGCCAAAGTTAAAACAAAGAGGGATGCCGCTGACTATGAAGTCAGAATAATTTTTCTTATTTCAAAGCACCCTTGGAGGCCACAAGACTTCTGGTGACTTATTGTTTGTAAATAAAATGTGCGGAGATGTTGATATCTGCGGGACAGAAATATCAGAGCAAGATTTTCAAGAACGCGAGGGAGACTTGCCAGGTCTGTCTCCTGTGTGGGAGGACCATAATCCGAAATTGTTGGTAGAGAAGCATGGCCACACAAGAGTAAAATTTATCTGTCTGTCTGTCTGTCTGTCTGTCTCTCTCTCTCTCTCTCTCTATCCATCTGTCTACCTACATATCTATCTCTTTCTATCTGCATTTCTCCATCTATTTGTTTGTCTGTCTGTCTATAGCCAGACGCTTTAATCCCGGAAGGGGTGGCCACAACTAAGTCGCCTCCACTATCACGGTGCCTTTTCTCCAGGTCCCACTACCCTCACTCACGTACTTTTTTTTTTTTTTTTATGCGAGGAAGAAGGAACCAAAGGCCATGAGCCCGCAGTAACAGTTCCCTCCAAGAGAAAAACAAAATACAGTAGAGAGCCAAATTCAAGATCCGATCATTTTGAGATGCCTGGACACACTGCATTTGAAAGACTGGAGATCATAGGCAGCAGGAAATACAGACAGAGGGAGACAGTTCCAGAGTTGACCTGTTGCATAAATGAAAGACTGGGAGTAACGGTTAACTCTTGCATTAGAGAGTTGGACAGAAAAGGGATGAGAGTTTGCTGCCAGACGGGCGCGCAAGCAGACAGTTCAGAGGAGCAGTGACCATTAAAGTAGCGATAGAAAAGAGATAAAGATGCAACAGTGCGGCGAAGAGACAGAGGTTGAAGGGAGTCAGTAAGAGGAGGAGAGTTAATGAGACGAAAAGCCTTTGACTCCACCCTATTGAGAAGAGCTGTATGTGGGGAGCCTCCCCACACATGAGAGTTGTACTCCACACAGGGGCAGATAAAACCCCTGTATAGAGTCAACAATTGTGCACGGGTAAAGAAAGAGCGGAGTCGGCTTAGCACACCCAATCTCTTGGAAGCAGATTTTACAAGAGATGTAATATGATCTTTCCAAGATAAGTCCCGAGTAAAAGAAACCCCAAGCATGTTCAGGGATGATGCAGGACTAAGCTGAATATTATTAAACATTAATGGGTATACCTGTGGAAGATTTTGTCGGGTTGATAGGTGTAAGAACTGAGTCTTAGATGCATTAAAAACAACCATATTATTTATACCCCAGTCAGAGATACGAGCCATGTCAGACATTAGGTGTGCCATAGCCTCATCCCTTGTCTGTTGAAGTAACTGTTGAGATGGGCGTTGCGGGAACCGAAGGGAAAGATGAAGGGTGGAGTCATCAGCGTATGCGTGGATAGGGTTAGATGTACAGCTTAGAAGATCATTTATGAATAAAAGGAAGAGAGATGGTGATAGGACAGAGCCCTGAGGAGCACCACTGTTGATAGATCTAGGAGAAGAACGATGGTCGTCTACAACAGCGGCTATAGAACGACCAGAAAGGAAGCTAGCGATGAAGGCACAGATAGAAGGATAGAAACCGTAGGAGGGCAGTTTTGAAATTAAAGATTTATGCCAGACTCGATCGAAAGCCTTTGAGATGTCAAGTGCAATGGCAAAGCTTTCGCCAAAGTCCCGAAAGGAGGATGACCAGGAGTCTGAAAGGTAGGTGAGAATATCGCCAGTGGAGCGTCCCTGACGGAACCCGTACTGACGATCAGAAAGAAGGTTGTGATAGGAAAGATGCCTTAAAATTTTTCTATTGAGAATTGACTCGAAAACTTTTGAAATACAGGACGTTAAAGCAATTGGACGATAGTTGGAGGGTTGGGAGTGGTCACCCTTCTTTGGGACTGGCTGAATGAGAGCAAACTTCCAGCAAGAAGGAAAGGTACAAGTTGACAGACAAAGGCGAAAGAGTTTGCCTAGGCAGGGTGTAAGCACAGAAGCACAGTTTTTGAGAACAACAGGAGGGACCCCATCAGGCCCATATACCTCTCTATCCCATCCCTCCATCTCATCATCGGCAAATTGAGTAAAATCATGAAGGACGGACATCACATGGGTGTTCTTAGTATGAAGCTTCCAAACATGATTCAGAATTAAGCCGAGTTCTAGGAGACATAGGAAGCTTCGTCGCACGTCCTTTTTAATGACTTATTTTACATAATTTTGACACCTTAGCACTCCCTTTTATGTTATGTAATTAAGCTTAATATTGGTATAGCTCGTATCAGTAATATGCAAGAAGATTCTGAGGTGTAATATACAAAATGAATTATTGAGTAAGAGATGTTAGGAAAATCTGCAAAGATATTTAGAATACTATTCTTTGTCTCGTCACTTAAGGACAAAAGTCTGTTGGTTCCTACATTTCATTCAGGTGTCTCATCTGTGTCTGTTTTCTTCTCCGTCTGCTGCTGCCTAGAATTATGCACCTAAAATGGTCACTGGTACCATACTCTCCTCACTTTCCTTGGCCTAAATTTAACATCTCTCTGTTTTGAGTTGTAACAAGTTAATATTACAATATAATGCTGACTACGAGGGAGGGGCTATGGAAGGGACGTAGGACCGTAGCATTGTCTTTTTATACAACTGGGCTATGTGATATAAGCAGCAAAAGGACAACAGTATGTTTTCAAGTTAGGATGAAAGAAATATAAATGGATTAACTGGAGAATCATTATAACACGTTTACGCGCAGTAGTTTACTCACAGGCCGAATATAATTATCCAGATGATATAGGGGAATAAAAGCTTAATGTGGTATTATGATATATGGTAAGGGCTGATATATATAAGGGCTAATTAATGTGTACGACTGCTATGCTCAGGATTATTTAGTAATCTTTTGCTTCTGCTTTTATTTGTTTTAGAACACCATTATGCCTTCCATGTTATTTCTTGCTTTCTGGACTCTGCTTCTGATGATGATATTTCGTTATTGTTGCTGCTGCTGCTATTCCTGCTGATAATGATGATGATGATGATGATGATGATGATGATGATGATGACGATGATGATCTCTGCATACGTCGAATCATATGCCATCATTTCCTTGTTTTATTACGGGTGTGGATGAACCTGAAACTAGGTGAGAGTACTTAGTCAGTGTATGTGGGTGTGGGAGTGTATGGACAGTGTGCGTCCTGTATATGTGGATCCTGTACAAGGGTGTATTTGGACAGTGTACGTGGGTGTAGGTGGAGGGTATACGTAGAAACATTTGAAGTGTACGTGGATGTATGTAGACAGCGTTAGTGGGAGTAGGCAAACATAAGAGGATACAATTGACGAAGTTTCCGTATTATTACACTGCGTCAACTTCACACTTAGGACATGTTCGACACTTTCCTCCCTGACGCATCATATAAAAGAAAATCACCTATGGACTGAGAAACATACCAAGTCTCTCTCAGTTTATGAGCACTAGCCACGTGGGAAAAGTGGCAAGCACAATAGGTGAAATATGAGACAAATTCTTGTCCCCGGCTGTACGTGGGCGCCACGATTTGGGCCTGAGCGTGGGTGTCAGTGTACGTAGATGTAGGTGGACGTGAGAGGGTACGTGGGTGCCTTGATGGATATGGGCATGGGCGTGGTGGACCCTTCCATTGTTGGAGGATCGCTGATGTAGATGATGGGAAAGGAGATGATTTTATTTTATTATATTTTATTTTTTTTAAGGACTTAACCCGTTCACACCAGGGCGTCATTTATCCATACCCTTCTTACTGAAAAGGTTAATGAAATGAGGCACATGTGTGGATGGCACTGCACGTGGCGTGACTCCGAGAATGTTAAAGAGTCGATAATGAGGGAATGTAAGTACAGCCCATTAACAGGGGACGAATGATATGATAGCTTCAATTCGTGTGTGTGTGTGTGTGTGTGTGTGAGAGAGAGAGAGAGAGAGAGAGAGAGGTTATTTTCCCAAACCTGGATTTATTTCCACCTCATATTGGGTTAGGAAAGTGATGATTTGTAATTTTTCATTGTACTGATCCCCATAATTATCTCCTACCGATCCCACAGTAGCGATAAGATCCAGCTTGTATCCCTATCAGTGTCACTAACTAAATCGCCGTACCATGAAATGTCACGAGCTGCGACCGTAGATTTTTAGTTTCCCACGTTCAGTTCCTTTGATCTTTCCCGCACCCAGAGGGACGTGTTTAGAATGTGTCTGAGGTGCGTGTGGTGTGCACTGCAGGTGTGCATCTGGGGTGTGTCTGACTGATGTGCCTGAAAATAAAGGACGCCTTTGGGGATGTGTTGGTGGGATGGATACAGCTGGAGTGGGTGCTGCTATTAACCCGTCACGTCCCGAGGTTTTCTGCACCTCCGACATCCCCCAGTCCCGAGGTATTTTCGAAAAATTTTTTTGGCTAAAACCTTCGCTTTTGGTGAGAAACATCGAAAATTCATAGAGAAATCGCTCACCTGAGGTTTAAAGTGCCCAATCCAGGTAGGAGTTCCTCCTTACCTGAGTGGGTTTTCTAACATGCTGGCACCAAAGAAAACGAGTTCTATGGGAGGGTAACTGTTTTATCCACTCATAAACGGTATTTATTTATTTACTTGGTACGAATGTATATGTAGTATGACAGTATATTGGTTTTCAAGCAGTAATAAAGGCATTATAAGCATTGTTTCACTCACTAACTAATCACCATACCTGACCTATTTTTGCCACACTACCTGATCATTATTTCTGGCTGTTTCTTCTTCTAATGCTATGTAAACATTGTCCTCCACATTGTCATCGATTGGGGAATCACTCTGGCCCTGAATAACTTTACTAGCCAGGTCACTGGTAACAGGTCCTTTGCCAAGACAATGTCGTGAGGGGGGGAGGGGGGAGGTTATGCAGCGTAAGGCATTGTCCCTGCTTGGTATCTTGTACAGGAATAGAGGAAGGTGTCCCGTGTATACATACGAAAAATCACGTGCGAAAATTGAAAATTGTGCAAATTAGTGACCTTGCAATTGCACGACGTACTGGTACGTCGCCGGGACTGGCAAATGCAAATCGTTGCAACATACCCATACGTCGTCGGGACGGGGCGGGTTAAAGGTGTCTTTTTTTTTTTTTTTTGTTAGGAAGAAGGAACCAAAGGCCACAAGCCCGCAAACTGTTCCTTCCAAGAGAAAAACAAGATACAAGAGAAAGCCAAATTCAAGATCCGATCATTTCGAGATGCCTGGACACACTGTCTTTGAAAGACTGGAGATCAGAGCTAGCCTTGTTGAGAGAGAGAGAGAGAGAGAGAGAGAGAGAGAGGAACGGTATGCTATGAATGCAGTAATATACTATGTCCAGAGCAAAGAAAAATTTTGCTGAAAATTGTCAGCTTTAACCCACTGACTGAAAGCAAAGCGCCAGGTGTTAGTCTGAATATAATACCTATGTAGAGTAAACAATTGGCTGTGTAAAGGTTAACACAACACATCAATACATCAATAACCCTATACCACAACTTAAAGTGACTAACACATCATGATAAATTTAATAAACTTATAAACCCCTGTCTAAGAACACACACACACACACACACACACACATCTACACCGCTTGCTGGCGCAGTGGTAACGTTCTCGCTTGCCATCTGGTAGACGGGAGTTCGCGCCTCGCTCAGGTTGCGAAAAGTTTCACTGACGAAGTGGGTGGTTACTGTCCCCCTTGAGCAAGGGGACGGGTGTGTGCGTGTGTGAAGGTCACAGCCTTGCCCTTAGATCGGACTATATGAGCTCTCAGCTCCCTTCCGGGAGGGTAAAATGCTGACGATCACGACCATCAAGTGATCCTGACCGACCCCGTGAATTACACACACACGCATCCCTACCCCACGTCCACACTGGCTGCCACCCACCTGCCAACGCAAACCATGCCGTCTGTAGTCCACACCCACCTCCTCTCCCACTCTCGTACCTCCCCCTCCCTCTCACCATCTGGTACTTCTCTTCTCCTCCTCGCCATCATCTCTTTCTCTTTCTTTAATGTCCTCGCTTTCTTTTTATCCCTGGCACATTTGCTTTTCCATTTTCTTATTCCTTTTCCACAATTTCCGCCAAACTCACCCTTTCCATTTCTGTTTCTTACATTTCCATCCCACTTCCCTTGTTCTTCTCTTCTTGCCGCCGCTCCCATCACTTATCGTTCACCCTTATCTCTGCTCCACCCCTGATTCTCTCCTTCCCTTCACGTGCACCCCTGCTCTCCTACCTCCCCCTTCTCCTGACATTCCCCATTCCCTCGTTCTCCTCTCCCGTTCCCTATCCATGTCCCTGCCCAGAACTCCCACTTCCTTTGTTCCCCCTCCTCTGCTCTCTTTTCGTTCCCCCTACCTCTCCTTCACTTCCCTTTCCCCACCATTCCACTACTTCATCCACTTCTTTAAGTCTTCTCCTATCTTTCCCCAATTCTTTAATTTTATTCTGTCTCCCTCCCTGTTCTTTCCATGATGATTAACACTTCCCTTTCAGAGTCATTCCGAGCCCACTCATTTCCCTGACTTGCCGTCTTCCGGTCTCCCTCTCCTCTCTCTTCTCGTATCTTTTCCCTTTCCTGTCCCCTTCCTCCTCCCATTCTCCTTTCTTATTCCTCCTTTCCCCTCTCTGATTCCCCACTGTTCTCTTCTCACTCATCCCTGTTTTCTTTTCTCTCTGAACTGCCTGCTGCCTCTGTCCCCCTCTCGGCCACCCCATCTGCCTGCGTGGGTCTCCCCGTTCACTCGCTCATAGCAGGGGATCAGTGTGAGAGCAGACCCGGCAGAGGCAGGGTGTTGGATCATCTCGCTCTAGACCTTAGCCACAGACGCTCGCTGGAACTCGCTGTTGCTCTGGAACGTAGTCATGCTGCCAGTCGTAATGATCACTGTTACGGGCATTACAAATATTGTGATCTGTAGTGACCTGAGTTGTAAAATGTTCCAATTTTATGTGAGATATTGAAAAGGAAAATAGCCACACAACCCGACTCACTTTTATACTTACACTACTGCTATAGGGACTGTGAAAATAGGTCCCCAGTGAGCTGTGTTGCACGATGCGAAGAGAAGATGAAAGGTCAGACTATTACTGTGATTCCGGCGGCAGTGAGTGCGTGAGTGAGAGTGCGTGGGGGAGTCCGTCGAAGAACCATGGATTTATTTTTATTGTTCGTGTGTCTCAGTCTCGTCGCTGCTGAGCCAGGTTGGTGTTAACTAAATACATTTTATCTGGTAATTATCCGAAACAACTCTGCCTCTGTGTGTCAATATTGGTTAGGTTAGGTTTGCTATAACATTGGCTGATATGTAACTTGGGGCATCCTGTCCTAATTATATGGACAGAGTTATTCCCATTAATGACGAAATCTGTTTACCTGTATTTTTATCAGGTGATTTCATCCTCTAGCTCATCCAGGCTCATAGACAAAAATTTACAACCCTTTGAATCCCCGTGACGTCTTTTCTCAGTGAATTTTGTTACTTCAGACGATTTTATTCAGCTGAGGAAAGGCTTTTAGCACTTAAGGTATTGCTGAAGGGTTTAATTTAACACCTGTTTCGAAAAGTCACTCCCAGTCACAGTATAATCGTCCACTGGTAACAAGAATGAAACAAGACGCCATCGCCTGCACTTTAAATTCCTCCTTCCTCATTTGTTCCGCCATTTATTCAGCATAATACTGTATGACATAATTTCTGTCTTTCACATATTAACAATTATGCGATTAAAGAACGCAAGTTTGTGCCATGTATAAGAGTGGGGTTTTCTGGTCGATGGAAATTATGTTCATGGTAAAAGATAATATACATGACTGAAAAAATTGGTAAACATTACTTTAATTATTTTTAATCTAAATTCATCTTCTGAAAAGACAATTACATTTAACAGTAACCGATAGTCTGTGAATGGGTCGTCTATATACCAGAACCAATTCTTGATTATATTTTAGAGAACAATTTATTACTGATCAGCTCATCAGATAATGGAATCAATTTTGTTATTGTTGTTGTTGTTGAATTTGTTGCTGTTGTGGTCCCAGGCTCCTATGAAACATGAATCCGGTGGACGGCAGACATAGCTTCACTTCTCCTGCTGTCCACCATCCTCCATTCTGGTGATAGGAAGCTGATGGAAGTTTTTCATAGCCAAGCACTCCTCCACCTGGTTATATCGGTGTCACCACGTAAAGGCGACCCTCTCTTGTATCAGCTTTGATGTTAAGTACATAATGTTTTGACGGACGTTATTTCCTAAGTAGCACTAAAATGAACTACTGGTCGATATTGTTTTTATCAACGTAGGAAATTATGACATTAACATCTTCACTACCATGACATATCTTTTAGTTTACTATTGCCGTTCCAGACGATTTTACTCAGTTTAGGCGAGACATCGAATTTGTGGGGTTAAATATTATAACCTTCATTAACCCCTTCACTTTAATGTCTTTGTTTTCATCTGACGGAACCGGGCCACTCCCACACCGTGAATACTGTCGTGGTTGAATGAAATTTGATGAACCTTAGTTATGAGGTAAGACTGAGTCTTGTTGATCAGTAATTAAACCTTTCAATCTGGCACAACCTGGCCATCAACCCAACTGAAAGGGGTTAGGGATCTTTATCAGGTTAGTTTGGGCAATGATATCGTTTGATGGTGACCTGAGCAAAATAAACCACGAAAAAAGTGTTGTAGTGAAATGATTAAAATTATACATTGATCGACGAAGGGACTATCCATGTTGGGAATTATATAAGTCTATAATATAGTCAAACTGTTCCGCTAATTTTATATGCCGTAGTAAAAAGAAAATACTAAAATTAATAGTCTTTCTACTAGATGTTCATTATATTCATATAATTATCTACTTATAAACTGGATGGTTCATATATTTTTAAGCACTTGTGTCATCAGAGGAATCTGCACCGATTTATTAGACAACGTTAATACACCTTGTAAAGTTTACTCAGGTTAATTAGCGGTCTTAGGGTCTTATCGTGACTTTGGAGATTTCGGAACATCTCTTCTTTAGCCATTAATTCTGCACATCATTATTAATGTTTTAGTGTCTTTTGTCGATGCTATTTATTTGCAGGTTTAAAAATATGCAAATAGCTTACAGAATACAATACACAAAATAAACTACACAAGAAAACGTGTTGAGAATTTCATGAGCCAGTTTAATACCAGTGCCCTGCTATGATGTGTCAAAATTTAACGAACAAATTGTGCTTCTACAGTGTATATATAATTAGAAAGTAGTCTAAAATATTAAGATGTTGGGATGGATAAGTGCAGAAACAAGAGATAAAAAAGGAGAATTTGGGATGAGTTCTATTCCCATTACTGCATTTCACACCATACTCAAAACACCTTTGTAGCTGGTCCACCATCTTTTTTTGAGAGATAGGGAGGGAGATGAAGGACATCTGCCTAACTAAGCAGCGGAGTAAGGTAGTCCGGCTTATATCGGCGGCGCCACAAGGCGGCGTCCCTCTCGAGAACCAATATTAAATAGCTGAATAAAAGCAAATATTAAGAAAAATAAACTATGACAAACGTTTTAGAGAAATGATAACAGATAGGGGAACCGAAACTGATTGTACCTCGCCCGCTTTCTGAAAGCTCATGATCGGCATAATATGTACTCGTACATTCAAGCAACTATTTTAAGTTACAGCAGTATCTAACAGAGAGAGAGAGAGAGAGAGAGAGAGAGAGACTTAGGATTTAGAGATTATACGCTTTCCAGATGAGAACACAACAAAGCACTTCTCCGTCCGTTCATATATGAGCAATAGGAAATTGTAACTTAGCTAACAAAGGACGCAACGACTTAGATTTGTTTACGCTCGCATACGAAGCAACGATCTTCTTGCTCCTGCAGCGAAAATTCTTCTTGACTGCAGCGAAATTTCTCATTCTAGTATTCCAAAAATTGTGGTTTGGCATCATTACTATTCAGTCTCAATACCAGCCGCGATAGCGAAGCTGGTATTGTTTTCAGGTTGTCTGGTCGTCTCTCCGTGTGTCTGTGTTTCTGTCAGCACGATAACGTTGCAACCGCTCAAGAGATAATAAAATTTTACAGGTGTGCAGTAGAGGAAAAATCGATCACGAGTTCGAAATTGGTGAAAGTAGATCAAGGTGTGTGTGTCTGATACCACGATAACTTCGCAACAGCTAAAGTTATCATCACAAAATTTTATAGGTGTGTAGGAGGGATGAAAATTTCCTTCGAGTTCGAAATTGGTGAAAATGGGTCAAGGTCAGGGTCATTCCGAGGCGCTCTAGATTTGTATCTGCTCGCGGCTGGTGTGATTCTCCCCTTGGAGGGGGGAAACCTTTTGTGGTGTCTTTATATTCATTTACTATTTGCCGTATTTATTTATTTATTTACTTATTTTTTATCATACCCCCAGCGGTTGCCAAGTCCAGTGTGTTTCCCAAACTGTGTCACTGAGTCAATGTAGCTATGTTTTTGAAGAACGAAGGCTGGCAAGTTGCAGTCATATTATTTTATGATCATACACGTGGTGTGTACCTGAGGTGTGTCTGTTTTGTTTCTGAGGGATGAGTCCAAAGACAAAGGAGTGAAAGAACACCATCTGATGTGCGTTGGGGCGTACGCATAGGATATGGTTGGGGTGGGTGCGACTATCCAAAATGTCCTTTGTGTTGTAAATTTTTCTATACATTTGATGATATTACTGAATATAACCCGTTGACTCTGATGAGGAATCTTACATGTCCTTGCTGCTAACACATGCATCGCAAAAGCAAATGTTTTGGTCTTCAAAGGTTATAACTCAGTCGTTATTTTTCTCGGTGTCGAGGACAGATATGTTGATGTATAATTTGCGTTTACCTGTGTTAATTCCATCAGTAATTTAAAACATGCAATTGGTATAGGGAGATGCAGAGTACTAGTTAATAGTTCTTTTGGTTATTGTTGTTGTTGTTATTGGCCCAGGATTATCTGAAGGTGAACCCAGTGGACTGCATACTGACGTTCTTCTCATCTTGCCGTCTACCATCTTCCCTCTGAGGGGACAGAGAGGGCGTTGACGGACATTTGTAAACCTAGGCAGTGGTGCCGCCAGTTTATGTTATGGTGATGAAACATGGAAGCATCCTTCCCTAGTGCTTACTGTTTAGATAAATGTCTGGTATATCGGTATATGTAGTATTAATTACATGATACCAACCCTAGTTCCCACCTAAAAGCTGGGATGAGGTGACACCCAAAGACAACTAAGAGAACCATAAAAAAAAGAGAGAGAGAAAAAAAAAATGCGCCGTGAAATGGCTCACAAGTCATTCATACATCATTCACACTTTCCAAATTCCTTGTTCCATCTCACAAGGCAAATAATCTTCACAAATTTTAATATGTGTGTGTGTGTGTGTGTGTGTGTGTGTGTGTGTGTGTGTGTGTGTGTGTGTGTGTGTGTGTGTTTTACATGCGAAATGACTCCGTGTTTACAGTCAAGAGTTGAGGAAGAAGAAAAAGACTGTAGGTATAATGCTTGTGAGTCATTTAGGCAGATAATAAGGTGCTGCTAAATTTTAATCCTCTAGAATACGATGTGTAAGAGTCGAAATGACATCCGGGTCCCTAACTACTTAGTTTTTTAACTGAGGCGAAGATACGCTTGTCAGGTTGGTGATGATTGAATGCAACATGTCCGAATAACATCTACTTACCCAAATTTCCCCCTCAAATATATGTTGTCAATTAATAATGCTAACGAATAAAGAGATTATGAAGTAATGTTACATTCAGCCAATCATCACCAACCTGTCCAGTGCATCTTCGCCTCGAAAAAAAAAAAAAAATGAGTATAGGTGAGCGATGACGAAAGAGACAAACTTTGTCAGAGAGTTTGGCCAAGAGAGCAGAGGGAAAAGGGGGAGAAGGAGGCTGAGACTGAGTTGGGGGTGAGAAAGGGGAGAGGTAAGCTGGATGTGTGTATATGTGTGTGTGGGTGGGAGGGTGGGTGGTGAGAGAGAGAGAGACTGATTGTGTGTGTGTGTGTGTGTGTGTGTGTGTGTGTGTGTGTGTGTGTGTGTGTGTGTGTGTGTGTGTGTGTGTAGAGGGAGACGGGGAGGAATGTTAAGTCGATGGGTGTGGAGTAACATGAGACTTGTAGGGTAGCTGGACAAGATGCAGTGGGTGGGCAACGGATAACAGTATCGTAAATTACTGTGATGAGACAGAATGATGGGTAAGGCTAGAGATTTGGTGTGAAAGAGGATTAATGTAAAGGATTTTAGGGACGTCGATGGACTGAATAAAGGATGATGTGAGATTTTAGGTTCAAAGGTTTTTAGAAAAGGTGTTAAGAAGGTGGATCGCGGATGAACTGCGTGAAGCGTAATGTAAGGGATTTAGATGGTGAAAAAACTTTAATACTAGATTGTCACGGTCTTATACGTCTTTGCACATTGCCATGATGAATAAAGAACCTATAAAAAATGTTCTTTAAAAACTGCGCATTACATTGTTTGACGTTTGACCCCACAAATTCCTTTAAAAGAACGAAAAAAAAAAAAAAACTGAAAATGGCGTCTGAGGATTATGGCATACGGAATAACTTAATCAGGTCTGGAGAGAATTGATGATGAACTACAGGAATGATGCCAAGCTGAATAATCGTTTGGAAGAAAAAAAAGAAAAAAGAAAGGAAATATTATTGGGGATGTCGATGGAGTAAGTGATGGTTAACGGAAGATATTTTAAAAGTAAAAGAGGACTGATGAGGCATATCTAGGATAATAGCCGAAGAGAGTTTAACAATGGTGGACATAGAGTAAACTCTCGCTATAACACAGCATTCAAGATGGCAGGAGGGCAAACATAGAGCAAGTTTAAGTGAAGAGAATATCGAAAGACAGAGTTAGGGATCAAAGGAGAGAAATATGGGATGGTGAAAAATTACAAGGGGGTGTAACTACAGTACATGGAGTGAGTAGGTGAGAAGTAACATGCGAGTTTTTAGGGACGGCGAAACAGGATGGAGAGAAATATGGATGACGAGGGAATGTCGGTATGATGACAGGAATGATATTAGCGCAGGTTTAGAATGGTGTGGTAAAATGCTGACGTGAGGTTTTTAGAGATGAGGGAAGGGTGCCTGGTGGCCTAGCGGTTAGAACGTCACAGTCGGAATTTTTGTCTCTGTGCGGTACCATGCATAATTTTCACCGCCGCGCAGTCAGACTAGAGCAGTGCTGCAATGGCGTTGACTGGGTACAGATTATCACTACTTACATGTGTTCCTCGTATGTTTTCTACACGTGAAATTATCGTGGTTATAAGGGATATTTTAAAAGTAGGGTTCGGGATTTCGTAACAGCTTTCCTTAAGCGGTTTATTCGGCATATAACACCAGAAACCTCATATATGTTACTGATGCGGACAGTGTTAATATTAAAGGGACTGAAATTAACATACAAGAGAATGTTAAGGTATAATATGCTAAATAAATCCCTACCGAAGACGTGCTACGAAGCCTCCTATGCCACCAAGAAAGCAACCCGAAATGACGTGTTATTCCCGCATTGTATTGTGTCATCTCAGGTGCAGTTCCAGGTAAAAAAGTTATTTACCCTACAACAGAGTAGACTCATGTGGAGAGAGAGAGAGCACATTGCCTTTCTTTCTTTTGTCTGCATTGCATTTGTTCTAACCTGACGAGGATACCTGCCCCTTTTCAATTAATTTGACGGCTAAGTATTGTCAGATTGGTGGGTCAGTAATTTAAATATTAGCCAGACAGACTCAGTCTTACCTCTTAACTATGACTCATGGAATTTCATAAAACAACATCTTGGTTTTTCAAGTTGGAGTGAAACCAATTTCTGTTTGGTAAAAACAAACGTGCGATATTTTCAGTGTCCTGAAATATTTAAGTGTAAGAATGATGTCCACATAATTATTTATTGTAAGGATATAACATTTTCGGCCCAACTTAGTTCTTTGTCAGGTACCTTGATGGTCCGAGTCGGGTTGAAACACCTATGTTTTGCTCTTTATTTTGCACACTGCACCTCAGCATCCTTTGTTCATACAAAATACGTAGATATAGAAACGATGAAGACGGCATATAAATGACTGGTGAGGTATAATATGTAAAATAAGCTGCCAAAGAAATGGTGCAGATGACTCATATGCCACTTAGAATACAGCGTTGTAACAATAGATGAATACAAAAAAAAAAAAAAAAAATGGACAGGAGACAGCAACCACGAAAAAAAAAAAAAAAAATGTGCGTACATTTTTATTGGTATGCTGGTAGGAGGAAGCACCCACCAGTCGGCTACTATGTAATGCTGCCTTAGTTTAGATTCTGGACTGAGTAACAGACCAAGTGGTTCATTGTAGCAAACGAAACTAGTTACTACGCTTGGTGGTAACTACCATATATAGCCAAATACTATAGACGGCTGGTAGTTGAGTTAAAGGAATCGAACTGAAGGTGAGTCCAGGTTGTACATCTAAGGGTAGATTGAGTTTTATTTGGTTAATCATATGATGCCACCCATAGAGGGCGACTAGTAACCTTAACTTCAATGTCTGGATTAAGTAGCCTAGTTTCAGGCCCCTATGCTCCTTATGAGACAGAAGAGATGAAAATAAGATTGTTTTCCATTAATTCCAGTTTATCTTTAGTTTTCAAATTGAACATTATTTCTTACTTAGGTTACTTTAAGGTCATTGAGTAGGGATACTTTTAGTTTGCACAAAAAAAATAAAATAATAATGTCATATTTGAACAAATGATATATTACATTTCATTAAGTACGGGTAACTCTTGTTTTCAGTGAGCATATTGTTAACAGTTATTCCTTTACCGTGTTATCTCTGTATATACTGATTTCTAGGCCTAACCTAATGGTGTCCTTAGATAGGATAAAGAATTCGTGCTGCTGCTGCTGATGATGACACTGAAGATGATGAGACTGATGATGACGTCTCCTGTACAGGTGCACCTCCAGTGATCAAGGAACACCCGAGCAACGTGGTGGCGCGGCGCAATGACCCCGCCACTCTGAACTGCGCCGCCTCAGGCAGTTCCAGAATCCGATGGTTCCGGGACGGGGAGGAAGTGGTCACGTCATCACAGGATCAGCGTTCACACCGGGTGCTTCTTCCCTCAGGGTCACTGTTCTTCCTGCGGGTCACGGCCACCAGGAGGGACAGTGATGCCGGAACATATTGGTGTGTGGCCTCAAACAGCTATGGCGCCACACGTTCAAAAAATGCCACACTCACTGTGGCCACACTGGCCCATGACTTCCAGCAGCAGGCTGACTCCTCTATAAAAGTGCTGGTAGGGGAATCCATCACCTTGCCCTGCCGGCCTCCCAAGGGCACTCCTCCACCTGAGGTTACCTGGCTCAGGGATGGACACCAGGTCACCAACTCCAGCCGCATCAGTGTCAACCAGGATGGTGACCTGATAATCGCCCGGGCCGTCCAGCAGGACTCGGCCCAGTACGTATGTCGTGCCCGCAACGCTGCTGGCACCCGTCAGGCACCACCATCTCACCTCACCGTCATGAGTAAGTTAACACCGTCACTACGAAGACATTCTATTTTGTTCTGTTCTTGTTGTCTCCAGGTTATTTTATTCAGCATTGAGGAGGATTTTCGAACTGGTGGGGTTAAGAATAGCCTTCATTAACCCCATCGATACAAGAGATATTTCTTAAGTTTTGTAATATCGTCTTGTGGTTGCAAGAACAAATTATGGTAAAAAAATAATATCGTGGGTTGATGGTTGGTCGTGTTTATTACTGACCCTGAATTATATTACCCCGGGTCAGCAGACTTTCATCATCATCATCATCTCTCTCTCTCTCTCTCTCTCTCTCTCTCTCTCTCTCTCTCTCTCTCTCTCTCTCTCTCTCTCTCTCTCTCTCTCTCTCAAACGATCTTTTGGTATTTTATAAAACAAATATCCTTTGCGTTTAGTAGTAGTGGTAGTAGCAGCAATCCAGGCTCATTTGAAGGTGAACCCAGAGGCTTGTAGGCTCGTTGACCTATTGCAGTCCACCACCCTCCTTTTGGGGGAGAGTGACGGAATTCAGGAATGTTTGTATAACCAGACAGCAGAGCCGTTCAGTTATATCAGTGCCACATGAAGGCTTCTCTCTTCAGTATCATGAGATTAATATACGTTTGATGTCAACAAAGTTAGAATATCTCTGTTAAATTCAGAAATGGATCATCCAGTTGTTGTTGTGGCTCCAGGCTCATCTGTACATGAACCTGGTGAACTGCAGGCTGGAGAAGTCCCTCTGCAGTCCATCTAATATAAACAGATAATAGAAAGCCCTTCACTTTGCAAGAAAAGGGCCTCCCTGCATGCTTAGTTACTGATTTACCATATAATTTTAAGTTGCATTATCATTAGGTCGAGATGATAGTATAATAATTTTGATATACAGATGTTCTATCAACAAGGGTTTAATTCTCCCAGCACCGCCTTGGTTTGAGGAGGAGCCATCCAACATGTCAGTAGCGTCAGGTGCTGGTGTGGAGTTGGGTTGCCAGGCGAGGGGCTCTCCCACCCCGACAGTCACCTGGAGGCGAGTGGATGGAGGGATGCCACTGGGAAGAGCAACTGTTGAGGACCAACGATTAATTCTGCAGGAAGTGACCGTGGCAGACTCAGGTGTTTATGTGTGTGAGGCCGAAAGTGAGGCAGGTGCAGATACTGTCAGGGCTACACTCACTGTGCTAGATGCTCCAGAGCTGACCCAGCGGCCTCAGCACCTGCAGGTGATCCAAGGCAATGAGGCACGACTGCGATGTCGTGTGGAAGGCGAGCCTGAACCCCTCGTGCTCTGGCGCCTCCCTTCTGCGGACAGGACAGCTGTTCTGTCCCCTGGTCACAGCAGCAGCCACGCCTCAGTGTCTGATGATGGCAGTGTTCTCCTGCTGCACCAGCCAGGCACACAGGACACCGGTGCTTACTATTGCTGGGGCATTAACAGTGGTGGAGGGGTGAGTGGGCGAGCAGAAGTAGTAGTGGTAACAGCGCTGCCTCCTCCAGTAATTGGTGTGGGACCCAAGGACCTGACAGTGGCCCCTGGAGGAGTGGCCAGGTTCTCATGTGAGGTGGTGAGTGAGGCAGCAACAGCACATGTCACCTGGTGGTACCAGCCAGCCGCACATCTGCCATCCCGTTTGCTGAGTCAGCACCCTCACAAGCCTCGGTTCTTACTGCCAGAGAATGGTGCTCTCATCATCAAAGACGTACAGCTTGACGATGCTGGCATATACAGCTGTCATGTAACGGCAACAACAGGCAGCATACAGCAGGAGGCTGTGCTTAATGTGGTGAAGAACACAGAGCCAGAGGAGTCACCACTACTGCCACCACCACCCACCAAGCCTCGTGTACTGGACTGGAACCAAACCTCAGTGCAGCTAAGCTGGATGCCCAACTCCCAGGGCAGCAAGGCTGGTCACCAGTGGTATGCTGTGGAGTACTGGCGCCAGGGATGGTCCGAGTGGCGGGTGGCTGATGCAGTCATCACGCAAGAATCATGTGTTGTCAGCCACCTGTCACCAGGCCACACCTACACTTTCCTGGTGCGTGCTGTCAACAGTCAGGGGACGTCGTTCCCCAGCCCTTGGTCTGACCCTGTCACCACCAGGGCCCCTCCACACCCCACCCTTACTGCAGACCAGGTACCCTGTTTATAAACTGTCCTAGGTTTAAGTTATAAGTATGGTTGTTTGAATTCTACTGTTTTACTCATAAAGCCTCCAAATACTTCAAAATTTAAAATGAATATTACTGTGACAATGGAAAAATTAATGTGTAATTATATTTAAAGGAATATTATGGAGATTTTATTATTGTAAAAATTGGTTAGGATCCTTTAAAAATGCAGGATGGTTTGCAAATTACGTTCTCCAATCTTGTGTTTGGTCGAAACTGCTCAGTGTCCTTTGTGACAAAGGAAAAGTCATGACCAACTAATAAGCTTAGGAGTCAGTAAACATAAAAAAACAAATATTGCAAAGCATGAAAAAGGTTATAGAACTAAGAAAATGATGCACTGTAGATAATGGTGGCGCTGGCTGAGACATCACAGCAGCACATGAGAATTGGGTTGCGTATTTTATGGACCATACTGTACTTAAAAAGGTCCTTAACCATTTCCTACGGTAAACATATCTCCCTAACAGTTGACAACAATTATTGTTAATACGGACTGTTGTCTGTTTTTCGTATTTTGTCAGGCTTAGTAATAATATGCACTACTTCAGGTGCGTGGCGATCGGCGTCGCTTGGCGCGTCCCCTGGTAATTCTAAACAAGGCCACAGCCACAGCAGCAGACAGTGTTAAGCTAAACTGGAGCTTCCTGGAGCCAGTGGAGGACTTGGTTGAGGGGATGCTGGTGTACTGGATGGCGGAGGGCGGCAGTGTGGAGGTGACTACCGTCCTGGGCACCTCATCCACCTATCACCTCCACAACCTGGACCCCAACACACCCTACACCTTCTTCATCGTACCCTTCTGTCACAGCGTCGAGGGCACGCCGTCCAACTCATACCACCTCACCACGTCCGAGGGGGGTAAGTTTAAGGCCAATACTCTTGATGGCATAGGAGTGCCTAATAGTACCTCCTCCTTAGCAATTAATTTTGCATATAACATACATGCCACGCCTGAAATCGATAAATTTTATGGCTGTATTCTTGCTGGCGTGGGAGGTTTCGTAACGCTTCTTTCTTAGCTACTCATTTTACATACTGCACTTTTTTATCCTCCTGTGCATTACTAAGGTACCGTATATAGTGTCAAGAGTAAAATTATGTAAATTAAATAAAGGAGAATGTCTGGGTGTAATATGCATGTTAAGTTGCTAAGAAAGAAGTGCCAGCAGTTATGAAGCTTCCAGTGCCAAGTGTAATCTAACATGACCTAGGTTTCTTTCAGATCCGGGATTGCGGGAAAGACAAACTTTTTCACTACGATTATTTTATTTCTTTTTTGTTAGCTCACTCGATGTAGTGCTGCTCTCGGGTGTCTGCCCTTTCCTCCATCCTTTTTTCCTTCCATCCTCTTGTGTCTTTCCTTCATTCTTTCCTCCTCCTTCTGCCTGTGGGTGACTCTACACTGAGTGACAAGCCAAGTGGTTTCCTGTACACCAGGAAATATTTACTACGCTGGGTGGTAAGTGGTAACCATATAACCAAATTTTGGCGCCTGGTGGTTTAGTAGGTAATTACGGCACTCCAATCAGATTGAGCCGGTGAAGGTTTATATCCAAGGGATGGTTGGGGTTTATTGCTCACGTAATGCCACTCAGGGATGAGTGTGGCTGGTCACTCTCATCTTAAATGTTAGGACCACCTTGCCTAGCCCCGGGCTCTTACGCTCCTTATGGGGCAACGTAGGATTGGATGATGAATGAATGATGTTAGCATAAGCACACTTCCTGTCTTCTTGCTTCTGGATTTTCTCTTACTCAGTCCTTAGGTAAGAAAATTTCATGATGATGGTGATGGCTACCTTTTGACGACGACTTCGGTTTAGGAGAGACTTATCGAATTAGAGGAGTTAGGTGTAGCCTTCACTGACCCTTTCCTTTAGACGGGCGATTAGCAGGATGACTAAAATATTCTGGAGGTAGTTGGAATACAACCAAATAAGACATCTTTGGTAGTACTTGTTATGTCAAAGACATGTGGCCTGTTTTTAAGTATTGTATGATAATGTTGTTTAGCAATGTTGCTTAAGTCTAGTTGTATAAGAAACCGTGTTGTAGTTTCAATAATGACAAGGTATTATAGCTACTGTACTGTATTATGTTTTACAGCTTAGGTCAAGTATCGCAATGTTGGTGTATGTGTTGGATGCCAGTGGTCTTAAAGTAATCAGGTGTCCCTGGTTCTGTCACATATGTACAGAAACAGTCAATCTAATAAGTAAAAGACAAGCACAAGTTAGCAATAAGGTAGATAGATCGATAAACATGTACACAAGTCTATAAACCAACTGACTGGAGAAGATAGGTAACGAAACTGATAGGGACAGATGGAAAATATAGATAGCACTTAGAGTTATATTAGACAAACTGATAAGAATAGAGAGTAAAAAAAACTGATAGGTATAGATAGATAAACTGACAGGAAGAGATAGGTAAGACATGAGTTATATTGTTACATCCTAATCTTAACTTGAAGCGTTCACTCCCGTCTTTCCAGTGCCATTGACTGCGCCAGGTAATGTGCGAGTAACGAGGCAAGAGGAGGGTTCAGTGCTGATCGAGTGGTCGGGCGTTAGTACTGAGGAGGCGCAGGGGGAGGTGATAGGGTACATGGTCACACTCAGCCACAACGGTAGTCATGTTACTGAGACAGTTGGTACACCCTACCTGGAAACTCGTGATTTACTGCCTGGACACATATATACCTTGCGTGTGGCGGCGCTGACAGGTGCTGGAGCGGGACCTTTCAGTGCCCCTTTAGTGGTGGAGGGAGAGGGGTTGGGTGGGGCAGTGGCAGTAGGGGAGGTGCTGTACGCCCCGTCACAGTCAGTGTGGTTGGCCTACCTACTGATTCCGCTGGTGCTGTTACTGGTGCTTGGTGTGGTGTGGTACTTGTGGAGGGTACGGCACAAGGCACCACCAGCCAGCCCTCCTCATGCACCCCCACTGTACCAGGACCCTTCCATCAATATGTACAGTGACCATAAGGTATGGCGGCCGTCTGACAGTGATAAGGATTCCAGTTTATCCTCCTCACGACTCCTCAAGCCGGATCAGATGGTTAACGAATATGCAGAGCCTAGGATGCTGCTGCCCAACCACACTACTGAACCATATGCCACCATGGCTCTACTGGCACCATCACCACCACACACGTCCTGCTGCCACCCAAATGATCAGTCTGCAGAGGTGCAGGTCAACTGGGCTGCCATCCTGCCTCCTCCACCAGCCTCTCCACCGCCAGATCTTGACCTGGGGGAGCCAAGGCAACAAGGGGTGGCGCCCAGGACGTGCTCTAGGGCCTCCCAGTATGATAATATGGGAGGGGCGGACCACTACGGTAGGCCCTGTGATGCCGCCTCGGAGCACACGTATGAGCCGTATGCACAGGTCGTCCCCTCCAACAGATTCCTCACCTTCAGTAGCCTGCAGCGATGTGGTGATGAAGGGCATATTGAGTGCCACCTCGCTCACCCTGGCCAGCCACCACGCAGCAACACGCACTAGCAGTTGTACCAGTGATAAAACGACATCGTAATAATTGGTGTAAAGGAAGAATTATATGCACAGACTGACACTGACGTAAATATACAAGTTTTGGCTAAACCTGTACATTCAAAACAGTGACAACAGTGCCTTGTATTTACAGAATAACTATATCCACCCATTGATACTGGTGTGAGTGTACAACAGCTTTGGTTCAATGTAGATATTTTTATCCAGTAAAGAGGGTCAAGTCCTGGCGGAGGATTTTGTATTTTCACACACATACAGACACGCATACACAGACACAGTGTAATTCATACATTTAAATATCGGTACTGTGAAATCAACACTTATCCGCTGTGCTTCATATACCGTAACGTCGCCAAAAGTGATAATTTTGATGCGGGCTGTAACAGTCGTGTATGTATATATATATAAAAGAAATGCCTTGTACAGTGGTCTGTGTTTATTAACAGAGTGATCTATTGTACATAGGAAGCATTCGAGTACGCATTACTATGTGTATAGTGATGAGACGAGTTTAATGTGCATATCAAACTGTGAACTTTACATTTCTTACTATTTACCAGTGAATAGTAAAGTGATATGTGCGCATGTTGTGTGTTTGTGTTTAGCAGGTGCTAAAAGACTTTAATAAGTGAACGAAAGATGTTTGTTACTGTTCTTCTTATACTCTGTTATAATAATGACTGAGTGAGACTTTAATAATGCAGTTTATCTCCTCAGTCATAACCTAGTGATATTCCCATCCTCATCCTATGGTAATTCTCCCAGCCATCGTTAGTAATGCCCATCCACGCCACATAGTAAAGTTACAACTTACATTATAATGATATTCTCCCTCACACCCTTGTAAAATTTTCAGATACACCTAACAGTAGTACTCTTACAAACCTTAGTAATATTCACAGACACACTTTACTATTATTCCCAGTTACACACTAAATAATACCGCAGTTTCGCCTTCAGTAATACTCTTAGCCACACCCGATAGTATTATCCTCAGCCACCCAAGCAACAACATCCACACCACTGTAATACTATTTTCAGCCACATCATTGTGGTAATATGCCTCATCCTAGTGATAGCATCCCAGCCACACCTTAGTGATAGTGCAGTTCCTCACGATAGGACTCACAGTATTCTCGTTGGCGTGGAAGACTTAGCAATGTCTCATTCTCAGTGTTTCATTTAGCACTTTACATAATAATATTCGGTTGCATGTTAGTTGCGTCTTTTTAATGATGAGCTGGTATCTGCTATATACTGAGAGAAGTGTGTAATATGGGCAATAAATGGCCGAGGAAAGAGTTGTTACAAGTTCTCCAAAGCCACTCGGAATACGAGACTTGCACTGCCTCCTTTACCCTGCTTTACCCCTCATCCTTGAGCCTACACTACCCTCTGCCCTTTTTCCTCCCCCACCATGCCCGTTAGTCTCCTCCCTTTCACTTTTACTACCATCATTCTGTTCCGTCACCCTATATTCAACCCCGACTCCCTTTCTCCTCTCTTTCTCTGCCTTTTAGTCTCCTCCCCCTTCATGTACACTTCTTCCTTCCCTCTTTTCCCTTGCATTACACCTTATTAACTTTCACTCAAAATAGCCCCTTCGTTCTTCAATGCCCCCCACCATACCTTGCACTAACCCAGTACTTCCATTCCTCGCCCAGCCTTTTCCTCTCCCTCCTTTTACACATCCTCCAAAACTCCCGCCATGTCTACTTTCTGCTCCTCCCTCATCCAGTAATACTGCTCTTTCTTTGATTACCCCATCTTCCCCTCTCCTGTCCACCATTCTCTCTCCTCTCCCTCCTTCATCCTTCCCTCCCTCACTCTGCATCCCTTCTCTCCTTCACCCTCTTCTCCCCTCCTTCGTTCATCCTATTCTCCCTCGTTTTATATAACTCCTCCCACTTCTCCTCCCCCAATATTATGGTGCCAAAAACTCCCGTCCCCCCCTCCTCCGATGCTGTATTTGTTACTAGTCATTTCTACGAATTTTATACACGACTTTATATTTGTAATAAAATATGATCAAGAAGTCAGGATGTTTCTTCTTCCTGTATCCTATTATTATTATTACTATGAATTGCTGGACTGTATGAATCTGTTTTCTTAGGAACAATCCCGTGAACTCTGGAATCAAATATTATTTAATAAATAAACAACAGAAAAAAAAATAAATGACAGTTCTAGCCTTTTGACTACCAAAATCAAGAGACTGGTGAAATCGCCACTCTTTCTCACGTGTGTGTGTGTGTGTGTGTGTGTGTGTGTGTGTGTATATATATATATATATATATATATATATATATATATATATATATATATATATGTGTGTGTGTGTGTGTGTGTGTGTGTGTGTGTGTGTGTGTATAAAGCAGGAGTGCAGACCTCTCTTCTATTTCACAGCCTTCCATGACATTTTCAAGACTACAAGAGAAACTGAGGTAAGGTCGGCACCTATCATGTCAATGACTCGCCTCTGCCATCACTCTTCTCCGCCGCTTCATATCTTCGCTACTTTATCCCACCATCTTGCTCTTGGATTTCGTCTCTCATCAACTTCATTTCTACTTCCCCTGCGTTCCTTTTATCCTAATCACATTCATTCCCAGGCAGCGCAGCATCAACTGTATCCGGAAAAGCAGTTATTTCCTACTCTTCTTTCTCACTTCTACTCTTGCTCTCCTGTCTTTTGTCTTCTTCGCTTCCCTAGTTACTGTACTCTGTTCTTATTCACACAGAGTAACCAAGGAGACAACGCACATCCGGTTTTCAAACCTAACATTTATATGAGTTTCCCACTAACATTTTTTATCTCCTCTTTCCACAATGCATGACGGCTGTCCTTTAATATTCCTTTATCGACATAATTTTACTGCATTCAAACTCTTATTCTTTACTAAGTATCCGTCTATCTTTTTTCTCAGGGAAAAATTTTAATTCATAAACCCTTGAATTTTTCAGTATGCTCCCTGTTCGTCACAACCTCCCCGCATCCGCTCTCACCCCATCGGTCACACTTCTGTTATACTCATTTCTTAGAACACTGATCAGACTAATACAGCACTTTTCGTGCATCCACACTTCCTTCTTCCATCCTTCCAAGCTGGTCAGCTCTGGAACTGCCACTTTCACTCTCTTTACCACAGCCTATGAACACCAGTCTCTTAAACGCAACGAGTTTTAGCATCTATGCATTTCAAAATAACCAGGTTTGTTTGTGAACTTCCTTTGTTCAATTTCGATTGGGAGGAACAAGTTTTGCAGGCATTCAACTTTTACCTTTTCCTGTATTTGCATAAAAGATGTTTAAGCACCGGATCAGTGGATAGTGATGTTTTCTGAGCTTGGCAAGGAACTAAAAGCGTGTTTGTAAATACTCCGCAGTGAACTTTTTTGCCATCACAGTAAACAGAGGAAAATGAATCAGTTTGTTAATATGCCAGCCAGGTGCCTTGAAGGTGTCACCAGCACTGATACATAACCCCACCCGGGCCAGTCTGTTTCCTAACAAAGTTTCTTTGGTCCTGATTTTACGTATTGCATCTTATAATTCCGCTGTACAGTATCTATCTATCCATCTATCTATCTATGTCGTTCTAATATTCACTTACTTTGAATTTATTATATAAATGAGGATAGTGAGGTATAACATACGGAAGATGTGGTAAAGAAACTTGTGTTAAACAATTCTCCAAAGCGACTACGACGCATAGACGAGCAGATGGGAACGCCACCTACCAACTCTTAGGCTTTAATTAATGCTAAGCAGTGAGTGATGGCATCATATGATACTATATTCACTGCAATGATTAACCATGAAAAGATATTTGGGTACTGACATTTCTGCATTTGAAATTTCTGCCTTAATAAGAACTGCCTAAATTATTGACTTGAGTAAGTTGACATGTCGGATTTTTCGACTATATAATAACCATCACCACTATTATCATCATCAAATTAATAATAATGATAATGGGGGCGCTCACCATTCACTCACCAGATATAGTGGTGCTCTGGGTGCCTGCCCATTCCCCTCTTCCTTCCTCCCTTTTCTATGTTTCTTTCCTTCATTCTTTCCTCATCCTTCTGTACACTATCTCATCTGTCTTTCTTTCCTTCACTCTTTCCTCTTCCTTCTGCCTATGGGTGACTCTACATTGAGTGACAAGCCAAATACAGGAAACCATTTATTATGTTGGGTAATAACCATATAACCAACTTATGGTGCCTGGTGGTTTAGTGGGTACTTAGGGAGCTTCAGTCGGACTAAGCCTGTGTAGGTTTATATCCAGAGGGTGGTTGGGGTTTATTGCTCGCGTAATGCCACTCAGCGATGCGTGAGGTTGATTACTCTCATCTTAAATGTCATGACCAACTTGCCTAGCCCTGAGCTTCTACGCTACTCATGGGGCAACATAGGATTGGATGATGGATGGATGGCTAATAATAATAATAGTAGTAGTAGTAGTAGTAGTAGTAGTAGTAATAATAATAATAATAATAATAATAATAATAATAATAATATTAATAATAATAATATCCATCATCATCACCATCATCATTATCATCATCTCACTCATCTTCACCATCTTGTATAATTAAGGAAAGATAAACACAGAGGCATGAGAAACTATCAACAACACTCAGTGATACAAGCCACACAACCTTAGTGAACACTGTTTCTAACCCTTAGACAATGAAAGGCCAATCCTAATCTGAATAAAATCGCATGGCAATAACAGGAACAAAATATTAAACATTTCTATCGTCTACAGAGGGACAATCATTGAAGAACACATCCAGGTATCTGTCGCCATATACTCTCAGTAGACTGGAAAGGAATTTAAGACTGAGGAGCATCTACGATATTGTTCCTCAGTATCACCAGCGTCAGTATGAAAATACTTCCATATATAAGCTCTGCAGTTGTATATATCAACACTGAGGCGTGATCAAGGGAAAGAGTAGAGAATATGGCAACTGCATAACCTCCTACACGATTACACACTTACAAGCACACGTGCCTCACATGCACACACACACACCTGTCCTTCCACAACACATACACACACACACACACACACACACACACACACACACACACACACACACACACACACACATTCTTCCTCCCTCCCACACCCACACATATAATCTCCTCTTCCCACACCCACACATACACCCCCTCTTCCACACACACACATACAGTCTCCTCTTACCCCAGATACTTTTTTCTCTTCCTACACCCACACATACACTCTGCCCATCCCACACCCAAGCATACATTCTCCTCTCCAATACCCACACATACATTCTCCCCTACCACACACGTATATACACTCTCCCCATCACATACCCACACATACACTATCCATTGCCCATACCCACACATTCATTCTACATTCCACCACATCCACGCACACACTGAGGCACACACTCTGGCCCTTCCACACCCACACACACACTCCTCTCCTTTACCGACACATGCTGTACACCCCCCCTTCGCACGCCTCCACACATTCTTCCTCACGCTCCCTCACACATTCTTCTCCCACACACTCTACACAGTCTTACAACTGTGGTCGGTGTGCGTGTGGCTGGCTGTGTTCTGTGCACTGTATATAAACCCAACACTGTTACTTTGGCTCTGAGTGAAGGACGGTGCACCAGTGTTTATGGGCAAGTTTTTACACTGGACAATAGGCTATTCCGAAAATATGATAAGCATTTTTTGCACTTTATACCTGCACATTTTACTGCACCGTACTTGTCATTTTCCAGTACGTCATTACTCTGAATGATGTACTTTTTTTTTTTTTTTGCGATAAATTTTTAGATGTATGATGATATTAGGGAGAGGCATTGTTCGTCCGCTTCTCTCTATGGATTGTCAGACGAGAGGTACTCCACTGAACATGTATACTTTAGCAGCCTTAGCAAAGCCACATCACACCACACCACACTCCACGAAAGCACCTTCCCACATAGCACCACTCCATACCACGGGCATCAACAAAAGTGTCCTGAAGCTCTTGCATCTAATACCTTTGCACTTGTTCCATTAAAATAGTTTCTTTCATGAGTGAATGTGCGTACTAATAACATCATTAAGTTAGTAAATTTTATATTTATTATGTGTTCACATCTGGACATAGATTTAATAGTCGTGTGGAGCATCGGTAAAGAAAATTATTTAAAATTCAGTACACCAAAATATTTGCTGTCCTAGACTGGGATCGACCTCGCTCTTTTTCGATCAGCAGACCACCTTACTAAACACTTGACCACCACTCTCAGTAATATAGTATCATCATCATCATCATCCGGACCTCCTTTCCCGCCCTAGGGCAGGGTGAGGAGTAACAATTGAAAAAATATGTTCATGAGAAAAAATGTGCAAATAAGCTAATATATGCACAGTTTAAACTCTCATAATAGAATCTTCGTGACAACACTCAAACATTTATATCAGGTGGTACGTATCTTACACAGTCCACTTCTAGTTTGTTGCGGGGACGTCTCAGTCAGCGTTACCAGTGTCAACCCTGCATCATCATCTGCTTATCATAACCCTTTCCGTGTTCTGTAGGGTCTGATTTTATAAATCTAATGATTGCATACTGCACTAGACTTTTCACGAAGCATCCAAAATGTCTACTTGCTTTCCTCACATCAGCAGACTGAGCCGTCCTATACTAGCAACACACAAGACATAATACAACAATTGATGGACCTCCCTTTATATGTGGTCCTTCCTTAAACCTCGGATAAGGGACTGTACCATTTAACTGGCCGCTGTGTTGGTAGAACCTTGTGAAGGCTCCCACATCGGTCAGGTGTGTGTGTGGTGGTACTGATTCCAAGTGGAGCAGGAGGTGGTGTAATGATAAATGGTAGGCGGGTCACCTGGTGGGCCTCAAGCCTGCACACAGTGCCACGCTGCGGCTCAAATCACGCACCGTGTGTCCCGCCGACACATTGATGTGCAGAATTAATTACTCAAGAGGGGCATGAGTGAAGTCTTAACCGCTGCACTCCAATAACGTATATTATGTTCTTTTATTGCTACCCACCAGACGATTTGATTTAGGTCTGGAGAGATATTTTTCGAAGCATATCAGTTAGAGATTGCGTTCACTACCTCTTGCCTGGTGTAAGTTTTAAGTTGCAGAAAATTGCTTGGTGGTGGCAAGATATTATCTTACAATACGTCATCGGACAAAGCTAATGAGGCATACGGAATGCAGGAGCTAAGTTAGGCTGAAGCAGGATGCAATGAAGAGTACTGAGACGACTGGAAGGGACCTATTTGTCGTATTCTAAGTCACTTTGATAATTTCGTAGCACCTCTTCGTCTGTGATTTAAATTACCAGCTACATCTTTCTATCCTCTAGTATGTCACTGATACAATCTATATTGATATTTAAAAGCATATTAATAGCATGAGAGATTTTTAAAAGTAGTGAGTAAAAAAAAAACACACACACTAAGAAAGAGGCGCTACCAAGGTTCCAATGCCAACTGGAGTATATGTCTCTTTTTGTTGTCACCTAGAGGATAAGATGCCTTGATATGACACGCAATAGACTGATATGTAGACAGATCGATGGATAGGCAAATGAAGGCAGTGCTGTATATCCAGGAGCGACATAAATGAAAATCCTTATAACGGGTGTTGTGATAAATGGAAGATCATCATTACTAATCACGCATGATTCACCTATCAGTGTTAGTTTTTTATTAATCTATTTCTGACTAGTTTGCCCTAGCTTCTGTAATCTCTTTACCAACATCTGTTCTCTCTCTCTCTCTCTCTCTCTCACTCCACACACACACACACACATACAATACAATACAAGTGTGTGTGTGTGTGTGTGTGTGTGTGTGTGTGTGCACTTTATATCACAAAGACCTCATAGGAACTGTCTTTGTGTCATTGTACCAAACTCGTATGTAATTCATGTCAGTGTATCATTTTAACTTCCCTGTTTTATCTCTATATAAATCCGCTGCTGAATTTATTTATGTAATTCAAGCACTCTACCTCTGATCTGTGTACCTCTGTAGCTACCCTCCCCCTCCCTCATGACCTTCCTTCAGTCTCTCCAATAAAGTAATAGGGGAAAGGAAGGAGGGATAGATACAAGGCACAGGCTTCCTCTGGTCTGTGTGTCTGTGTAACTCTGGAACTCTCCTTTACGAGCAGTCTCAATGTCCGTGTAACTGCCCTCCTCTGTCCTGTCTCGTCCTTCCCGCACCACAACAATACCCCCCTCAGGATGCCAACAAGGCCACCTTGCTATCTCCACACACTATTATTCATCGCCCCGCCAACCATGACGTGGCTTCCTATCTGTTAAATCAAATGCAGGCAAAGGACGACTTCATTAACAGTGTGAGTATACGCCAGTGGTCGGAGGAGGAGATGTATAATGATGATGATGATAAGGAGGGTGAGATGTATAATGATGGTGGTGATGATGATGATGATGATGGTGATGATGATGATGATGATGATGATGATGATGATGATGATGAGGAGGAGGAGGAGGAGATGTATAATCATGATGATGATGATGATGATGAGATGAATAATGATGATGATGAGGAGGAGGAAGAGAAGGAGGAGATAAATGATGATGATGATGATGATGATGATGATGATGATGATGACGATGATGATGATGATGAGGAGGAGGAGGATGGAGACGACGACGACGACGACTACGAAGGTGGTGATGATGCATCCCTGTAGACTGCAGGAGGGTCATTAAGACCAATAAACAACTTTATACTAAACCAGTCTTCCCATAGAATATGCAGAAATTGAATTTACAGCCAGTCTCTCTCTCTCTCTCTCTCTCTCTCTCTCTCTCTCGTCGTCAAGCAGTGTACACGTCACAGTCCCAACACTCAACTGCTACTCTGTATTTCCCAGTGTAGAGAGCTACGTAATTAACGTGGCCAGTGGCAGAAGTCTTCCTCAAGCTGAATGAAATAGTTTGATGGTATCTAGTAAAATCAAAAAGACATCATCGTCGTAAGATTGGTGTGAAGTTAACCAGAGCCGGACACTTGTATTGCCATCTCCAGACGATATTATTCAATTTGGGAAGGATCTGTAGTAACAAAGAGGTTTATTAAAGCTAAATATCTTTTTCTGCAGTCATAAAGGTGGGCTCACTCAAGCCGAATAATATAATCCGTTGACAGCGAGAATAAACCAAAGAATACTTCACTGCCTCTAGGAAGAACTTGTTCCCTTTGTCATGAAATTCTGCAGTAAAAGTCAGTGGCAATTAATTAAGAACAATCAAGACTCCTGAGTAATTCATTCCACAGACATCTGCACCACCGAGCTACATTTGCTCTGCTCAAGTAAACAGCAAAAGGAAATAAGGGATTAGAACTTCGTTTTTCCACCATTTTCAAAGCGTGTGCAATCTAGTCGTTTTGGTATGCGGATGAGGAAGGTGCAGTTAGAGATAACAATGAAGTTTACATTAACTGTCTTAGTAAATCTCTGAAGGCATCGAGGTGCTGGTATAACGGGGGCCACAAAACACGGCCAATTTCCAACGAGACTTTTAAAAGAACATTCGGCGCGGTAACTTTTTTTTTTTTTTTTTTTGGAGTTACGAGCTGAAGGAGTATTTACGACTAACACCTCTCCGCCTGGCCACCCGGGGCCTGGAAATATATACAATGTAACTGTTGTTGATTGAGAGAGAGAGAGAGAGAGAGAGAGAGAGAGAGAGAGAGAGCGTTAAATACACAAACCACACACATATCCTGATGTCCTTTCCCGGTTATTCGATTTTAAAATTATTGAAAGATCTTACATTTTAGTTATGGCAGTATATGTGTCACGAATCAAATTCGCGACATTACCCTTTTGTGAGAAGCCACGAACTATTAGTGGAAAACTCACTGTTTATCGTTCAGTTAACCGCTCATTCGGACGGAAGCTTTGTCAAATCAATTTTTCATTGTCATACGTGATCGTCTCTGTGTGAGACATTAGCGCTTCCGCTGAGCGATTTGTTTTGGGCGCGTTTCGCTCACTCGACCGTTAGAAAAATGTGGCCTACTGCTCCCCCTTTTTTCCCACGACTTACGCAGTCGAGTTTTTGCTTTGACGGAGGAAGGATCTGTGCTCCAGCAGTGTGAGAGGTCGCTAGTACCCAGACTCCACTAGACCACAGGAATCTCCAGACTCCCACCTTAGTTGGTGATACATCGCATTCATCGACCAGTATTTCCTTTTTGTATTTCCCTAGGCTTAAGAGTTTAATTAAGGTGTTTTTCCTAGGCGTAAGAATTTAGCTCGTGAGTGAGTGAGTGCGATCTCATTTATTTGATTTGAAATGTAACGTTAAATTTATTTTTGTAATCAATAAATTTAACAGTTCTTTTTCTTGAGCTTAATGTAATATAAACTCTTGTTTCATTTCTCCGCAGTTAAGCTTATTTCTCTTATAGCTCCTAGCTTGCATAAACTTAGGCCAGTTTTGTGTATTAAGCTTAAAATCCGTTGTGCCACCTAGGAGTTAAGCATCAGCAAGAACCTGATATTATTATTAGTATTAGTTATTTATTGTCAGGGGTGAAGTAACTTTCTCCAGAGGCTAACAGTACTAATTCAGCATTTGTGAGTAATTAGTCTCTGCTGTGTACTGTTGAGAAAGTTTATAAATTCTCGTTCTTAGAGAATCGTTGCTTGATTTAGCAAGACAATCATTGTCCCTGCTCCTTAATATTATTGAATATTATTATCAATTAAATAATATTTAAGCATTTATTTTAAAAACTACCGTGATATTTTAAAAACCCCGTGACAATTGGCGACCTTCATTCCAGGATATTAACTCCTAGCTCTAAAGCTATTCACGAGATAGTGCTCACTCATTCATATTTAGGTATTTATAATTAAAGTTTATAGGCACAAGTTTATTGGTGTTTACCGTTAATTTAGCAAGTGAATTTTTGCTTTATTAATCCATAGAGTACTTAACTCTAGTACTTTATTTTTGGTAATGCCAGACGATTTTATTCGCTCCTGGGTAGTCGCTGTACCCATTGTGTTAATTATTGAGTTCTCAGTTATCTGCATTTTTGCTTTAATCTTTGCCAGTTAACTAGATAAGACTGGTCACCACTAGCTTGTGTCTGTATTCTTTATTTGTGTTATTAGCATTCGTTTGCGAAGCAGTCAGTACTCAATTTCGGTTTGCTTAGTAAATTGAGCTAGCATCATGGCAGCCAGTGCTTATGTACAGGAAGCCAAAGATATGGGTCTCACAGACCCAGAGAAAATACAGAGTTACGTTTTCTCACGGTTTAATTACGAGCAAGAACGTGAGAAAGATGCTCGTGAACGTGAGCGAGAACAGCGCGAATACGAGCGAGAACAGCGCGAATACGAGCGAGAACAGCGCGAATACGAGCGAGAACAGCGTGAACACGAGCAAAAACAACGTGAGCTCGAGTTAGAAAAAGAGCGACAACAGCGCGAATACGAGCTAGTACAAGAGCGAGAACAGCACGAATACGAGCGAGAACAACGAGACAGAGAACGAGAACACGAACGTGCCGAGCGAGAAGCGCGCGAAAAACATGAACTTGAAGTGCTGAAGCTCAAGCGAGATTCCTTGGCTTCAGACACGTCTGGTGCAGTTGGTCCAAGCTCCATGAGCGTTCTCCCTGCACATGCCCTGGCGACCCCACGCATCAAGCTTCCTTCATACAAGGAAAGCGAGCGAATCGAGCCGTACATAGCTCGTTTTGAGGACATGGCAGACATGTATCAACTGGATGAGGCAGCTAAGCGGCTTCAGTTTCTTAGCCTATTTGAGGGCCCTGCCCTCAATATTCTCCACAGAATTCGTGGAGACAATCTCACATATGAGATGATGAAAGCTGCACTCATTAAGGCGTATGGTCTCACAGTAGATGACGCCAAAGTTCAGTTCATGCGAGCTCGTCTCCAAGACAAGGAGACAGCTGCTCAGTTCCTTGATCGTCTCACAGCTTACTTAAATGAGTGGTTGGAGAAAGATGAAACTCCTTCCGCGCGTGAGGGGATAATTGACCTTATGCTGCGTACACAGCTAGAGAGGTCGTGGCCTGCTGAGCTCATAGCACAGCTTAAGATCTGCCAGGTGAAAGATGCCAGCCAAATGGCAGAGAAGGCTGATGCATTCTTTACTGCATACGGGTATCAAACTCGTAAGCAAAACACCTGGAACAGAAAACCTGATAAATCTGGGAAATCGTCTCAGACTGAACCCCAGCAACAAGGCCATTCTCAGAATAATGGCCAAGGTCCAAAACCGTAGTGGAAGGACCAGGGGCAAAACACTCAGAAACCTGAGTGGAAGTGGTACAACAAGTACCCTAACCAACAGCAGTATCAGCCACGCAACCGACCGTCGGGACAAACTTTTTCACCACCAGCTCAAAAGAGGCAGGAAGCGAATGCAGCCTTCATTCCTCAGCAGCAGCATGGTGGTCACGTCCATACCAGTGTGGGTACTTCCCCACAGTTCACTAGTCCCACAGTGACAGTGAACCCCCCTCCACAGATGGCCAATGTTCCATCTTCCCAACATAATCCTCAAGGCACAATGTTTGCTGCATCAATTCAGCAGCCTCATGAGTGGCTAGCTGCTTCCTCCACAGGCCCTCCCACAGGTGACAGTACCTTCCTTGTTCAGCCAGGGTTTGTGGGAGACATTCCTGTGAAGGTCCTGAGAGATAATGGTTCCTCAGGTGATCAGTGAGATTGTTCCCTGAGGCATGTATCCAGGTGGCATCTCCATTTTATACTGGTACGACACTTGCAGTTGTCATGCCAGAACCTTTATTTGAACTCATCATCGGCAATATTTCCGGTGTCAAGGATAGTTGCTCCGATGATAACGCTACTCAGACTTCGGCTGCTGCGGTAACACGAGCCATGGCTGAGGCTCCAGACTGTGTCACCCCAGTGATCATTGAATCGCCGCAAGATCTGATGTGTAGTCAACTTGTTGTGCAAGAACAACATTCTGACCCGACACTTGCTGCCGTGCGGAACAAACAAAAGGGTCGAGGTCGAGCCAAGTTCCTTCGCAAACAAGGACGGCTCTACCGTGAGTCACGAACACCCGAGGGCGAGGTTCGACTGCAGTTTGTCGTTCCTGCCAAGTACCGCCTAGCAGTGTTACAATGGGGTCATTGCTCAGCCTCAGGAGGTCACATGGGCAAAAGGAAGACCCAGGGCCGTATCCGAGCTGACTTTTTCTGGCCAGGGATGGGACGGGACATAGATAGTTTTGTCCGTTCCTGCAGTGTGTGTCAAAGTAACACCACTAATCAGGGACATGTCCTTCCTGTGCTGTTCATAACCACACCTGTAATCTCTGAGTCAGTTGAGAGACAGGGTAGTGGTGAAGTGGTTGCAGACCTGATGTCTCGCCCATTGGCCCCACAGGACATATTATGTCCAGGGCCTGTACATACATATTATGTACCGTAAGTTAAGGGGAAGTTGAGAGGCGACTCGAGGCTATGGAAGACCCGAGTTTGCACAAGGATTCTCAGCTCCCCGATAGTAATATAAGTACTGTAGGAGAACTCCGCAGAGGCGACTCGAGGCTATGGAAGACCCGAGTTTACACAAGGATTCTCAGCTCCCCGATACTAATATAAGTATTGTAGGTTAAGGGGGAAGTGAGAACTCCGCAGACGCGACTCGAGGCTATGGAAGACCCGAGTTTGCACAAGGATTCTCAGCTCCCCGATACTAATATAAGTACTGTAGGTTAAGGCACATGTTGAGGACCCGTGTGCAGTTCGAGGCTATGGAAGACCAGAGTTTGCACAAGGATTCTCAACTTGCTGACAGTAATCGTGTGCTATAATTAATGGCGACCTCGAATGTACGAAGCTTAGGCTGTCACTTGTATTTTTCAGCTAGAGCGTACTTTTCGTAGCATGTACTGATTGCTAGGCAGAGAGAGTAATTGTAACGTAATAAGAATTTTGTCTCATTGACACTTTTGATGCTCCACCTTAATTGGTTGTGCAGGTACAGCAATGGGTGTAGCAGTTTTGCTGTGCGGGCCAGCTGATCGTCTGCCGCACACTGCCGCCTCTCCTCCTCTGCCTTCGTTGTCGCCATGTTATTATTTACTGTCATTTTACACGTAGGTACAGTTACACTACAACTGTCACACCTACACCGTGTATTTCATACACCACGCTACACAACAATTAGTTGTCAATGTAAATGTAGCGACTTTTCGCTCAGTTTGACCTGAGTACGGGATTTTCACCGTCGTCACGGAGTTTTTCCCTCAAGCTTGCTTCTATTAACGTAAATATGAGGTTTTTTTCGCTCACTGGCGACTGCGACTTTCTCCTGTAGCAGGATAGCACACACACCACAGTGTGAATCTTGTGTGAATGACTTAGGATGTGTACATATATATATATATATATATATATATATATATATATATATATACACAAATTTTTTCCCATAAGGAAAAAATTTAATTTTGTAGGGGCGTAATGTCACGAATCAAATTCGCGACATTACCCTTTTGTGAGAAGCCACGAACTATTAGTGGAAAACTCACTGTTTATCGTTCAGTTAACCGCTCATTCGGACGGAAGCTTTGTCAAATCAATTTTTCATTGTCATACGTGATCGTCTCTGTGTGAGACATTAGCGCTTCCGCTGGGCGATTTGTTTTGGGCACGTTTCGCTCACTCGACCGTTAGAAAAATGCGGCCTACTGCTCCCCCTTTTTTCCCACGACTTACGCAGTCGAGTGTTTGCTTTGACGGAGGAAGGATCTGTGCTCCAGCAGTGTGAGAGGTCGCTAGTACCCAGACTCCACTAGACCACAGGAATCTCCAGACTCCCACCTTAGTTGGTGATACATCGCATTCATCGACCAGTATTTCCTTTTTGTATTTCCCTAGGCTTAAGAGTTTAATTAAGGTGTTTTTCCTAGGCGTAAGAATTTAGCTAGTGAGTGAGTGAGTGAGTGCGATCTCATTTATTTGATTTGAAATGTAACGTTAAATTTATTTTTGTAATCAATAAATTTAACAGTTCTTTTTCTTGAGCTTAATGTAATATAAACTCTTGTTTCACTTCTCCGCAGTTAAGCTTATTTCTCTTATAGCTCCTAGCTTGCATAAACTTAGGCCAGTTTTGTGTATTAAGCTTAAAATCCGTTGTGCCACCTAGGAGTTAAGCATCAGCAAGAACCTGATATTATTATTAGTATTAGTTATTTATTGTCAGGGGTGAAGTAACTTTCTCCAGAGGCTAACAGTACTAATTCAGCATTTGTGAGTAATTAGTCTCTGCTGTGTACTGTTGAGAAAGTTTATAAATTCTCGTTCTTAGAGAATCGTTGCTTGATTTAGCAAGACAATCATTGTCCCTGCTCCTTAATATTATTGAATATTATTATCAATTAAATAATATTTAAGCATTTATTTTAAAATATCGTGATATTTTATAAAAACCCCGTGACAATATGAAAATGAAAGCGAAGGAGAAAAGAGAGGGTGAGAGAGCGAGCATTAGATGGGGGGGATTAAAAACTTCATTGGTTGCATTTTTCCGTTCTTTGTTCTCTTACCTGACTTACAATTTGAACCTTTCAACCGCCTTGAAACAGGCATGAATATTTTTTTTTACGTTTTGCAAGCTTGACTTTATCTGTGCTAATTATTCTTTATAAACGGTCTCAAAGCGATTTTACGGGACAAGGAGAAAAAAAATCTTGGAGCTGCTGATTTCAGAAATATTTGGCTCATAATCTGGCTGCAAAGAACTGAGATTAACTGCCCCTTTGCTATAGCAACTAAAAAGAATTTTCGTATCAGTAGAACTATATACTGAACGTATTTTTATTCTTGTTATGACCTTAAGCTATACAGATCTGTCTATCGATATATCTATATACCTAGGATGCTTCCCACAAAGAAAGGGGGGTAGCCAAGACAGGACGACACACTCACAAGTTACTCATCCACACACACACACATTTACTCGTATTTTAGCCCGAAGGGGAGAAGGGACAGATCCTCACTGCACCACACCGCACGAGGGTCAACTGCGCAGTGAAATCAGCGACATCCCTGCCACATCATAATGGACCAGCCCCTTACCCGCACCTGACCTGATCGGCTGATCAGACCAAATGCGGGAGAACGTCCCTTTGGGGCCATGTCACCATTTATTACCGGTCGCAATAGCAAAGCTGGTATTGTTATCAGTGTGTGTGTGTGTGTGTGTGTGTGTGTGTGTGTGTGTGTGTGAAATCACGATAACTTCGCAACTTCTCATGATATCACAAATTTTTACAGGTGTGTAATAGGGAGAAAAGTTCGAGATTGGTGAAAGTAGGTGAAGGTTTGAGTGTCTGTTATCACGATAACTTTGCAACCGCTCACGAAATCATCACAATATTTTACAGGTGCGTAGTAGGGATGAAAATCTCCTACGAGTATTGTTTTCAGTTTGCCTGTCTGTCTCTGTGTCTGTCTCATAGCACGACAACTTCGCAACCGCCCAAGATACCATCATAATATTTTCAAGGTGTGTAGTAGGGATGAAAATTTCCTACGAATTCGAAACTGGTGAAAGTAGATCAAGGTCTGTGTGTCTGTTACCACGATAACTTCGCAGCGCTCAAGATATCATCACAAAATTTTACAGGTGTTTAGTAGGGATGAAGTTCTCCTTCGAGTTAGAAATTGGCAAAAGTAGGTCAAGGTCAAGTTCATACTCGGATCCTCGCTAGATATGTATCGGGTAGCGGCTGGTGTGATTCCTTGGGGGGGGGGAGGGACCTCTAGTCCATTTGCAGTTTCTCTACAATCATCCCTACCAAGCGCAGCTATTCTTCCTTGCTCTACAGATATCCCTCTCGCATCCAACACTCTCTTCACACTGTCCATTAATCCTATTTGTGTCTTCCTCTCAGCTTTACCCCTCTCACATCAGATCCAGTTAAGTTTTTCCCCAATCGTTCTTCATCCATTTTCTCCATATGCCCAAACCATCGCCACACTCTCTGCTGAACTTAATCAGTCATCTCCCGCATAACTCAATTTCACCTTCGCACTTCATCATTTCTCACTCGATCGATACGCGTCACTCCACACATACTCCTTAGACACATCATCTCCATTACATTGAAACTCTTCCTCTCTGCTACACCCAAGTTCCATGTTTCAGCCCCATATTATGCAGTCGGTACCACTGCACCCTCATACAGCCTTCTCTTTACATCCATCCTAAGCGAACGACATCTAAACACTTTTTTTCATTCCTCCCAGTACCTTTCCTAATACATTCATTCCAAGCGTCACCTCTACATCTATTCTTCCATACAGATAAAATTACATATAATAAGTGAACTGAGGTCAACTTTTTTTTCTTATATCTAAAACCTGAAATGTAATACTCGCATAGTTTGTTCTTTTACGTACTGTAGGCGTTACTGATTAACAAACACATTCCGGTACTGAAAGATATCCCTATTCACAACAACAATTGCCCTCAGCGTAGGCAGGGTGTAAGCAGTCTGCGCAGAAGGAGGCGGTAGGTGTGGCAGTATGAGGTGCCCTTGGGGGGATGTGGCAGTGTGAAGTGTGACTGTAGTTTTATAATGCAGGGTGATGCAGTATGGAGTATTATTGCGAGGCTCAGCTGTGATTTGCAATTACGCGGGGTGCGACTGTGTGAAATGTGACTGGGAGATGTGACAATGTGCGGTATGACAGGGTACAGCTTGGCTCTGAGTGTAACTGTGAGGTGTGACAGTGCGGCGTGTGACAGTGTGGAGCGTAACTGTGAACTGTAACTGTGAGATGTGACAAAGTAGGTGTGGTATTGCGGCGCGTGAATCGTGTGCGAGCTGTAATAAGTCTCCTACGGCAGAGTAACATTTTAAAGCTGTTAAATCGTAATGCAAATAACAGAAAATATTACCACAAAAGAAGATAAAAATAAATCCCATTAGAGATAAATGCCTCCTTCACCCCGAGATCTACAAGGCCATAAAATTGTTGAGTGAGGGTAGCCAAGGCAGTGTGTCTGGTTGTGGCCCCAGCCAGGCCGCATCACCAGGTTTTTCCACACATTAACCACCACAACGGATGACAGGTGTTTCAGGCATCGTTAACTCGCACCTAACCTTGTTGCTCTTTTTGTGAGGTCCCTCTGACTATCCATCACTCTCCTCCCTCTCTCTCTCTTTCTCCGTCTCTCTGTACGTCTCTCCCTCTCTCCTACCATCTTCGTATTTTTCTCTCGCTCTCTTTTATCCTTTCTGTCTTCGCAGTCTTCCCTCTGTCATTATTTCCATTTTCGCATAACTCTGTTTCATTTCTTATTTTCATATATTCCTCTTGCTTATTCTTCTCTTTCCCTCTCTCCTGCCTTCTAAACTCCAGTTCCCTTATCTCCTATTTATATCTTTCCATCCTCTCTCTCTCTCTCTCTCTCTCTCTCTCTCTCTCTCTCTCTCTCTCTCTCTCTCTCTCTCTCTCACACACACACACTCACCGCTCGCTGGTGCAGTGGTAACGTTCCCGCTTGCCAACTGGTGGACGGGAGTTTGCGCCTCGCTCAAGTTGCGAAAAGTTTCACTGACGAAGTGGGTGGTTACTGTCCCCCTTGAGCAAGGGGACGGGTGTGTGCGTGTGTGAAGGTCACAGCCTTGCCCTTAGATCGGACTATATGAGCTCTCAGCTCCCTTCCGGGAGGGTAAAAGCTGACTATCACGACCATCAAGTGATCCTGACCGACCCGGTGAATTACACATTTAAAAAGTCTTTCTTCTCATTCCCCTTCCTCTTCTGTTCCTAATTCATTACTTCTTAGCCATGTCAGGGATCCTTCCCCCACCCCTCTCTCTGCCGTTATTATTATTATTATTATTATTATTCTGAGGCGAATCTGACAAGTCTGTAAGTGATAAACCATTTTTTTCCTTCAAGCGGGATTTAAATACAAAGTTCTTCAGCTTAAAATTTTGAATTGATTTACTTGTCACCTGCTGCGTCAGCTGACTATTATGCGATTTTTAATATATCAGGAGTCATAGTAGAGACTTTCTCATGAAGAACAAAACTGTTCAGCCTGAAATTTTGAGTTGATCTGACACGTCAGCATCTGCATCAGCTAATGCATTGTTTCGCCGTAGGTCTATGGAGGTAGTCTCTTCTTATTTTAATACTTAGTACTCTGTATAGCCTTTCCTTCCATTCACTTAGTTTCTCCTTGCCACCTCCTCTCTAGCTTGTCGTGTGCCTCTTCTTGATAATGCCATATGATCTGGTCTTTTCATTTTATTTTTTTATTTTTTTTTTTTTGGGGGGGTGGAGGTATTTTAAATCATTATTCCTTGCTTCGTCCATGCCGGCTGAACCCAGTTCCATTCACTTTTCATATCATTGTATTTATTCTTCTTTCAGATATTCACTTTATAATTCTTTCATATTTCGTTGTTGTGCTTGAATTCCTCTTCCTTCATGTCATATTGGTGTAATTTTTGTAGTTATGCTTTGACTTTACATTTTCTCTTCCATTCCGTTTCTTTTCTCGTTCGTCCTGGTAATCATTTCAGGATACACTGTCTAATTTATACCTGTGAATATTCTGTCTACTCTATCTGTATTTAATCCTCATTCCCAATTCCATTCACGACTTCATTTTTCTTCGTTGTTTAATATATGTGCTTCCTTTTTCCCTTCCTCAGACTGTAAGCTCATAAAGATTCAGACTAATTTTAATTTCCCATGCCATGAACTTTACCCCCCCCCAAAAAAAAAAAAAAAAAAAACACGACCGTCTTAATAATCCTGGCTAAAAACGGATAGATATTTTCAAGAAAGAAATTAGAAAGCGAAACTTTTTTTTTTCAGTGGATAAATTCGTAATGGCAGAATATCGTACATCTCCTGATCACCACGCTGATGTGTACCTAAAAACACACTTCTTTGTTATCAAAATGCTCGAGAAAAAAGAAATAATACAAGACTAAGAAATCGTGAAATTCTTAAAAAAGAAAAAATAATAAATAAAAGTGAGTGATGAGGGCAAAACCTTAACACAGTAGGGACAGAGAAAAGACGGGAAATAATTTCTAAAAACTACAACAGCCAGAGATTAAAATTAAATGTGGCTGATAATTTACATTTTGCTGAATGAAGCACGCTACGACTGCCAGATGCACGGTGGAGATGAATGCCCTTGAACACACACACACACACACACACACACATTCAGTTAAGCTTCAGTCTGTCACAAGCAATCCCTCTCCTTGCCTTACTTAATCCTACACATTTCACACGTCACCTCCTCCTCTACCATAGCATTACTTTCACCACCACCACCATCTCCGTACCTACCTGTCTACCTACAAACACACACACACACACACACACACACACACACACACACACACACACACACACACATCAACTCCTACTTTTTCGAGTTCTTTCCCACGACGTAGTAAAAATAGTAAGCAGAAATGGGAACGAGATGACACCACAGCATCACCAAATTTTATTGCACAGACACTGTTTTAGAGGTCAAGTAACATATTGCTGAAAATACATGTTCCACGTACTGCTATTCAGGTACATCTTTGGCCAGGGGACCGTATTGCATGTGGCGTAGATTTCGTGTCACCTAGTATTTCTTAGCGATTTTTTGTGCATATCACATCCTAACATTCTCTTGTGTATAATTTATAGGTTATCTTTTTAATATCTATAAAATTTGCTGCGGTGATAATCAAGAGGATGCTGTGGTACTTGGGTAGAATAAATGGCTGAAAATGAAATGATACGAACCTCCCAAACCACTGTTAATTCGACTCTGGTCCTTATTTATCCCAGTTTTTTGTACTAGAACTGAAAATAAGGACATGAACTGCAAACTGACCCTTCCTTGTCGTATTGTGGGTGAATGTTTGAATACCCTGCATGTCAATGAAGCCTCTTGTGTTGATGACAATTTCTGTGCAACTGCCAAACATCCAAGGTTATGTTAGATTCATATGGCCAGAGGCGCTTGATTACAACCTGATTCTGTGGGAGGACTTGTATTATTGCCACCTGCTGTCATGAAAGAACGTTAGTTGATTTTTTCTAAAACTATAACAGTTGTGCCAAAGGCTTCAAACATGTCGACATGGTACAGGGTGGAATCAAAGGCTTTTCGTCTCATTAACTCTCTTCCTCTTACTGGCTCCCTTCAACCTCTGTCTCTTCGCCGCACTGTTGCGTCTTTATCTCTTTTCTATCGCTGCTTCAATGGTCACTGCTCCTCTGAACTCTCTGCGTGGATCCCTCTACCAGTACGGCGAGCACGTAGCACCCGTCTAGCAACAAACTCTCAACCCTTTTCTGTCCTTCTCTCTAATGCAAATGTTAACCGCTACTCCCAGTCCTTCATGTATGCAACAGGTCACCTCTGGAACTGTCATCCTTTGTCTGTTTTTCCTACCGCCTACGATCTCCAGTCTTTCCAACACAGTGCGTCCAGGCACCTCGAAATGAATGCATCATGAATTTGGCTCTTTATTATTCTGTATTTGTTTTTCTTCTTGGAGGTAGCTATTTGTATACCCTTGACCTTTGGTTTCCTCTTTCTTACATTAAAAAAAAAAAAAAAAATGCATTCATGTCATAGGAGACCATCCTGCGTCTTTACTCGTATAAGCATTTGACAAGATACAGACACACTGGTCATATTTTGGTTTCAAACCCTGGCGTCTTAACGGTGGCGTTCTTTGACCAAAGAATTCTGCCACTGTTTACTGCGGAAGAAAATTACCATACAGTCATCACAGGAGGATTCCGGGTGGTTATATGGTTGTGATATTATACAGTTAAAGAAAACCAGTAATTGGCATGAAGGTGTGATAATGTCAAGCGGTTGATAAAAACAATTACTTCAGCAAACAGGAAATTATAAGTGAAATAAATATTATACACTTGACCAAAAATGAGTAAGCAGTGCAAAATTTAGATCCGGTATCGCAATAAGAAATGAAAGAAATGCATTCGGGAGCCGAATGCTAGTCGGCCGCCTGAATATGATGTCGGCCAAGTTACAAGCTACTTCCAAACCAAGTGTGAAGAAAATTCGCAAAACTCTACAGAATTAGTCACCTCGTTTCACAAAAGGCCAGTCAATGTTAAAACTAGTTGACCTTTAGCAGCCATTTTGGTGACTTTGACCTTGACCCAGAGTGCCCATTTTTTAATTCGTCCAAGATTTTGGCCATATCATGCTACCCTGAAGGTTTCATGTTGATAGCTCAAGCTGTTCATGAGATATAATGGTAACACACACACACACACACACACACACACACACACACACACACATATACGGGCAAAAACATTATCGCTCAGCTTTGCTAAAGGCGGGCGATAAAAATCTCTCTCTCCAAAATATACTGTGTATATATATATATATATATATATATATATAGAGAGAGAGAGAGAGAGAGAGAGAGAGAGAGATGGATAGATAGATGGGTAGATAGATAGATGGATAGATATACATCCATCTGTCTATCTGTCTATTTATCTATATGTATAATATCAACAACATCAACAGCCACCAACCAAATATTCTATCTACATTTTGGTATCTTTTTTGTGCCACCGCATACGAGGAACGAAGTCTGTTGATTAAGAGCAGCATTTATATGTCATGTAAACTGCTTTGCCCGTGACGACGAAGGACTTTTGATCCATTTGAGACGACTGGCTCAGAGATACTGTAGATAGATAGATAAATAGCTAGATACAGGAGAGAGAGATATTTGCACCAGCACAAGATACAGCAAACTTCCAAGGGCTAGAAGAGGCGCTGGCAATATAGGTGGGATAACCAGCATTTCGATTCTCAAACAGGTCAGACTGCTGGACAGAGATTGCTTCTCCCCTAGTTCCTGTTCATCCCGTATTACAACTGGGGACCTGGACGTCACTTTGATTGTTGTGTGATGTGCTCTTGAGAGAAATTGGACCTTAGCACAAAGTGTATGATTTGCTTCAGTGACCTTTCGTGCAGTCAATAGGCATTATTCCTAAGCCTTATTGTTCTCTAGTTAGTAATACTGCGGGAATTGTCTCTACCAGTCTTTTTCTTGCTCTCTCTCTCTCTCTCTCTCTCTCTTGATCAGTCGATCGATCTATCTGTCTGTCTATTTATTATCTCACACTGATTACTAACTACGTAGTCGTAAGAGCGTAATTTACCTGCGCCTCTTTGTTCATTTTTCTTTTTCTTCATAATTTCATCCTAGCTAAACTGATTTATATTTTCCTCCTTGCTTAATGTGGCTTTTTTTTCTTCCATTCTCCTCTCTTCTGTCTTATTTGAAATCTAGCAACACACACACACACACACACACAATCCAGTATTTAGTAAGCATTATCCATAACATATGTTTTTGCTGCAATAATGGTGTGCAAGATGCCGACATAAGTGGCAGAGGTGGCAAAGTTTGTGTAGGACGTTTGGGGCGAGTGTTGGGGTAGGTTTATAACACCTCCTGAGTAATTAACAGTATAACAGCCTCAGCCATCATCTTTAACGCACTCGTAAACTGCCAGTGTAGCTTTTTGTGGTTCATGTGGCGGCAGTGTGGCCAGATACAGTCGCTGGCAACAGTTCGTCTAATGTTGCACTTATTTCTGCTTCTGATTTTCCTACATTGGCTAATATACCGAAGATGAGTTATTGTTGTTATGTTTCTTTGGCCTTATATTCAAAAATGCACATATTATTTTACCTCTCTTCATTTTCACTTTCCTTCACTAGTATGTTTCTTCGATATGAAGAGTCTGAGGAAAGAGGACACACCAAAAGCGTAAAGCGAATATTAGGCAAACTTTCATCCCTGACTATACTCCGAGAGAGATTCCGAGAGAGACGCTCGTCACAACACAGGCAAAAATATTACAGTGTAAAATAAATCCTGATCCATCAGATTCTGATGAAAGTAACTAAAACTTTCAAACAGTCTTGTATAAACCGTGAGATCATCTGCTTTGAGGAAGTCGGCTGGAGTAAGCATTAATGTAGTAAACTGACTTTAATCCCATGATTTAGCATTGGCCGTATTCAGTGCATCCATTAATCTACTAAACTGACCCTTAAATCTAATAAAGTTTCTCTTTTATCAAATAAATCGACCCTTAAATCTAATGAACAGATCTTTAAATCTTATAACTGACACACATACAATAAACTGACCCTTAAACATAATAACTCACCTCACCGTAAAATCTAGCAAACTGACCCTTAAATCTTATGGTTTAGTGTTGGACATATTCAGTGAATAATTATAATCGCAATTCATTTCAAATATCCACAGAGGGTGGAGAGATGTATGTAAAAGCTTTACATGTCCCTCGAATCCGTTGATGTATTTTGTATCTTTTTCTTTCTACTACCAGACTACTTTATTTACCTCCAGAGTGACTTTACTAACTGAAGAGGCTAAACTTAGCCCTCATTAAGTCCTTCACTGTTAAACATAATTTTGAAGCTGAATAAACTCAGTTGGATTTAACAGGAATTGAATATAAAACGTGTTATAGGACTGAATGAGTCAGCCTCTCATGTGGCATAAATCAGAGCAAGAAGGCATCTCTGGATACAATGTTCCTCCATGCTGTGCCAGAGGTACAAGACTGCCTGCAATAAAAGTGTCGAGAGTAGGAGATCGCCACACTGATGCACCAATAAAACGAGGCTGGATTTCAACCCCCATCCTCACACTGTTTAGTCTATTATTGCGGCACGTGTGGAATGCCTGGCCAGTATGTTTTCTCCTGTGTTTGCCTCCATGGTCAACGTTTTATATTTTAGCTCCGACAAAAGCGAACGTGAAGAGGTATGCATAATTCACCAAATAAATGTGCAATGTTGGTATCGTTGTATTTTTGGAGCTTGTATACAATATTCTTGTCACCACACATGATACCTGTATTAATAGTTCTGTTTCATCATCTCGTTCTAGTTGTCTCCTTAATAATCTTTAACGACAGAAACATATTTATGGGCCACGTCACTAGCGACCTTTGAGCCAGTAAGAATGATTGAAGTGGCGTAAGTTAATATTCAGGGTTGATGGTCAAGAGTCAACAATGCAAATTTGGAGTGTCAAGATATATAGCCTCGTTACACAAACCGATCGGCTCTGAAATTCTGTACTGAATGTCATATTTCAATAACCATATTTCACTTTAAGTAATTTTCCTTCAGCCTCAGTTTCCAGTTAACCTTTTAGCTGCGATATGCGGACTTGGTCTATTTTTCCGGGTGGCATCACTAATGTTTTGCTCTGCTCAGGGAAATCCACTGGAGGAAGAAATAGTTAATCATTGCTATGTTCGTCATTTTGGATGGTAACTTTGTATTTTTCCCCAGCTGACGCTAATAATCATCTTCAGTTCAAATCATCACACTTGTGTTAAAAGGGTTAACTGAGCCATCAGACATTCCTTGATGTAAAGAGGAACATTCTTAACGTGATTTCTGTCGAGCCTGTAACTAGCCATACTGTTTTATTGATTACTGTCCTTATTAATAACAAGTAACCAAGACTCAAAACCTGAAAAACTTGTCCCATGAAAAGAAAGTTGAACAAGCAGAAAACCCAAATCAAGATTCCCGATCTTTTCGAAATGCCTGAACACACTAAATGTAAAAGACTCGAGACAACAGACAGTGGGAAAGGCAAGCTGTGGCAGACAGTTGCAGAGCGCACAAGCTGCATAACTGAAAATCTGTTACTCGCGTAGTTTAGGCAGAGAGAGCAGGTTGAGGCGGCAAGCGAACGGGGTTATTAGCGGTAACAAATCAGAGGCAAAGATCACGGGTCAACATAAATCTGACAGAGCTGTATCATTATTGGCTGGACCGGTGCACATCACTCAAGCAATATGCCATTCGGCTTTGTGAAGAAGGTGAGGCAGTGTTGGGGCTATAGGAGCCATGAATTAAACAATGGAAAACTGTTTATCACGAGGGTTTGGAGATGTGTTCAAGATGTTTTATTCAAGGTAAGGCTAGATTCTTTTGATTACTCAATAGATCAGCCATGTATCAGTCAGTTTTCAGCACTCCATCCTTCATATTCATAATCGGAATGGGTTATAGGTAATTCTTCTAATCCCAAATGACTTTACCTGGAATCATGATTCCTTGACTTGGCTAATATACCTAATTTAGAATAGCCTCATTATTCTGGGAAATATGTTGTTCGTAAATAACTTGCATGACAAGAGAAGTTCCATGTTTTCCAGAAGCACGGTTCAGCAGGTGCAATGCGCCACCTAAATGATTGTTACAGTATACCTAATGAACTTATGCCATAAAAACCATTATGTTGTACTCTTCACAGCGTACATCCTCAATACTAATGGACAATTATGGCACACACACAAAACATAAATAAATAAATAAACAAAATACTCCCCTCTTCGATCTTGAACCAGGCCACAGCTGCACTAATTATGCAACTGCCGTCTCACGCGATGTTAGGTGTAGGAGATAAAATTCAACACTGCTTGAGCCACTTGCCTTTATTATGACTGAGGGTGGCGGAGTGGGTGGTGCCTCAGGGTGGCGTGAGGTGGCCGCCTAACACGACACGCAATTACAAATCACCGTTGTTCACTACTTTTCTTTAATGGGGAATGTATTCTCGCCAGTGTAGGGGGTCTCCTTGTACCATTTCATTGCCAGGTTGTTTCTACAAGAGATACGACTGTTTTCTCTCTCGTGTGTGTATGTGTGTGTGTGTGTGTGTGTGTGTGAAAAATATATCCGTACAAATTAATAGAAGGGAAAAGATATGTTAAATGAAACTTAATAATAACTTTAAATATAAGTAGGTGCTACAATATTCAAAGCTCATGAGAACAGATGCTGAGCTTCCTTTAATTCACACGTACATAGCGGGAAATCCTTATAGTTTTGTACTACCACACCACACCACGCCACGCCACACTACACCACACCACACTACACCACCTCTCACCTCACCTCACCACACTACACTTTCTCTAAATTGCCTTGATGAGATAATGGGGTTAGATTATCATAAGCCATACTATTATGAAATACAAGAATCTGTTTCCTGGATTTTGTAACTTCAGAAAGGTGATTACGCACAAAATACCCAGCTTTTTGTCTGTTTGTCTATTTATCTTTCTTCCTTTTTTTTTTTTTTTTTTTTTGGTTGTTGTATCTGTTTTCTGTCTCTTTGTCCGTCTGTTTTTCTGCCTCTGTGTATGTCTGTTTATCTCTCTCTCTCTCTCTCTCTCTCTCTCTCTCTCTCTCTCTCTGTCTTTATCTATCTGTCTGTTTATCTTCATAACTGTCTGTCTATCAATATCTATCTATCTATGAATATCCATGACCAGCTGTCTGTCAGCCAGTCGATTTATCTATTTCTCTACATAATTTTTACCAAACAACCAACTAAGTTTTGTAGGTCAAAATCTCAGTTGTACAATATTTTTCTAAATGTATCCACTTCTCACAAAGTCGCCGTTAATTGTTTCAGTCGGATGACATCTTTTATTTATTTTTACCGACTGAAGGTCATTTTATCATTAAGTAAGAGTTGTCGTACTGAAGGTGTAAAGTAGTAGTAGCTGCAACCCCAGGCTCATCTTAACATAAACCCAGTGGAGTGCAGGCTGAACTTGCCCTTCTGCTGTCCACCATCGTCCATAAGGGGGATGGGAAAGGGACTGAAGGACGTTTGTATAACCAGGCAGTTCCAGTGCCGTATCATATCTGTGCCACCGTATGAAGTCGTCCCTCTCCAGCATCTGCAGGAGTAAAGAAATCTATATTTAACCCTTCACCTAGAGAAAGTCTTACCCAAGCTTAATAAAAATGTCTGGGTAAAGCAAGAATAAAGTAAACAAGGCCGTCACAGTACACACCTTTACTCTGATGACAGATTTTATTTTAATTCATGCTGCTGCCTCGCTACTTTATTTAACTAAGTTATTCAGCTATACTAGTGAAGTAGTTGGAAGTTTGAATATGGACATTTCAATTCTATCCTAAAGTGAAAAAAAAAAAAATGCCTGGAGAGAGCATGAATTACATATATAATACGTTATTTGACTGAAAAAGTTAAAAGAGAACTGGGGCTGAACAGGGAGCCTTCATCTGGTGGCACCGATATAACCGACTGATCCGCTGCCCTGTTATATAAACTTACCTCAAGTCTTTCCCTATTTCCCGAATGTATTGTGACAAACAGGAGGATGGCAATTTCAGCCATCACACCACCCGGTTCACGTTCAATTGGGCCTGTGGAAGGGACTACTACGTCTCTCCCTTGCTGAAGTAAGTCGTCTGGAGAGAGCAAGATTAAAAAAAAAAAAAAATGCTAACTCCGAACGTTTCGTGTCACCTCGGCATAATGTCTTCTTATCTCCTAATTATTATTTCATTATGTCTCTTTTAACTGCTTCCTTTCCGTCTCGTTACGGCTATTATTATTGCCATTATCTCTTATTTACTCTCCTGTTCTGCACTCTTTCTTTTTTGCTCTGTTCCTTACTCTTGTTGTAATATCTTTTTCTTTGCTGCTTTGCCCTTTTTTTTCTTATTTCCTAGCCTCTCCTTTCTAATTATCTCCTATTATTCATATCCTCTTTCCTTACAGTTTCTGTTCTTGCTTACATCCTCCTTTATTCCTATCTCTTAATCTTCCTCACTTAGTATTCTACGCTTATTCCTTTTGCTAATTTAACTTTTTCTATTCAGTTTTCATGTGTTATTTCGTTCTTACTCCATCTCTTTATAATATTCCCTCCTCTCTTCTTTACTTCCTTATTTTGTCACTCACACATTTTTTTTTTTTTTTTTTTTTTTTTTTTTTTTTTTTACAGCTCTCATGATCTTATTTCACTTCCACATTTTTTGCCTGTCTTATCTGTCCTTTATCTTAAACTTTAATATTAAATAATTTTTTTCGTGTTCTTCTCTTCCTCCCTTCTCTCACCCTCTTTCTTCTGTTCTCTGTTTCTTGCCTTGTTTTCTATTTGCCCTCCAGTCTCTTTTCTTTTTCCCTTTTCCTCTCACTGCATTTTTCTCTCATTGGTTTACCTCCTCTTCACCCCCTTTCTTCACACCTTTCCAATTCCTTTCACTGTTTTTTTTTTCTTTTTCTATTTCAGTTTGCTATTTCCCTTCAAGCCCCATACGTCTCTCTCTCTCTCTCTCTCTCTCTCTCTCTCTCTCTCTCATCACCACTACGACAACGACGACTCTGTTTTACTCGTGCCACCCCCCAACGACTTTATTTGTTTACCATTTAGGAAAAACCGAGGATCGGGGAGAGAGATATGAGTGAGGATGGAGTGAGTTGGAGAGAGGACAGCTTGATGTTGGAGGACAAGGTTACAGGAAGGTGATTCGTCTGTGGCCACCCCTTCCAAAATTAAGGCACTTGACTACTGACAAACAGATAAGAATGATCTCGTTCAGTCAAAGGCCTACGAACAGTCAGCATTAACCTCGTCACTGCAAGAACTATTGGCTCTATCATCCAGTCCTCTATTTCCACATCAAAAGTTAGAGGCCTTAGGTTAAGTTGCTTAGTCCTGTTCAAGTGACCAGCAGCGATATCCTGAATGGCAATATGCGAATAATAAGCCCCAGTCACCCATCAGATGCAAATTGTTAAGTACCACATGCAACTGGATCGTCTTAACTGACTGGATCATGAGTCGGTTAGTGTTCTATTTTGACCACCAACAGGTTGCTTTTTGCAGTTTAGGAAGGATCTCCCTCAGCACAATAATTGCTTAAGAGATTCCGCTGATTCCAAATCCAATACACACATTTATCTGTCATAAAACTCTGATAGGCTTGGTTCCATTTCACAAGTTCAACGATGCACCCTTCCCCCCCCCCCAAAAAAAAAAAGTGTTTCATAACGGCTGTGGTATAACTGTCTTTCTATTGCCTGTTGTGTTATTAAAGAGGTACAAGTCTTGCCGTTGGCCTCTTCATACATATAATTCATGCTTTTGCTTCATCGACTTGCGCGCCTCGCTTATTATCAGTTTTATCAACTTTCATCTTTAATAACTTCAGCATGGAAATCAAGAACACTTTTTTGTAATTTTACCTTTCTCATCTCTTAACTAAATCTCGTCTCATCATTCTGTTGTTGAAATGGCCCACTTCAGAGTCACGGTAAACACACACTGAAAATATTAAAAGTGAAAATAAATCCAGTAACTTATCTTAAGCATCTGATCCCACTGGACTATGCTCGTTTTCTGAATATCCTTCAAGCCAGCACCACCATCACCCCAGCCTTTTTCCCCGTTTACATTATGTTTTGCCCTCTTCTCGCTATCGAGGAATCACATCTGGTCACATTAGCGCCCACTCCCTAAGAGGTCTACCACCACAATACATCACACCGGCCTGATTCACCCATTTAGATCATAGGTACCTTAAATAAATGCACCACTAGGCCCATATTACACAGCAACAAAGACCTCGGCTACGACCCCCCTCACACACACACACACACACACACACACACACACACACATGCAGGTGAATGGCTGTGCTGGTTGACGTTTTAAGCCCGAGGACACATTGTACATACTAGTTTTGCTATTGTCAGGCACAGTCAGTTTAGAAGAGATATTTCGAACGGGTGTGGGCAGTTATAGCCTTCGTCTACAGGTCACTACAAGAGGTCTACTCTAACCTGAATAAAATCGTCTGCAGATGGAAATAATATAACAAGAGACAGCATCTTGTTGGCAAGTTTAACACGTTCAATGAGGTGACGGAACTTTTAGCTCATTCTTACTTAGGACAGTTTTATTTAACTTCGGGAAAGTCTCTCGTACTGACGGTGTTAATGAGAGCTACTGTTACTCCTAAGCTGAAAAAAATAGTCTGATTGTAGTGAGAATATATTACGAGAAACGTAACTATGTCAGTTGGTTTGGCTTCTTCATCCCGAGGACGGCAATTTCACTGTGTTCTACTTAACGTCACTCTATTTTACTGAACATAATCCACTTTTTAGATGTAAAGGGTTTAATGAGAGCCAAATCCTGTTCTATGCAATGAAAGAGCGAAAGACTTGGAGATCGGAAATGCTTTGTACTTTACGAGAAAAATACCCAAAGAAAGTCAAATTCAAGATCCATTCATTTCAAGACGCCTGGAAACGTTGGGTATAAAAAACTTAGTCATAGGGATCAGGAAATACAGACCGAGGAACACAGTTGCACTGTCGGCCTATTGCATACATGAATAGCTGATAGCATCGGTTAATTCTTGTTTTAGAGAACTCAACAGTTCGAAAAGTCTCTTCAAAGCTGAAAAATCATCAGGAAGTCTGAGGAGGGGGGGGGGGAAGTGGTGAGAAAGATGTGATAGTAGTGAGGAGGGTGAGTCTTGGGCTGCGATGAGGTTTTATGAGTTGAATAAAATCGTCCGTCGTAAACAGGAATTAAATACCAAGCTCTTTTCACCCCGGTCAATACGTTAAGTGTGATAGTTTTAACATTTTTTATACTCTACGATTCTCTCGATCATAGTACTATAGGTGTTGGAGAAGAACGTCTCTATGTGGTGGCATCAATGTAGCCAGGCAGCTCATCTGCCTGGTTATGCAAACGTCACTCAGCTACTTCCCCTTCCTTCAAAAGGAGGATGGTGGACTTGGGAGAAAGACAATTTAAGTGTGCAGTCCAGAATTTACGTTGCAGATGAGACTGGGGCGACATCATCATCAACAACATCAACAACAACAGCAACAAAAGGGTAAACAGTCTATGGCTGGCGTTGATAGGGGAAATAGGTCATTCGCATTCAGAGGGTTAACATGGTGTATTTGGAGGAGGATATATACAGGTGTAGTTGATGGTTGTTCAATGAATAGGTCGATTTAAACAGTGAGCGACATGTGAAGGGTGTGTGTGTGTGTATAAAATGGAAGTTCATGTGTCTTACAGCAAATGCTTGGTGAGTGTGTAATAAATAGGTATGCAACATGTGAGAGAGAGAGAGAGAGAGAGAGAGAGAGAGAGAGAGAGAGAGAGAGAGAGAGAGAGAGAAAATTGTAATAGATGGGTGTCATACATAACTAGAATTTTTACCAGCCGCGATAGCGAAGCTGGTATTGTTTTATGTGTGTGTGTGTGTGTGTGTGTTGTGTGTGTGTGTGTTAACACGATAACTTCGCAACCACTCAAGATATCATCACGAAATTTTGCAGGTGTGTATAGTCGGTTTCAGGGAGTCTGACGCACTGATTTTGCCCGCTGAGGACAGGTGGAATTGGTAACACTGCGCGATTCCTAGACGAGTTTCCGGTCAAAATTTTTTTGAAGTTAGATACTCGTATGGGTAAAAAATACGCACAAAATAACTATGTCAACCATTATTTCACCCAAAAATGTGCAGAAACATTAAAAAAAAAAAAAAAAAAAAGATTGCCGAAAAATCATGTAACTCTGAAATGGCCTGTGATTGGTCGTGACGTCACTACTCACACTGAGGAGCATAGTCTGCTTGGTTTAAATTTAGTCAGCATACATTGTGCTTATTTCTGACCTCTAAGAATGTCCAGTGAGAAGAGGAATAATTGTTAAAGTTTCGTTCCAACGTGTAAGTGCACTGACAAAAGCACAGTAGGGAAATTATTCCTCTGTATACCAGCCAATAACACTAAACGAAAGCAGTGGTGGCTGATTGCCCGTCGGAAGTTTTCAGTGCTGGAATGCAGTCTTTCCTGTTGTGAAAATATTATATTCTTCACTATATTGGTTTATACACAGCTAATTATCTGAAATTCGGTAAAAAAAAAACTGTGCTTAATTTAACTATTAATAGAATATTAGGAGTCAGAGCAAAAACGTGCTAAGGTTAGCGGGTATTTCTCTGTAGATCGCCAACAAGCCTTGACACACTTGTTTTGCACAGAAACTGATTTAAGGTGCAAATAAGTGCATTTGTATGTTAAATTAATATTTATACAAAGCAGAAGTCTGCCAAGGCAAGCTGTTGAGCTAAAGGAGAAACACTTCCGCTAATTTTAACCCGTTTTCGCTGTGAATCCGGATTTTTTAAAACGTAAAATTAAATACAAAAAATTGACCAGATTTCGGATAATTAGGTGAGTATGAACCTCTATGGTGATAAAATCTGTAACACTTACTAATTAAAAAGTGCCAGTTCGGTAAATGACCGCTTATTCGGTATTTCGTCACTCTCCCCTTAAGTATTGCAGTTCAGTCACTGAAACTTTTTTTTTTTTTTTTCCAGAAAACTAATAATGAAGAGGTCTAATTTTAAATATGAGCATAATACAATCATAAACTCATACAACTGATACTGTATAGCATACATTTAACACTTCCCACCTCATGAGGTACAGTCGCCAAACTTTCCACCTGGGCCATCTAACCGCGAGAGGTGGGCAACGGGTGCTGGCAACAGTGTATATGTTTGTTCGTGTGTACATGCTCGACGAAAGTTCGGATCATCAACTCTCTTCGTCCGTAGTGAACCTCAGTCAGAGTTCATCCCATAAATGGCTGGGTACGGAGCTGGGGAGAAAAATGTCTCAGGAGTAAGGCGGCTCTCCCATCGGCTCAGCCAGTTGCATGAAACTGGTCGCACGGGAAACCGTTGTGTGCCACAGGTGGCGCAGACCAAGGCCAATTAAATAAGACTATATTAATTTTATAAGGAGGTACTATATATACTGTATATTATGGTATAAATATATACCTTTATATATAGTACAATAACATATACTATATACCTTTATATATAGTACAATAACATATACTATGCTTATTTGGCCTTAGTCCGTGCAACCTGTGACACGCAACAATTCCATGCAACCGGTTTCCTGCAACTGGTGGAGCCGGTGGTAGAGCTGCTTAAGGGGGAAGCTTGGCATGGTGAATGCCAGGGTAGGCACCGGACGGGGGGGAGGGGGTTACGTTATTCATACCGCCAGTGATAATAATTGCCGAACTAGTTTTTGAGATCCATTAGCATTCTACTAAATATTTGCATTCTTAACAATACTAAACATTTTATTTTCTATAACATGTTAATGCACTAAATACTTGAATCGCTCCAAGCCTCTCTCTCTCTCTCTCTCTCTCTCTCTCTCTCTCTCTCTCTCTCTCTCTCCTTATATCAGTAATTCCATATCATAGGGTTATCGCTTGATACCATTATCAGTACAGGTTGAAGAGGAAATCATTTACATAACATCGCATCCAGTTACAAGTAAGATTACCTGTCATTCACATCATGAATGACACTGACCAATAAACATTAGGATGATGTTCAGACACTGTTAACGGTTGCTTACATCCTTGTTGGTAGTACTTCAAGTAAGTGTTTTTATGTGTTCTGTGGTGCACCACGAAGAGGTAGGAGGCTAAAATACTGTCACCTCAACAGGCAAAGAGTTTATGCATACTCTTGTCGAAGAGGCTATTACATCAGCTATGATAATGACTTACCGTATCATATTTCATATGACTATGGTCATTACAGCACACCTTTGTAGTCCATTCATCTAACGAATGACTGAATTACACATTAGAAGGAAAATTGATTGTGAGCGGTGCCGCTTATTTGTGAAGTCACACATTTACACGCTCATCGATTATGCACCGAACAACATTATCTCACATTACAGCAAGATGAAGACACCACCTCTCCATCACAGTATGCAAAAGCTTCCAGTCATTTTAAGCACAAATGCTATTGATTCATGAATTGTTGGGACATTTACATTACTATTGCCTGTGATATTACTTATGCGATCGGTAAATGCAACATAAAGAACATGAAATTATCATTACAGGCTGTAACACTGATTTTATTTTTTTAAATCCCACGAACCTAGGCGCTTTAGCGCCCGTCGACTCATGACTAACTGACTCAAGGCAGCCTTAACGAACGAGTTTCAGCCTCCGACGTCAACAGTTCCTTATTTCTCCTACTTAGCTTAAATTAATATCCGCTCAATGAGTAATCCTGTAACGATTAATGACCTCACTTATCTAATCATGTCTCAGATCAAGAATGGTATTTCAATAGGTGTAATCGTGACCGGCCCAGGACTGGCGAAATGCGAACAGACACCGGTATCTATTTTTCTAGCGTAAGGGCCGGTCACACGACGGTTCTTCCCCCCAATATTCAGTAGACAATTTTTAGCCATTGGTTGTCATGTAATAATAAAAAAGAATATGTTTATAATTATGTAATATATGTAAAGATGCGGTCTTTTAGGTTATTTTCCTTATTGTTTTCAGTATTCGCATTATCCAGTACTTTCAAGAAGTTCCTTTGAAATTCTATCGGCTAAAATTGTAGACTGAATATTGGGATGAACTCTGACTGAGGTTCAGTACGGTAGACGAGTGATGATCCGAACTTTCGTCGAGCATGTACACACGAACAAACATTACACTGTTGCCAGCACCCTTTACCCACCTCTCGCGGCTAGGTGGCCCAGGCGGAAAGTTTGGCGACTGTACGAGCACCGCTCGGGAATGGTGTAGCTGTAAGTTACTTCTGGTCGATTTCACCTCAGTTTACATACCTAATAGGTACCATCCATTTACACCATGAAAAGTATTCCTTCACAACATACCTGAAGGGGGTAGTTTGGATCTACGGTGGCCATGTAGGTACAACTATCATCTCTGTTACCGGTAAAGTATTGTTTGATGGATTGGAGCGTCGTCTGCAGTGTGAATGCTGACGTCATCGCCAGCATGGTGGCTCCTTCCCTCCACCCGCAAAGAATTAAAGTTATCACGTCTTGTTCAGTGCAAATGATGAATTAAATTAAAAGATACATATACCGTAAGTTTTTAAGTACATGGCAGAGTGCACTGGCCATGTTTACCCAGAACCGGTAATTGAATGTGCTCTAATTTGACTTTGTATTCCAGCCAAAACTCTCATTTATTTGTAAGATAACGGATTATACAGATACAAATTAAAGCAAATGATATATTTAATGATTAATATGAGCCTTTTAATTAAACAAACGTCGTATGTTTATATGTGACTTCCTCCTGGCCATGAGACATCGTACAAAAACTGATGGTCGTCCATTTTAAGCTGGCGAAGATTTTCTTCCTTTTGCACCTGCTTTTACGTAGCTATGTTAAGGATTAAGACAACACAACCGATCTACTTCCTATCCACAGCAATTGTTCTTGACTAACACCATATTGTAGTACTGGACTGATCTCTTGCTACTGCGAATCATTCAAGATACTTATGTGAAAATAGGAGCTCGTTAACGTACTGAAAATAGAAACAAAGAAAGTAAGCCATGGACAATATCTCTTTCCACGAAGGGAATGTGAGGAGAGGGTGGCGTGTTATCTTAGTAGGGCCAGTTGACCCTACAGCCCCTATACAAGTACTACGAGTATAACGATACTGATAAGATGAACATGTTGCAAGTGAGGTGTAAGCTACATCGTAATTTGACACAGACTAATGTAGGTCACGGCCAGTTCATTCAAGGTAATTACTGAAGGAATACACTTTTCCATACACTACAGTAAGAGTATTGGAAAATCAAGTGGGAACTGATATATTATGTCCACAAAATAGTATACTTATGAATGCTGCGGTGGCACATGAAGATGGAAAAGCTATGAAAAGAAAATGTTATGCTACACACACAAAAAAGAGGTAAAGAAATTATTAATGAATAAAAAAAAAAAATGGAATACATATACCTGTAAAGCTCTCAAAGTGAAGTACTTATGTAAACGTAAGAAAAATACAAAATATTGAGAGATGATGTCAAGTGTACCCTAAGCGACAAATGACTCTGTCACTCGCGATTTTACAATGATATTGACAACGATAGTGATGAAAATAATAATGGCATCTGGTTAGATACACACCCCCATCCGATCTCTCCCACCCACACACACACACACAAATCTAAGATTATCCAAGATAACCTCACCCCCGTTAGCAAGGGAGGAGAGGGGAAGAAAATCTGTTATCACGACCATCACAACCAAACGAGGCGGAGACGGAGTGATGGAGGGCGAGGGAACCAAAGAAAGACGAAACAAACAATGGCTAGCGAGACACGAAACAGGATCAGATACCATATACACAGACCTCCATGATGTTTGCCTGTGTATAAGATTGTTTGTTGCCCGTCCCCGCCCTGGAAGGGCGCTGGGACGGGTATTGTTTTCACTCTGTTTGTCTGTTTGTTTGTCTTATTGTCTGTCTGTCTGTTAACAACTTTACCCGAAAAGTACAGGTGCGATTTTGAATAAATTTATAGGGATGATGGTCTATGACCTTCTGATCACCTGATTAAATTTGGAGCCAAATTAGGCTGTCCCAGGCTGTAGGGTCAAAAAATGTAAAAAAAAGAAAGCGGAAAGAGTAAAAATAAATTTTTCGCCATAACTCCTTTCAGATTTGTCATATCGACATGAAACAAAATAACTAAAGGTACATCTTTCAAATCTGAATACTATAACATGCCTCGTTAGTCATTACATCAGGGGGATCACCTCCCAGTTACCGGCAGGGAGGTCAGTGTCGTGTGGATCGGGCCTAAAATTTCAAGTGGGCCTAAAATCGTCAATTTTCACCCGAATTGATATGTGACATCTTTGACTAGATATCCTGTTGTGTTTATACGTCAGCGCTAAAACGACGAGTTTACTGTGCCTCGGCACCGCTTCTTGTTTATACTTTTAGCCTTGCTTATACAACTACTATACCTTTCAGACTGAAACCAGGAAGAATATCAAAGTGACAATATATGGCCAACAAGACTGAATTCTTATGATTAAAACAAATGCAGAAACTTTCTTCATCTTAGCTAATTTATAGTAGGCCTACTATTTACATTATCAGCCCCTACCCCCCTGGGGGTAGGGGGGTTTTCAAGAATACTCCCCCAGTATCCCTGCTTGTCGTAAAAGGCGACTAAAAGGGTTGGCGGAGGGTTAGTGCCCCTCCCCGGAAAACAACTAACTAAAAAAACAAACAAGAAGCCTCGGACAAGGACTGACCAAACGATAACGACCCAGGACCGGACAAAGGACTTGGTAATGAGTACATGGAATGTAAGAGGAGCGAATGATGAGGTGAAAGAGAGAGAGATTGTCCAGGTGCTTGAGGGAGCGAAAGTGGATGTATGTGGAATAACTGAAACAAAATGGAGAGGAGAACGTGTGAGAGAATGGGAGTATGGATGGGGTATATGTGCAGGAGTAGGTGAGAATGAGAGGGCAAAGGAAGGAGTATGTATAGTTGTGAGTAAAAGATGGAAGAAGAGCATAAGACAGTATGGATCAGTTGGGTCAAGTATTGTGTGGGTAAAGTTGAAAGTTGGAATACAAATGTGGGCGATTGTGTGTGTGTATGCGCCAACGCAAGATCATGCTAGAAGAGTAAGAGAAGAGTTCAGGACAAATGTGGAAGTGTGCATGGAAAAGTTTGGAAGGAATGAGAGAGTATTTTTGATTGGTGATATGAAGGGTAAAGTTGGAAATGTCAAGGTGGATGGAATAGTTGTTGAGTGGGGTGTGCCTGCTGAGATAGATGAGAATGACAGTGCGTTAGTGGACATTTGTGCTGGGAGGGGGTTGGTGATAGCCAATACCCTCTTCAGGCATAAAATGATCCACAGGTATACATGGCGAGTGATGAGAAGGGTGGGTGGTGAACTGAATGAAAGGAAGGCAATGATTGATTATGTGTGTGTGGATGAAAGGATGCGAAGATGTGTAAAGGATGCAAGAGTGTATAGAGGTTGGGGAGTGGACTTTCTGACCACTACTTGGTGGTGGCCAGAGTTAGAATGCAAGTAAGATGGAGGAATAGAAGAAGGGAAAGACGAGAGGAAGGAGTAGTTGCAAGGAGAGTGGAAAGGTTACAAGAGGATGAGAAAAAGGCAGAGTATAAGAGAGAAGTGGAGGAACGATTGGGCAAATATGAATTGGAGCAGATGGGAGACGTGGAAGGTGTGTGTAAGATATTTACAGAAGAAATATGTGCAGCATGTGATGTGGTGTGTGGAAGGAAGAGAAGACGGAGGGGGGTGCAAGGAACAGCGTGGTGGACTGAAGAGGTGAAACAGGCTGTGGCACAAAAGAAGAAAGCATACAATGAATGGATGAGAAATAGGGGCGTGGAAGAAGTTGAGAGGCGGAAGAGAGAGTTATATGTGGAAAGAAAGAGAGAGGTGAAAAGATTAGTAAGAGAGAGTAAGAAGAGAGTGGATGAGGAATTTGGAAGGAATTTGAGTGTAAAGTGGAGGGACTGTAAGAAAATGTTCTTTAGAGAAGTGAAAAGAGTAAGACAGGGTGGAAGTGAAGTTAGCAGGGGAGTGAAAGATAAAAATGGTAGATTACTAGTGGAGAAGGGAGAAAAAGTGAGCAGATGGAGAGAACACTTTAAGGAATTGTTGAACGTAGAGGATGGAAGTAATGCGAGTATAAGTGGCTGGGGAATGGCTGGGAGAAGGAGGGAGGTGAGAAGACAGGAAGAAATCAGTAGGATAGAAGTTGTGGAAGCAATGAAGAAAGTTAAATCTGAGAAAGCCCCAGGAATTGATGGAGTGTGTGGTGAAATGCTGAAGCATGGGGGAGAGATAGTAGTAGAATGGATGTGGAAGATGTGCAGATTGGCCTGGGAGGAAGGTAGAGTCCCGGAGGATTGGAAGTCAGGTATAATTATTCCCTTGTACAAAGGAAAAGGGGAAAAAGAAGTGTGTGGTAATCATAGGGGCATTTGTCTTCTTAGTGTAATAGGAAAAGTGTATGGTAGGATACTTATAGACAGAGTTAGAGAAAGAACAGAGAAATTAGTTGGAGAAGAACAGGGAGGCTTTAGGAAGGGAAGAGGTTGTGTAGATCAGATATTCATTCTTAGATCTTTAGTGGAAAAGTTTCTAGAGAAGGGAAAGAAGTTGTATGCGGCTTTCATGGATTTGGAGAAAGCATATGACAGGGTGGATAGACAAGGATTGTGGAAAGTGTTAAGAATATATGGAGTAGATGGGAAGTTGTTGAATGCTGTGAAGAGTATGTACGATGGTGCGAAGGCTGCAGTGCGTGTGAATGGTGAACTAAGTGAATTTTTCTCTTTGAAAGTTGGTTTGAAACGGGGATGTGTCATGTCTCCATGGTTGTTCAATCTGTACATGGATGGGGTAATAAAAGAGGTACAAGGTAGGGTAGTGGATGTTGGAGTGGCCCTGGTGAGAGAGGATAGTGTTTGGAAACTCCCTGTACTGTTGTTTGCAGATTATACTGTGTTGTTGAGTGAAGACGAAGGGGAGCTGCAAGGCTTGGTGGATGAGTTTGAGAGAGTGTGTAAGAAACGGAACCTAAAGGTGAATGTAGGGAAGAGTAAAGTGATGGTCTTTGAGAGAGGTGAAGTTAGTGAATGTACAGCGAGGTTGGATGGTGAGGAATTGGAAAATGTGAGTACGTTTAAATATTTGGGTAGTGTGATGAGTAAGGATGGAGGTTTGGAGGGTGAAGTGCTTGAAAGGGTACAGCAGGGAAGAAAGGTTGCTGGTTCTTTGAAAGCAGTGATAAGAAACAGGGAAGTGAGCATGGAAGTGAAAAAGTTACTACATGACAGTATTGTGATACCAACTCTAACGTACGGAAGTGAAGCTTGGACATTGTTGGAAGGACACAAGTCAAGAGTGAGAGCAGTGGAAATGAGTTATTTAAGAGGAGCCTGTGGAGTCACGTGGAGAGACAGGCTGACGAATGAGGATATAAAGGAGCGTTGTGGTGTGGATGTGGATGTGATAGGAAGCGTTATGAGGAACACACTGAGGTGGTTTGGCCATGTGGAGAGGATGGAGGGTGAAAGACTGACGAAGAGAGTGTATGTGAGTGAGGTGGAGGGGGGAAGAGGGAGGGGGAGGCCGAGGATGAGATGGAGGGATGGGGTGGAGAGGTATATGAGAGAGGGGTGTGTGAGTTGGGAGCAGGGCAGTGAAATGGCGGGGGACAGGGCGACTTGGAGGCGATTTGTTTGTGGCCACCCTAAACGGGATTGAGGCGTCTGGCAATAGATAGATAGATAGATAGAATATTAATATTATAGAATATGGCCAAACAAACAGATTCCTGAGAACGATAATTCGCTTCGAGGGAGACATACTGTTTACAAAGCTGTTTATGATGCATTATGAATACTTCACCAAATAGGTAGAGAGAGAAGGGCTTAACGATGAGATGAGACGAAAGTCACGAATAAATTTCCGTGTAATTCCTTGTTGTAACTACAACCGACCACACACAGCTTGCAGGACGCTGTGTGTGGTCGGTTCGAGCCCCAGCGGTAACCACTGAGTATGTGGGGTGGACGGTCACAAGCTAACACTTTGTCCGCATCAATCAAACAGCGAAACCTACACCACAGCACTGTCTGTTTCAACTATCTTTTGTTTCACCGTCTGTCCCATGTATCTGTCCAACCCCCCCCCCTTTCTAGCCTCCCTATGTCCTAATTTAAGTGGAGAAGGGGAAGGGGAGGGGTGAGGGAAAAGCTTTTACGCGGGACTCGGATGTCTGACTTGTGTTAATTTGTGTACATAGGATCCTGTGATGACAGTAGTGGTGCTGGTGATAGTGGTGGTGGCTTGGCTGTAGTTGTAGAAATGGTGGCAGTTATGGCAGTGGTGGTGATTATTTTGATGGTTATGGGAGTAAATGTGGTGGTGGTGGCGGTGTACTGTAATACTGGCGTTGGTGGCAATGATGGCAGTTTTGGTGCTACATGTGGTAGTTGTGGTGGCTTTGACAGTGACTGCGGTTACGGTGGTGGTAGTAGCTGTGATTGTAGTGAAGTAGGAGTAGTTGTATTGGCAGTTGTAGTGTGATTATGACTGTGGAGGTTATTCTGGTAGTTATGGTAACGGAGGGTACACACGGAGAAGCAGTTTTCATGGGGTTATAGTGGTGGTGGTGGTGGGAAATTTGATGGTGGCAGATGTGATGGCAAATATGTATAACCTCTATTGAAGTAGTTGTGGTAGTAGATGTTATGTTGGAGAAAGCAATCGTAGTTAGGATGGCAGTAGCAGTTGTAAGGGACAGCAGTCGTAGTGATGGTGGTTGTGATAGCAGACATGGTGATTTTGTATGAATTTCCTGAGGTTGTTGTGGTAGCAGTCGGGATATAAGAGGACGCAGTTGTGATCAGGATTGCAGTAATTGTTGCTGATGACTGCAGACGGTTCAAGAATGGTGGATGTTACCAAGATAGCCCTTATGTACAGGGGCAGATTATACCATTGGTCAATAGTATGTTTGTGTGACAACCGCAGTTGCTGTGTTACGTACCAACTTGGCGTATATAACTATCCCAAGACTGCTATATTTCTCTTTAGCGAGACGTTTCAATATGGAGATGCTAAACCATTAAAATGTGCTTTATGAGCGAGTGACGAGCGAAAGAACGACATGTTATCACAACTTACCTCTAATATATTATTTTTCATGATGGCAGCTGAACAATGATATACTAGAATGAAAGACATTCTCTCACATATACCCCCCCACACACACACTCCCTTGGAAAACTCGAGATTCCAAGGGATTCTTAAGCCTTTTTGGGAGAGTTTTTGGTTGACCACAAATTTTATTGAATGATTATACAGCATGAAAAAAAAAAAAAAAGATCAATTCTACTTCACATACGAGTAAAGTTATCACGGCAGTTTCCGATTAGCGTGACGGTCGAGTCGGGTCGGGTCAGGCCGGGCAGCTCATTTCCAGAGTAATTATCGCTCGCTCATGATCAAATCGTGTGACAGTAACAAATATATATATATATATATATATATATATATATATATATATATATATATATATATATAATATATATATATATATATATATATATATATATATATATATATATATATATATATATGAAACACCACCGGAGTGAGCCAGCTAGTTGCTTCAATATGATAACCTCTTTTTCTTCTTCTTTTTTCGTTTCTTTTCTGTCACAATCCAGTGACTTAATCAGCTTTGATAACCCTTTAGTGTACACGAATGAAAACATAAAATGTCAGTTGAATAAAAGTGGTTGAAATTAATCGGTTATATACACTTTCATTAACCTCTTCACGTCCAGACATCCCGCTAAGATTTAAAAAAAAAAAGCCTAAGTTCCAACTTTGCAAGAATAGAATGTATATATAAATAGGTTGCTGGACTGAAGGAGTTAATACGTACAAATAAAAAAAAAAAGCAACGGCACAATAGTTACGGGATTACATCCGGCCATTATTAACTTGAACTGCTCAACAAATAAATTTCTGCACAAAATTTATTGTAATCATTACAGAAAAAGTTGTCGAAACTGGTAAAGCAATTAAAACTCTGAAAATGTTGTTATGAACAAAGCAGGACCTTTATGAGAAGCAGTTTTATAGATCTCATTAGTGATCCAACCAACAGGTGGTTATTAGGCCCAGTCAGAGCCATTATGGTGATCATGATGGCTGCGGATAATATGCTGGTGTGTTGCAACCTTGACCACTGCACTGCCATCATTCATTTTTTTTCCTTTTATCTTTCATAGTATGAAGATTTCGTTCAACCTTGGACAAACGCGTAAAAATGAAGATCTGACAAATTAAACATTTGAACTTAAATGTAGGACTAATCTGCACTTCTCTATCGAAGTATAGATTTATTAGTCATTAGGAAATTTTACAGAGATATAAAAGTAAAAAATCCATCATGATACTTAAGCATACTGTATATATATATATATATATATATATATATATATATATATATATATATATATATATATATATATATATATATATATATATATATTATAACAGTATTTGCAGAGAGAGAGAGACCCATACGACTTTATTCGGCTTATAAGGGTGTTTCAGTGTTATCAATGGTTAACTAGAAGGTGTCATTTTTAAACATTCGTACTGAATATTTTAGCAAAACCTCATTTCATCAACCCTTCCACTACGGGAGATCCTCCCTACTGTAAAGAATATCTTGTGGCGGTAACAGGATGTGGAAGATGTGCAGATTGGCCTGGGAGGAAGGTAGAGTCCCGGAGGATTGGAAGTCAGGTATAATTATTTCCTTGTACAAAGGGAAAGGGGAAAATGAGGTGTGTGGTAATCATAGGGGCATATGTCTTCTTAGTATAATAGGAAAAGTGTATGGTAGGATACTTATTGACAGAGTTAGGGAAAGAACAGAGGGATTAGTTGGAGAAGAACAGGCAAGTTTTAGGAAGGGAAGAGGTTGTGTAGATCAGATATTCATTCTTAGATCTTTAGTAGAAATGTTTCTAGAGAAGGGAAAGAAGTTGTATGCGGCTTTCATGGATTTGGAGAAAGCATATGACAGGGTGGATAGACAAGGATTGTGGAAAGTATTAAGAATATATGGAGTAGATGGGAAGTTGTTGAATGCTGTGAAGAGTATGTATGATGGTGCTAAAGCTGCAGTGCGTGTGGATGGTGAACTGAGTGAATTTTTCACTTTGAAAGTTAGGTTGAAACAGGGATGTGTCATGTCTCCATGGTTGTTCAATCTGTACATGGATGGGGTAATAAAAGAGGTACAAGGTAGGGCAGTGGATGTTGGAGTGGCCCTGGTGAGAGAGGGTAGTGTTTGGAAACTCCCTGTACTATTGTTTGCAGATGATACTGTGTTGTTGAGTGAAGACGAAGGGGAGCTGCAAGGCTTGGTGGATGAGTTTGGGATAGTGGGTAAGAAACGGAATCTAACGGTGAATGTAGGGAAGAGTAAAGTGATGGTCTTTGAGAGAGGTGAAGTCAATGAATGTACAGTGAGGTTGGATGGTGAGGAAATGGAAAATGTGAGTACGTTTAAGTACTTGGGTAGTGTGATGAGTAAGGATGGAAGTTTGGAGGGTGAAGTGCTTGAAAGGGTACAACAAGGAAGGAAGGTTGCTGGTTCCTTGAAAGCAGTGATAAGAAACAGGGAAGTGAGCATGGAAGTGAAAAAGTTACTACATGACAGTATTGTGATACCAACTCTAACGTATGGAAGTGAAGCTTGGACGTTGTTGGAAGGACACAAGTCAAGAGTGAGAGCAGTGGAAATGAATTATTTAAGAGGAGCCTGTGGAGTCACATGGAGAGACAGGCTGACAAATGAGAATATAAAGGAGCGTTGTGGTGTGGATGTGGATGTGATAGGAAGCGTTATGAGGAACACACTGAGGTGGTTTGGCCATGTGGAGAGGATGGAGGGTGAGAGACTGACGAGGAGAGTGTATGTGAGTGAGGTGGAGGAGGGGAGAGGGAGGGGGAGGTCTTTGGCTCTCCTCTCCTTTCACGGATCCACCTGGTGAACAAGCCTACATCTTTTCTATCCTTAATGACCTAGAGCAGCTTGTACAGCACCCTACCCGTATCCCTGACCGCCTTGGAGAGAGCTCCAACATACTTGACCTCTTCCTCACAACTAATCCTTCTGCTTACTCTGTTAATCTTTTCTCTCCGTTGGGCTCCTCCGATCACAACCTTATTACCTTAACCTGTCCTATCACTCCGGTACGGCCTGTAGACCCTCCAGGGAAACGTCGTCTGTGGCATTTTGGAGCCGCAGACTGGGAGGCCCTCAGGCAGTACTTCTTTGATTTTCCCTGGAATGATTATTGCTTCCACGGCCTGGAGCCATCTGAGTGTGCCTTGCGCATTATGGAGGTTATTCTCTTGGGCATGGAAGCATACATTCCTTTCTCATATCCTTTGACTAATGCAAGAAAGCCTTGGTTTAATCACGCTTGTTCTTATGCTGTCCGCAACAAGGAGAGGGCCTACAAAAGGTACCGGAGCCAACCCACCCCTGAATCACATCATCTTTACGTTTCTGCCCGGAATCGTGCTAAGTCTGTTCTTCGCTCTACTAAAAATAATTTCATCCATACTAAATGCTCTCAACTCTCCAACTCGAATTCTTCCCGCTCCTTCTGGCACCTTGCCAAAAACCTTTCTAACAACTTTACCTCATCATCCTTTCCTCCTCTTTTCTACTCTGATGGTTCTGTAGCTATTTCTTCCACTGATAAAGCAGATCTCTTCACACAGACTTTCTCCTCCAATTCCACCTTAGACGATTCCGGTGCTGTTCCTCCATCACTTCCCCCCTCTGACTTCCTCATGGCTGACATTAAAATTTCTTCAGTTGATGTATTTTCTGCCATCACTGGCCTCAGTACTAACAAGGCATATGGGCCTGATGGGGTCCCTCCTGTTGTTCTCAAGAACTGTGCTTCTGTGCTTACACCCTGCCTAGGCAAACTCTTTCGCCTTTGTCTGTCAACTTGTACCTTTCCTTCTTGCTGGAAGTTTGCTCTCATTCACCCAGTCCCAAAGAAGGGTGACCACTCCCAACCCCCCAACTATCGTCCAATTACTTTAACGTCCTGTATTTCAAAAGTTTTTGAGTCAATTCTCAATAGAAAAATTTTAAGGCATCTTTCCTATCACAACCTTCTTTCCGATCGTCAGTACGGGTTCCGTCAGGGACGCTCCACTGGAGATCTTCTCACCTACCTCTCAGACTCCTGGTCATCCTCCTTTCGGGACTTTGGCGAAAGCTTTGCCATTGCACTTGACATCTCAAAGGCTTTCGATCGAGTCTGGCATAAATCTTTAATTTCCAAACTGCCCTCCTACGGTTTCTTTCCTTCTATCTGTGCCTTCATCGCTAGCTTCCTTTCTGGTCGTTCTATAGCCGCTGTTGTAGACGGCCATCGTTCTTCTCCTAGATCTATCAACAGTGGCGTTCCTCAGGGCTCTGTCCTATCACCAACTCTCTTCCTTTTATTCATCAATGATCTAAGCTGTACATCTAACCCTATCCACTCATACGCTGATGACTCCACCCTTCACCTTTCCATTTGGTTCCCGCAACGCCCATCTCAACAGTTTTTTCAACAAACAAGGGATGAGGCTATGGCACACCTAATGTCTGACTTGGCTCGTATCTCTGACTGGGGTAAAAATAATATGGTTGTGTTTAATGCATCTAAGACTCAGTTCTTACACCTATCAACCTGACAAAATCTTCCACAGGTATACCCACTAATGTTTAATAATATTCAGCTTAATCCTGCATCATCCTTGAACATGCTTGGGGTTTCATTTACTCGGGACTTATCTTGGAAAGATCATATTACATCTCTTATAAAATCTGCTTCCAAAAGATTGGGTGTGCTAAGCCTACTCCGCTCTTTCTTTACCCCTGCACAATTGTTGACTCTATACAGGGGTTTTATCCGCCCCTGTGTGGAGTACAACTCTCATGTGTGGGGAGGCTCCCCACGTACAGCTCTTCTCAATAGGGTGGAGTCAAAGGCTTTTTGTCTCATTAACTCTCCTCCTCTTACTGACTCCCTTCAACCTGTCTTTTCGCCGCACTGTTGCATCTTTATCTGTTTTCTATCGCTACTTTAATGGTCACTGCTCCTCTGAACTGTCTGCTTGCATTCCTCTACCTCTACGACGGGCGCGTAGCACCCGTCTGGCAGCAAACTCTCATCCCTTTTCTGTCCAACTCTCTAATGCAAGAGTTAACCGTTACTCCCAGTCTTTCATTTATGCAACAGGTCAGCTCTGGAACTGTCTCCCTCTGTCTGTATTTCCTGCTGCCTATGATCTCCAGTCTTTGAAACGCAGTGTGTCCAGGCATCTCAAAATGATCGGATCTTGAATTTGGCTCTCTATTGTATTTTGTTTTTCTCTTGGAGGGAACTGTTACTGCGGGCTCATGGCCTTTGGTTCCTTCTTCCTCGCATAAAAAAAAAAAGTACGAGAGAGGGGAGTGTGAATTGGGAGCAGGGCAGTGAAATGGTGGGGGACAGGGCGACGTGGAGGCGATTTGTTTGTGGCCACCCCTTACGGGATTGAGGTCTCTGGCAATAGATAGATAGATAGGTAACAGGAATCAGAGCGAGTGTAGCAAGCAGACTTATGCTGCCCACTCACTGCAGTCATAGATGTTTCCTTGGCGCCGATTCTGTGCACTGTCATACGGCTGTGATGATCCATCCCAACCCCCACGTTACATCACCGCACACCGAGCTGCTGCGGGCTGTGTGTGGCCAGGATGGTGCTGGTGGTGGGCACGGCATGGAGGTAGCAGGCAGGGGAATGAAGGAGATGGGTTATAACTTGGAGATAAGAAAGTAATAATGTTATAATCCTGCTTTATGAGAATAGTAGTAGCAGTAGTAGTAGTAGTAGTTGTTGTTGTTGTTGTTGTTGATGTTGTTATCGCTCCGCCTTTACCAAGGCGGAGCGATAGTGTTTTTGTACGCGTCTGAAGGCTGTGTGTGTGTGTGTGTGTGTGTGTGTGTGTGTGTGTGTGTGTGTGTGTGTGTGTGTGTGTGTGTGTTACCTTATATTTCATGAACGGCTTCAACTATGAACATGAAACCTTCAAGGGATCAGAATATGGCCAAAATCTTGAACGACTTCGAAAATTGGCACCGGAGATCAAGGCTAAGGTCACCAAAATAACTGCCAAAGGTCAACTAGCTTTAATAAGGATTATCTGTTAGCATTATATCTTTTGAACGGACGGAGCTATTAACATGAAACCTTCAGGGTATAATGATATGGCCAAAATCTTAGAGTTAGAAAATCTCAAGGTCAAGGTCACAAAAATGGCTGCCAAAGGTCAACTAGTGTTAGTATGGATTATCTGTTATGGTACTATTATATCTCATAACGGCTTGAGTTATGAACATGAAGCCTTTATAGTATCAATATATGGTCAAAATCTTGAACGAGTTCAAAAATGGGCACTCGAGATGAAGCTCAGGGTCACCAAAATCGCTGCCAGAGGTCACCTAGTTATCGACCACCTTTACAAGGCGGAGCGATAGTGTTTTTGCCCGCCTCTGTGTGTGTGTGTGTCTGTGTGCGTGTGTGTGTGGTAAGGCCCGTAACTCGCAGAGGACAGTGCAGTAATGACGGTGAAGCAGCGACCATCAGCTTCAGTACCCTATGGATTTGCTACGTGGACCAGGCCAAGTGTACTGTGGTGTTATGGAGGCACAGCACGAGAAGAGGGGCCAGTAGGGTGGACCAAGGGAGGAGGGAGAGAGTGGAAGAAGAAGGGGGGAGGAGGAGCGAGGGGTGAGATGGAGGAATATGGAAAAAAGGAATGGAAAAGAAAGGGGGGAAAGTTGAAAAAAGTGACGGGAAAGACTAGATAATGACGGGTAAGAAGGGGTGAGGGAGAGAAGTGGGAGGATGTTGGGGGAAAATAGGGAGGAAGATGGGTTAGGAGCTGCAAGAGGAGTGGGGAAAAGATGAGAGAAGAGAACGGTGAGTGGATGTGAATATTGGAGAGGGCTTGGAAGGTGAAAATAGAGTGAGAAAGAGAGTCGGTAGGTTAGAAGAAGGATGAGAAAAGTGAGGCAGAAGGATTGAGAGAATAAGGAGGGTGAAGCTTGTGGAGATCAGCAGGAGCAAAGAAGAGAAAAAGAGAAGGATTGGAAAGGGAGAGAAAGAAGAGGAATTTAATTAAAAAGGAGGGGGGGGGAGGAAGGGGGAAGAAATTAAAGCGAGGAAAGTTTCAAAGGAACAGAGAGAGAGAGAGAGAGAGAGAGAGAGAGAGAGAGGGAGGGAGGGAGAGAAAGCGGGTGGGACGGAGGAGCGGGGAGGAAATGGTAAACTGGAATGGTAAGGGTAAGGATGAGATTGTGGAAGAGATGGGTGATAAATGAGAAAGGGAGGAGAGAGGAAAAGGATAACGAAGGGTGATGGTTGTGGACAGAGAGGGGAGGGAGTAGTAAAAGAGGAGGCGATGGTAAAAGGGGGAGAAAATAAAAGGAACAGGAGGTGATAGCTGTGAGTGGGAGATAGGAGGGCGGAGTTGAAAGAAAGAGGGAGAAGAGTAAGGAGAAGGGGTGAGAGACGAGAGGGGATGGGTGGGATTGTAGAAAGAGGTAAGGACGAAAGAGAAAAAGGTAGGTGAGGGGTGAGAGGAAAGAGGAGGGGAAAGAGCATGTAGAATAAGTATTACGAGAGGATCGCAAAGCACAAGTACAATATGAGCTCCACGGATACCTGAATGTGGGAGGGCATACGTATGGGAACATCAGTGGGGCAGAGCCATACCTGAAATGTAATCGCGGCAATGGAATAGTAATGCCGTTATAAATTCTAATATACATGATATATGACATGTGATGCGTATATATGTTATATGATATGTACTGCTACCTCCCTTTTCTTGGGGGGAAGCAGCCTAGGTATATTTATAAATAGTCTGCTGAGTACGATAAAGTTATCAAAAAATTTCACCCCCTCTTAACTTACTTTTTAGGTTAATATTGTTAAGCTGAGAGACACTTCGTAGGTTTCTCTGCCCGTAAATGAACCTCGTTGATTTGATTCGTCAGGGAGGAAAGGATGAACATGCCTTAAGTATTAAGTGATCGGACTGGAACCGTAGGCGAAAGTTTGTTATTGACTGTAGATGGGAGGGGAGGGTGGAACGCTTTCACGAATCAGGTAAGATTGAAATGTAAATATGGGAATGATGTTTAACCTTTTTATATATTACTTATTTTTATGGTACATATAGAGAAAAGTGCGTTAAAGCTTTTTCTAACACTTAAAAATGTATTTTGTTATTTCAGTTTTATTGTTATAATTATTTATTATTTTTATTGTTATTATTAGTACCTATTATTATTATTATTATTATTATTATTATTATTATTATTATTATTATTATTATTACCACTTTGATCATTAATTGAAAGTGGGAGTGATAAATTATTATTGCGATTACATTTATTCCAATTGTTTTCATTAATGTACTTGATATTACTTCTAAAACTTAAAAAATAAATAAAAAATAAAGAGAACATGTGCTGATCTAAGACCGTCTTAGGGTTAAGTGTGTTGGTGTAGGTGACTGCGTTTACCACACCCTGAGTCTAATTGGTATTATTATCCCGTGCTTCGTGCAGGTAAGGCAGGGTTGTGTGCAGGCGTGACGCAGTGCTGAGTCCTAAGTGGCTTTGGCGATTTCGCAAGGCCTCTTCCATAGCGATTAAGCGCACACATAGTTTGATTAAATAATCGGAAACACTATATTAGCGTGTCATATACAGAAGCAAACTGGTAAGGAAGAGGCGTTGGAAGATAATGAAACTGTGGAGAATACGGCAGCGACCCTTTGATGAACGGAGCCGTAGTCTGGTAGGGAAGAGGGAAAGGACACGTGCAGGGATGATCCAGCCTTCTCCATCACACCAGACTTTCCACTGCCCTGACTCTAACATCGATGTGCGTCCAGGATGGCACGCTTCAGCCATCCCAGAACTCATCCATGAAAGTAGGAAAGGACACCGCCATCCAAAAATTATCAACCTCTAGCAGCATGAAAAACATGTGTGTATGTGGTAACCTCTGAAAGAAAAAAAGAAAAAAAAAGTAGAGGGTTCAGAAACAAAAGTTGACTTTCATATGCTGGCAAGTAAACTGATGCTGATATAGGTTAAGAATGTATCCCAGTGCATAAATGACAGTCTTTGATATGCTGAATCAAGCAGAAAGGACATGCCCTAAGTGTGAAGGAGACAGAGTGGAATAGAAAGCAAACTTTTACCCCTAACTGTACACACACACACACACACACACACACACACACACACACACACACACACACACACACACACACACACACACACACACACACACACACACACACACACACACACACACACACACACACACACACACACACACACACACACACACAGGTGAAAGGGGGGCACGGACGAGGCATAAGAGAAATAGGCTGGGAGACAGGAAAATGCGACAGAGTTGATATGCAAAAGGGATGCCTGAGTGTGAGGTAGATCAGGACCAGTTTTTTATAAACGAACCTTGTATATGCAGTAGCGTACGTTAGTCTTTACTCATACTGCTAGTAAGCACTTGACAGTCAAATCAGAGTGAATACGGTAAGCGAAAAAAAATACAAAAAGCAAAGCTATCATTAATAATAAGTAGGTAGACAGGTAGGGAGAGAGAGAGAGAGAGAGAGAGAGAGAGAGAGAGAGAGAGAGAGAGAGGGGGGGGGGCAGAGGTAAGGGCTACTGAAAGGGTAAATGAAAGAGGGATGAAAGAGGAAGTAATGGGAATGAATGGCAGGAGATGGCAGACGTGAAAAATAGGGGGAGAGAGGCATAAGGGAAGAATTAAAAAATTAAGAGATGAAATTAAGGAGGAAGGAATGCGTAAGAGAGGAGGGAGAGGTAAAGAAAGAAGGTGAAATGAGATAAAGGGAAGATGGAGGTGAAGAGAAATAAGAGGAAAGATGGGGAGGTGAGTGGGTTGAGAAAGAAAATCAGGATGAAAATAATGAAGGGAAGGAGAAAAGAGGGATAGGGGTGAATGAGGGGGGGAAGGGGGTTAGCAAGAGGGGGTAGGGGGAGGCGGTAATGGGTGGGTGGGTCAAAGCGTGAGAGAGCAACACTGGCTTGGCGGGATGGAACAGTGTATGGGTGTCAGACGGGTTTCAAGAATCAAAACACCCATCCCGCTATGCTATGGCCGGACAAAATAAAATAACATGTAAGGGTGTTGGTGGTAGTGCTGTGTGGAACAGGAACACGGCCTTTGAATATATGATTTCAGTATATTCATCCATGTATACGTACATATGAATGTGCAGAGAACTGTATACAACTATTATACATGATAATATATATACAACATCAATACTCACTAAAGAAAATTAAAACCAAAATCCTTAGAAACAAAGGAGTGGGCGGCTCTCCAATTTCATATTTTCATATAATATTTGCATATAATTACGTGATAATGGGTTTTGTGGTGCTAATGAGGACGCCTTCTTGTGCATCGGTATAACCGTGTGGCTCGAAGCTATTTATACAAATGTCCTTCATCTGCTTCCCCTGTTTCCCATAAGGAGGATGGGTAACTTATGCCTGCAGTTCACTGGGTTCACTTTTAATATCATTCTGGGGCCACAGTATTAAAAAAAATGCACACGAACGAATTATCGGTGTTCTTGTATGTCCATTTGTGAATTAACGCGTAAAATCTATAGACACAACTATATGTGACATCATATGTGGCATTACATCATAACACATCAACCTTCAGAACACAGCAACCCTGACTTCAATTGTCACATCATTGTTAACAGCACAGCACAACATAACACAATATAGGTCGAACAGAGTGCAGCAAGAGTTATGCTTCAACTATTAAGGAAATCTACCGGCACAGCATAGCACAACACAGCATAGCACAACACAGCACAGCACAGATGGAGGAGGACAGAACGAAAGAACAGGGAAACCCAAGAGTTTGGGCGCCGAGTATTTAGGAAAATCTAACAGCACATAACAGCACAGAACAGATCAACACAGAACAGATCAGCACAACACAGCATAGTATAGCAAGCTACGGCAGAAGTGCTGAAAGAAGATCAGAGTGGGTCAAGAGTTATCGCCCCACACTGAGGTAACATAAAGAGGAAGTTTAGCGCCACATCACAGAAGAGCTCAGATCACCCAATATAAATTTTTACCTTCACTATTAGGGTGGTCTCCTAAGCTGAATAAAATTGTGGTGTTATAGTAAATACGACTATAAGTTAAGAAAGACGTCAAGATGACCTCAAAATGATGATGATGATGATGATGATGATAATGATATAATAGTGATGATGATGATGACAATGAAGATGTTAATGATAAAGATAATGAAGAAACATTAAGATGATGGTGATGATATGATGCTGTTGCTGTTGAAGATAACGAAGACTAAAACTTCTCATTCCACAAAATATTTATCCTAATGTGATGGATGGTGATACAGAGACGTTGCTGATAAGCTAATATGTGCTTACTGTTATTTTATATCAGACTTGTTTTGTGTGTGTGTGTGTGTGTGTGTGTGTGTGTGTGTGTGTGTGTGTGTGTGTGTGTGTGTGTGACAGACAGACAAACAGAGAGAGAGAGAGAGAGAGAGAGAGGGGGGGGGGTTTATTTTCATGATTTTCTAACTAAAATTTCTTCTTCAAGTAAATCTGTCATCTGACATACTAGAGACGGATAAATAGATCGACAGATGGCTGTTACACTGACAAATAAACATACAGACAGGGATAGATAAAGTAGTTGATGGATCAAATTAACATAAAGCGATCTACAAATAGATCGATAAATAGAGAGGCTTTGTGTGTGTGTTTGTGTGTGTGTGTGTGTGTGTGTGTATGGTTAGATAAAGTAGTGTGTGTAAGGGTGGCGTATTATGTACACACATGAGTGTAGCGCATTATGTATGTATGTAATGGAATGCCAGTAAGTCACTGCAAAGCCTAGGGTGGAGTCTCATTGTGGGAGTGGGGGGAGGGGGGCAAGGGTAGGGGCATCGCGATAATTATGGCAAATCAAGTTCAGGTTTTACAGGGGAGGGCGAGGCATAGGCAGGGTGGAGCAGGGAGGGGCATGTGTGCCTGGGTGGGGCATGGGAGGGCGGAGAAGTGCATGGTGAGGTAGGGCGGGGTTTGAAAGGACGGAGTGATACAGGGCAGGGCGTGGCATGAAAAGATAGGTGCGTAGCGTATTGAGACGGGGTAGGATGACGCATGATTAGGTGAGTTATGGCCAATGTGAGACAGAGTAGAGATAAGACAGGGCTTGGAGGCGTATGGTGAGGCAGGCCAGGATAGAACAGGGCAGAGTAGGGAGGAACTTTGTAGGGCAAAGCAAGAATAAGACAGGGTAGGGAGAGCCATGCTTAGGCAGGTTAGGGATAAGCCAGGGCATAGAGTGGTAAGGTAGGGCAGAAGGGGGGTGATGAGGCAAGTTTTGGGTAATCCAGGGCAAGAATGAGCATGGTAAGTCAGTGTAGGGGTAACACACGACAGGGAGGGGCATAATTAGATAGAGTAAGGGGTGAAATTGATGCCAGACTGGGCAGAAAACGGCACCAGAGTGGAACGATTTTCACATCAAAGAGAGGTGTACTTTGTTCCGTGCTGCTTAACAACAGCAAAGACAGACGGAGCTTGTCATGGATCCTTCACTGAGAAAAGCCATGACAGGCTGTCTTGTAGTTCTGCAAATTAGTTTAGTGCCTCTATCGCCAGATTAAAAAATTTGTTGGGTACAGCAGATGATAAAGAGACCACGGCGACGTGTGTTTAAAAGTGTTCTCCTAGGCTTCTCATCAGAGTCCGAATACGAGTAATAATTTTATTATACCAGAAGGAATTCGAATTGAATAAGAAGCACATGACTCAGACTTTCTTTCAACAATATTTATATTTATTATTCACCTGTGCTCCAACAGTATATTTTATTGTTACAAAAATTGTTATTAAGCTTACTCGTGTACAAATCGCAGCACCAAACTGCGTGCCAATTTTATCCATTTCCTGTCGCAAATCAAATCTCGCTAACTGTTTGTTATATCGGCCAACAGCTCGGAAAAACAACCACCATATTAGTTTGTGTGTGTGTGTGTGTGTGTGTGTGTGTGTGTGTGTGTGTGTGTGTGTGTGTGTGTGTGTGTGTGTGTGTGCTGTCACTTTACGGCTGCGTCCACATCAAACATAAGATGCTGAGGGACGGGGAGGAACAAAATGTCAAAGATTTTCTCCTCCCTTTTGTTCTTTCGCACATGTTTCTTCCATTTTATCCTGTCACTCCCAATTCCACCTTTTCATCCACTTTTCGACAAGATATTTCATTGCCTCATTGCAGTTTCTCTTCATCCAGGATTAAGATGACAAGGTCAGAAGGAATACACACACACACACACACACACACACACACACACACACACACACACACACACACACACACACACACACACACACACACACACACACACACACACACACGGACGGAACGACCCTCACTTTATGACTGGAAGTGACAGGAAAGAAGTGAGGGAAAAAAGAAGAAAATATACAAAGATATGACAACAATACAAAACGGCACATTGACAGAAACATTCACGAGGGAATGATCTAAGCCATGTGAGAGAAAGTGACATGGAAATCTGTGGGAGGAAGGAGGAAAGGAGGCAGGAAGTAAAATATGCGAGATGGAGATACTGCAACAAAACCAACCAGAAAACACACACACACACACACACACACACACACACACACACACACACACACACACACACACCTAGGAAGTCTGTGGGAGCGGGTGAGAAGAAGAACGGAAGGAGGGTAAGAGGGGTAAAAATGAAAAAGGGAAATAGGGAGGGAGGAAAGGACGGAAGAAGAAGAAAGGTGAAATAAAGGGAGAAGGAAAAAAGAAATAAAAGATTAACTGGGGAGGGAGAAAGGAAGGAAAAGTAGAAAGGTGGGAAGGAAGGAGAAAATGGAGGATAGAGGGTGGAAGCAAAGCGAAGATGAAGGAATAGAGGAACGGAAGCAGGGAAGGAGAAAAAGAAGGAAGAATAGTCGTGAGAAAAGGAAGGAAGGAAGGAAGGTGGAAAGGAAATGGAGTCAAAAGTGAAAATCCAGAGAACTTACAAAAAACGCCAGGAGGGAAAATGTTCTTCACAAATATTTAAAGGAATTTACAAGCTTCAGGGCCATTAAAGGGTCATAAAAAAGATAGCGTTGAGTGGTTTTGTTAGAGAGAGAGAGAGAGAGAGAGAGAGAGAGAGAGAGAGAAGCTTGAGTACAAACAGACACAGAAAAATGAAGCAAGAAAGTGTTTCAAAAAGTGTTATTTAGTAGAATGTTTGTATGTTTGTCTGTATATTTAGGTGTTTGTACCTGTGTGTGTGTGTGTGTGTGTGTGTGTGTGTGTGTGTGTGTGTGTGTGTGTGTGCATGTATTTGTACAAGTGTGTGTGTGTTTATTTCCAGAGGATTCCCTTATCGTTTTATATACAACAAAAGATATTTGTATTTACAGACACAAGGGCGATATCAGAATTTGTGTGTGTGTGTGTGTGTGTGTGTGTGTGTGTGTGTGTGTGTGTGTGTGTGTGTGTGTGTGAGAGAGAGAGAGAGAGAGAGAGAGAGAGAGAGAGAGAGAGAGAGAGAGATTCATGTGTTCCTGTATTTGTGTGTATGTAAAGTAAGAGCGTGAGAAAGTGTCCGTGCTTGTGTATGTCTCAAAGTATAAGTGTATCTGTTCCCATTGTGGATATTACGTGCGTGTATTTGCAAACCAAGTGCTTGATGTTGTGTGTGCATCCTTACTGCCATGGTAATAATGGAATGTATGGAAAGTGTGTGTGTGTGTGTGTGTGTGTGTGTGTGTGTGTGTGTGTGTGTGTGTGTGTGTGTGTGTGAAGCATGCGGATCGAAAAGGTGTGCCTATGGCTTGTGTCATAGGTGGCATAGGAGAATTAGAAATAACTTTTGTGTTCATTATATGTAAATTTCCTTTTTTTATTTTTTCACTCATGTGTTATGGCATACATTGATTCAGTAACGTTCAAGAATATGGGAGTATAAAATAAGTAAAATAAATGGCTGAGGAAAAGAGGTAACGAAATCAGAGAAACGACTAGAAGACTGTCTTTTCCATAGTTCATTCAGCAGGGAGGTTAGTACCTGTCCAACTCTAACTCAGCAGCATATTCTGAGGACAGGGGAGATCACACTGAAGCAGTCTAATCAAAGTAAACCGAAAGAACTATATCCTGTATAAGTCTAACCTAACCCTACCTTGCATCATTAACTTGAGACTTGAGAGAGAGAGAGAGAGAGAGAGAGAGAGAGAGAGAGAGAGAGAGAGAGAGAGAGAGAGAGAGAGAGAAATACACTGAAGGCACCTCAAATACGCAGTTTTTAACGAAATGGAAAGCCTTGAATAATAATTTTCAGACGCCTTGCCCACAGACTCGACCCTCACACGCCCAGAAGAAAAAACGGAAAAGAAACAGAAGGATTAAAAAAGGACTGAGGAAGAGGGAAGGAGACTAGATGAAGGGAGAGGGAAAAAGGGGTAGCGGGGAGTAGGAAAAAATTATATAAAAAGGAAAGGGAAAAAGGAAACAGAGGAAGAATGGAGAGTGGAGGATAAAACAAGAAGGAGATGAAGCCAGAGGGTAGAACGGGAGAAGTAAGGAGAGGAGCAGATGGTAGAATAGTTTGAAGGAGTGTGAGTGGAGAGGAAAACAGGTGCAGGAAATAAAGAGAGGAAGGGATAGAAAGAGAGGGGAAGAGGGAAGGAGAAGAGAGAAGAGAAAGGCAGGGAATGTTAGGAACAGAGAGGAGGTGGGCAGTAGAGAAGAGAAAGAAAAAAGGTTTGAGGAGAGAAAAAAAGGAAAGGGGAGAAGTACAAACCGGAAGGAAGGAAAGACATGACAATGAAATACAGAGGAAAGAGAAGGGCAAGAGAGGCAGAGCACAGAGCTGGAATGAGGGAAGAAAAAAGGAAAGATTGGGAGAATAAGAAGGAAGTCGATCAGGAATAACAAGGGAGACAACATTGGTAAAATAAGGAGAGAGAAGAAGTGAGGGATGAACGAGAAGAAAAAGAATTAGGAAAGAAAGGAAAGCAACGTAGGAGGTAAAGGAAGGAGAGGGGGAGAGGGAGAAACAATGCAAGAAAGGAGAATGGAGGAGGAGGAAGGAGGAAATGTGCATAGTGTAAAAGAAAGAAGGGGAGAAGAAGAGGTGCGAAGGAGGGAAGGAGATTAAAAAGGAAATAAGAGAAAAGGAGAGAGACAAAAAGGAAGGAGGGAGGGAAGAAAGAAAAGAAAGAAAATTGGACAATCCACCACAAAGTGAAATCATAGGCGATTTACTCAGAGGCGGACAACGTAACAGTGAAACAATAGTCCTGAGCTGCATTTAAGATTTCGTAACAACTTTCCATTAGCGATGTCTTTTGCTTACTCCACCTCAGTATCATCTTGTAAGCTACAAGTTCATATTATGTCCATACTAAAACTACATAAATTTGCAAGCTAATGCTAAGGTGTAAAATGAAAAATATATCACAGAGGAAGCAATGTTAAGAAGTTTCCCGTACCACCCCATATATGGCCCCCAGACAGTCTCCCGTTTACCATATTTCTGTGCCTCTTCCCACACGCTGCATCATTATAAGGAAAGGCCATGACAAAACCGCCTCTTGGCATTCCTGAACCAAGGAGACAACACCCTCCACTCCTTCCCCAACACGTCGCCCTCCCTCATAAACTCCAAAACTGGTACTGCTTGAATTTGGCGCGTGTTACCCAGGGAGGACAGGCCAACATCCATCCCAACCCCGACACCTATGAACTGCAGAGTAAATATTTCTTCAGCCATTCTTCTCCTGTCACCAACACACTCACTCTCATACCTAATTTGGCAACCCCACTTATGTAATTTTTTCTCTTCCCTTCTTTTTTTTTCTTTTTCTTTATTTTCTTTAGTTTCGAATTCAAATATCTATGTATCTACTTTCTCTATGATATATGTGTATATGTATGTATGAGAGAGAGAGAGAGAGAGAGAGAGAGAGAGAGAGAGAGAGAGAGAGAGAGAGAGAGAGGAGAGGACTGGCAAAGTAATGAAAAGAATAGATGCTCTGTATGTTTTAAATATTTTCTGTGCATTTTCACTGGACTCATCACTTTTTCGTTACATCAGGTATATGTCTGTACCACTCGGCCACAGACCCCATTTTTTTTCTTCCTCATCCGCTCTCTCCTCTGTCTATGCATGTCGTTTACTGAAATGTTCTGTTGTTGCGATTCACACACACACACACACACACACACACACACACACAGTTGTTTCACACATATATACACTCTCGCTTTTCACATAAACTCACATAACCGCTCCAACATATACAGCCTCACCCATTCCATTTCACACTCACAAACACGAACACACAAACAGAGATACAGACACACTTTCACACACGCAAACAACAAACAAACGCTCTTATATGGACATATTCTTACACACAACACACAAATTCATGTACTACACACACACACACACACACACACACACACACACACACACACACACACAAACTTCAGTCCATCTGTTTACATATTCCCTATTTCACTAAGCAGAGTAACATACTGTGGTTAAAGATTACTAAGACCTTAACTACGATGGCATTTTGTTAGTTTTTGTCATCCCAGACTATTTTTCAGAACAGAAAGCATCCCTTTCACTGAATGGATCAGCGAAGCCTGTATCGTATTCCTTCAGTTCAGTAAGTCTCTCCTAAACTGAGTAGAATAATCTGAAGGTTAGATACAAGGATTTTTTAAAAAGTGGAATGGTAGACAAGACAAACATGCCATGAATATCTGTGTAGATCGACTCCTCAGCAGAAGACTGTATGAAGCCTAAAGGCTCATAGCAAACGTGTATAATGACATAGTTAGCTCTGCAAGGGTTTCTCTAACAATGCCGTATTTAATTCTAAAATGGTTTCTCTCTCGGCAGCTTGGCAGTACATTTGGATCGAACCTCTTCATCATCATTAGCATTATCATCAGCATCATCGTCCGCTTACGAGAAGTGCGTACTTTACCCACTCCTGGAGCTTCCTGTGCTCACTTTTATGCGTCCCTAAGCTTTCTTCTTCTCTGTTCGTCTTTATCTTCGCGCGTCTTCTTTTCGTCTTCACCTCTTTATTTGTTTTGCTTCATCCTTTTCACCTACTCCGCCCACGTTCCCTGCCCTGCCTCATATCCCACATGAAGTCTCATCAGCTGCTTAAGTGCATGACAGGAGACGGAAAAGGTCAGGCAGGTTGAGATGAGAAAGTTTGTAGGAGAGAGGAAGGGAGGCATTGGGAGTGAAAGGGTGAAAGAGGGGAGGAGGAGGAGACGTACTGTAAGGGTTGTTGAGAACTGTATGCAACGCTCCCAGTAATAGAAAAATCCTACCCTGAATGTAACCGTCTGTTATTTGCACGAATAAATAGAAAAAATAATAGGTCATCGTAGTGAAAATGTTAACACCGGCCACACCAAAGCCCTGTGTTACGTACAAATAAACACGCACTCTGGGAAAACATAATTCAGGCACGTTGGTTAGTCTTGCCTTCGTAGGGATCGAGTTACCAAGCGGGAGTCTTAATTATAAAGGATCCAACGCCATTTTGAATCATAAAGACTCTTTATACCAGATAGCAATTTTTTCCAATACTGCATCCTCTTTTGTATACTTATCTCACACTCGTTGGTTAGACCTTTAATAGAATTAGCTGTCCCTCTCTCAACAGATAGCCTCGTTATGGTCTAATATATCTCCCGTTATCTATTCCTCCAATATACTCCTATGTATACTGTATATTCTTATGCACTACTTCACCTACATAGTCACTCCTGTTTGGCTGGAAAATATTTGTGACTATGCGGGGGAAGTTGAGGGGATAAACAAACACCCTTACAAACAACATCAACTCAAGGCAGTTTATAAGTATGGGTCTGCCTCACGGATTTTGTGGGCACTTTTGGTTGTTGTGTTAACAAATTTTAGGAAATACTCAGGGCGTAGGATGTAGTCGAGGTGGGGAGTATGATTCAGGAGCGATATCAATATTTTAGTGTACATGGATAGGTGAAGATCCACTTAGTTTTGATGATGATATGCATGTGTGTGTGTGTGTGTGTGTGTGTGTGTGTGTGTGTGTGTGTGTGTGTGTGTGTGTGTGTGTGTGTGTGAGTTCCGTAGTGTACAAAAAGCAGTAATTATCAATTTGTGCGTCGTTTCACAGTCGTGATTATCTATCCATCCACTCACCCATCTATCAGTCTGCCTGTCTGTCTGTCTATCTATCTATCTATATTACTAGAGAATTTTTTCCTGCAAAGGAGGACCTCATCAAGTGTCCTTTCAATCGTTTCCTCCCCTTTGCAGATGGATATTATTCAGGTGACTCATTTGGCAGACCAGTTATATAAACTTAAAGGATCGTTTTACAGTTAATACCGCGAAGTTCACATCCATCACTCTCACTAAGCACACATTTTCCACTTTCCTATTTTGCCAGCATGTGATTTTTGTGGATAATTTACTCCTTTGGAGGAAAAGATCCAGCTCCACAGTCTATCTCATTTGGAGCACTACGGTATAGGTACTCAGTACGTTAAGAGATTGTACGATGGGAATATATTTGTGCTTTCTTTGTACTGAATCTTTCGTCACAATAAGGGTGCTGTTGTGTTATGTTGGTGCCAGATGACTGAGTTTCGTGCCTCTGTTACGAAAGCTGGTGACACACTGAACAAGCAATTAAATAAAACTGTGTTCCAATGCCGTGTGATCAAAATGTGTTTCCTCTATATCCTTATTCATCCAGCAGCATAATTTGCCGTCTGATATAAATTCGTGTGGCGTGTTGTATTCTAGGGGAAGGATGTGACTTGGTAAAAATCGACTGTCTCGCAAAACGATGCTCGTGTAGTCGGTAGGTATTAATAATATGCCTTCTTCTTCCTCGTCTCTGACTCATATAACGAAAGAAAGAAGGAACCAAAGGCCAGAAGCCCGCAAGATTGTTCCCGCCAAGGAAAAACGAAGATATTATAAGAGAAAGCCAATTTCAAGATCTGCTCATTTCGAGATGCCTGGACAAAATGCGTTTGAGAGACTGGAGGTTATAGGCAATAGGATATACAGACAGATAAGGACAGTTCCAGAAGTGACCTGTTGCATACATGAAGGACTAGCAGTAACAGTTTACTCTTGCAGTAGGGAGTTGACAGAAAAAAGATGAGAGTTAATTACTAGCTCTGTGATAGGCGCCCAGCGAAGTGAAGGAGAGATGCAAGCAGACAGCTCTGAGGAGCAGTGACCATTGAAGGAGCGATAGAAAAGAGATAAAGGTACAACAGTGCTTCAAAGACACAGAGGTTGAAGGGAGCTAGTAACAGGAGGAGTGTTACTGAGGCAAAAAGCCTTCACTCCACCTTGTTGAGAAGGATTGTACTTGGGGCGCCTCCCCACACTTGAGAGTTGTACTCTTCACAGGAGGAGAATAAAACCTTGTATGAAACCAACAACTGTGAAAGGGTAAAGAAGGCACAGAGTCGGCTTAGCATACCTAATCTCTTGGAAGAGAATGAAATCCCAAAAATACTTAAAGATGATGCAGGAAGGAGCTGGAAATTGCAAAAAAATTAGAGGATACCCTTGCGGAAGATTTTGATGGGCTGAAAGATTGAAGAACTGAGTTTTGGGGGTATTAAAATATGATTATTTTTACCCTGGTCAGATATATGTGCCAAGTCAGATATTAGGAGCGCCATAGCCTCATCGCTTGTCTGTTGAAGCAGTTTCTGAGATAGACACTGTGAGAAACGAATGGAAAGGCGAAGAGTGGAATCATCAGCGTTTGAGTGGATAAAGCTAAATGTACAGCTTAGAAGGGCATTGGTGGCTAGAATAAAGAGAGCTGATGATAGGACACAGGCCTGAGGAACACCACTATTGATAGCTCGAAGAGAAGAACAGTGTGGGTAACAGTAGCTATAGAACAACCAGAAAGGAAGCTAGAGCTGAAGGCACAGGCAGAAGGAATGAAACAGTAAGAGGGCAATTTGGAAATTAAAGATTTATGCCAGACCCAATCGAAAGCCTTTGATATGTGACAAAGCTTTCACCAGTCCCGACAAGAGGAGGACCGGGAGTCTAGATGGCAGGTGAGAAGATCGCCAGTGGAGAGTCCCTGACAGAATCCATATTGACGATTGCAAAAAAGGTTATGATAGGAAATGTGATTCAAGCCCTTAGCTCCAGAGTCCCTGGGCAAGGGATTTTGCTGGAAGGGTGCTAGGCGTACCGCTCTCCACCTGTCGGCTCATAGTCGTGAAGCTCATAGTTCCCTACCCCGGGGTTTCCTTCTTTTATTGAAAATGCCCAGTTCCATCCCATACTGAGGACGTGGGGAGCAAAAGGGTTAAAATTTTGTTGCTAAGAGTAGATTTAAAAGAAAATGAAATACAGAATGCTAAAGCAATTGGACGATAGTTTGAGGGGTCTGAATGGTCAAACCTCTAGGGACAGGCTGAATGAGCGCAAACATCCAGCAAGAAATAAAGGTGCAAGTTGACAAATGCAATCGAGTTTACCTAGGCATGATGTAAGAACAGAAGCACAGTTCTTGAGGACAACAGAATGGACCCCATCAGGCCCATATTCCTTGTTAGTATTGAGGCCACTGATGGCAGAAAATACATCAGTTGAAGAAATTTAAATATCGCCCAGGAGGAAGTCAGAGGGGGGAAGCGATGGAGGAACAGCATCAGAATTGTCTAAGGAAGAACTGGAGGACAAAGTCTTAGTGGAATTCTGCTTTATCATTAGAGAAAACAGCTACAGAGCCACCAGAGTGGAAAAGAGGAATGCAGGATGATGATACAAAGTTGTTAGATAGGTTATTGGCAAGGTGCCAGAAGGAGCAGGAAGAAATCGAATTGGAGAATCCAAAGCATTTAATAAGAATGAAGTTATTTTTAGCAGAGCGAAGATCAGACTTAGCATGATTCCAGGAAGAAACATAAAAGAAATGAGATTCAAGGGTGGCTTGGCTCCAGGACCTTTTGTAGGCCCTCTCCTTTTTGTGAAAGTCATCAGAACAAGCGTGATTAAACCAGATTATTTTGCATTAGTCACAGGATAAGAGAAAGGAATGTATGCTTCCATGCCCAAAAGAATACGAGTAACCTCTGTAATGCACAAGGGACACTCAGATAGCCATGGAAGAAGTAATTATTCCAGAGAAAATATAGATGTACTACTTGAGGGCTTCCCATTCAGCAGTTCCAAAGTGCCATAGCCACCGCTTCTTGTGAGGGTCCACAGGCCTGACTGGAGTGATAGGACAGATTAAGATGAAGGTTGCGATCATAGGAGCCCAATGGAGAGAAAAGATTAACAGCAGAAGAAGGATTAATTTTAAGGAAGAGGTCAAGTATGTTGGAACTCTCTCCATGGCAGTGAAGGACATGGGTACGGTGTTGTACAAGCTACTTTAGATTATTAAAGGTAGAATAGATGTAGACTTGTTCACCAGGTTGATCAGTGAAAGGAGAGGAGAACCAAACGTGGTGGTGAACATTGAAATCACATAGTAAGGAGATTTCACAGAAAGAAGAAATTGATATGGTGTGTTCCATCTCAGATGTAAGATTGTTGAAGAATTTTTCATAGTCAGTAGAATTAGAGAATAAGTAAACAACACAGATATATTTAGTCAGAGAATGCCTGAATAGCTGAAGCCAGAGAGTAGAGAATTCAGAAGATTCAAGTTCAGGAACGTGGGAGCAAGTGCAAGATATGTTGTTGCGTACATGGACACAACATCCACATTTGGTTTTGAAGTGAGTATAGAGAAAGTAGGAGGATACAGAGAAAGATTTGCTATTAGCCGCCTCAGACAGTCGAGTTTCGGTGAGGAAGAGTAGGTGAGGTTTAGAGGAGGAGAGATGGTGTCCAGCAGAGAAAGTTTGATGAAAGGCAGCGAATGTTGGAGAAATGAAGTTAGTCAGACCATGGTTCCACGCATCTCTCTTGGTCGCCACTTGGAGAGGGGCGGATGGTGGGGACTTTTATGGTTCCCCCCCTCGGGGGGAATCTGAGGTTTGGTGTTGGGATGCCATTTTTTCTTTTTTTTTCTCTCTCTTTTTTTTTTTTTTTTTTTTAATAGGAAGTGTAATTTGTATGTAGTTTGGTGTTGACAGTCAGAGGAACTTCCACTGGAGAGCATGCTGACCTGCTCTCTGTATTACTGAAAGACTGAAAAAGTTCAGCAAAGGGGGATAGTCAGAAACTAGTTGCGTGGGCTGATGAATCAGGAGCTCAAACTCTCCCCGTCAACAGCTTTCCACCCGCCTTTGGAGAACTGACCTGATCGACTGGTGCTATAGTCTCCCTATAATGCACTAATTGCAACTTGTTACGGTGAATGACTGTTCAGTGGTGTGCAGAGATTGGGGGATCTAATTGCCGTGCTGTTTGTACTGCAAATAATTAAAGTATAATACATCGTCCTGAATAAGTGGTTTTGTACGTAGATTATGAGTTCTCATATAGTTTTGAACACTAGTCTTAGAAGTGGCGTCTTGTATCCCAAGAAGAAGAAAAAGTTACTCACCAAGCAGCTCTGTAACTCCTTCATTGTGGCAAATATATATATATATATATATATATATATATATATATATATATATATATATATATATATATATATATATATATATATATATAATAATTATATATATATATATATATATATATATATATTTGTTCATTTTGATTAGGGTACCACCAATCAATTTTTTTCGGTTCATTATGGAACTCTAGTAGTGGATGGTTTAATGAAGGATTAGTCTAATAACTCCATTGAGAGAAGTTTATCCCAAGGTTTGATGAAATTGTTTGTTGATGCCAAGAATAACCTAAATGCTTCACTAGGATGTAGGGGTTAATTATAAACTATTTTTCAGTTTTGATACCTATAGGCAGGGTCATTTTTCTACCTTAGTATGTTCGTTATTGTAACTCCTTCACTCCATTTTCTTATTGTTTTTAGTTCATACGTACTAAATCGACGATTTTATTTTGCAGAGGAGAGATTTGTCGAACTGGAGGGGTTAGATACATCCTTCATTAACAACTCAATTAGAAACCCTATGTTGAAAAGGATCGCATGGAGATATCAGGGAGGGAATAGGCTATAAGTCGTCCGAGTGAAGGAATTTACTTCAGTAGACCTTCCTATAAATAAATAAAAAGCGTCGGGTGGTTGCAAAAAAAAAAAAAAAAAAAACAATACTAAGAAGTCCGGTTACATTAGGTAGAAGAAGACTGATATGTGTTCCAGTTCTAAGGTGTACTGATTATTCCCACAGTACGATGCTTTGTATCCATAATGCCACGATTAATGTATCACTGTCAAGTAAAACTCTTTAGTGATTCCCACCTCATGGGTCACATGTAGTATCGAAAACCAAACCCCTGTCGCCTCTCCTGTCTCTCTCTACACTTTGACAGTTAGGATCATGCATCCGCAACGACTGACACTGATGCATATCTGGACACAGATCATGATCATCGGTTTCGTTTGCTACCGATTCACCTGACTCATCTTCAGTGTTTATGGAGAGGAAAGCAGGAGAGATGACAGAGCTTTTCCTGTCTTAGGACTGCCCCCTCTCCTCCCCCCAGTTCTGCAATTACAGGAAGACTTCATGTATCGAACGTCATGTCGTTGTTGTGTTTTATTCGATTGGGTAGACCTCTTATAGTCATGAGTATAGACAGTATACAGTACATACCGTGGGACGAGGTAGGGGGGATTTATTTTATAAAGAAGTGTATGTGTGGGTTTGCTTAGTACTGAAGTGAAGTTCTGTGGTTGATAAAAATGAATATATACAGAACGTAAAAAAAAAAAAAAAAAAAAAAAAACTGTGCAGTAGAAAACACCTCCTTGCCATACACGCTTACCCTACATTCACTGCCAAACCACACACTGCCATACCATGAACTATCACACCTCATTCTGCCAACCTTACACTACCACACAATACATTATCACAGTTCACGCTGCCATACCACACCATGAGTCGTATTTCAAATAGCTTTGGGAATTTCGGATCTTCTCTCCATTCCCGAATTATTCTTCACAGCATAATTCAATATCCACTGTTGCACCGTATATTACTTATGGAAGTTATCCCATCATCAAAATTTTATAAATATCATAAAAGAGACTTTGCAAGTGAAATATGCACAATAAATTGCAAAAGATGAGTTGCTACGAAACCTCCTATGTCACTTAGTATACGGAGTAATGTCACACCACACACTACACTACCTTACCTTACATTAGCTCACCATACTGACACCTGATTCACTACCACACCATACACACTTATCACCAAACATTACCTTACCACTCAGTACCACATAACAAACTACCACACCACTCACTACCACAACACACAGTACCACATCAAATACCAATACATTACTTAGTGCATCACACACTTCCAGATATCTCACTAGCACACAACACAATACCACACTAGATTCCACCACACCACACACTGTCACACCAAACACTACCACACCACTCACTACCACATCACACACTATCACACCACTCACTACCACATCACACACTACAAAGCCACTCATTACTACATCACGCACTACCAAACAAAACGGTTAGCAGATTATTTCTAAGGCTGTTGAGTGTTATCTGAGAGTGACGGCGGTGGATAGATAGGAGGAGGAAGTGAGGGAGGGAGGCGATAAGAGAGAGTCGAGGGGACGTGTTATACAGATACCGGCAGATGGAGATTAAAACCTCGCATGGACACAGTGATGTGTGGTCGTGTTTGGGAGGTGGTGGGTGAGGCGTGGGTGTGTGGGTGAGAAAGGTGGAGGTGGGGGTGGGGGTGAGATATACAGTAGGTGTGACTGGAAAGCTCTCGTTGGGAGGTGTTAAGCGGGTACCGGCAGATGAAGATTAATAGTTAGGATGAACAGTTTGCTGGGCGGTCGTGTTTGGGAGATGGTATAGTGTATTTGCGGTAGAGGTAGGAAGCTTGACGCTAAAATTAAAGATGTGGGTGAGGTGTGGTTGTGGATGGATAGTTGTTGGGGGGGAAGTTTTGTCTGAAGATATGACGTGTGAGTGGTAGGAGAGTGAGAGGTTTGGGTGAGGGTGGAAGTGCGTGAGTGAGGTGTAAATGTGAGTGAGAAGTTGTGGGTGGGAATTTTATTTTCAAGGTAAGAAGTGTGGAGGAAATGTGTGATAGTGTGTAGGGTTGGGTGAGGGTATTGTAGCGGTACTGTAAGTGCTAGTGAAGTGAGAAGTGTGGATGAGAGTTGTGGTCGTGAGGTGTGAGTAAGATGCAGGGCGATGCAGAGGAGCGTGGGGTGTGATGCTGAAAGGTGAAGGGGGTAGGGTGGTGAAGTGAGAGGAATGGATCAAGCGAGAGGCGTAGATGGGATGTGGAGGAATGAGGGTATGAAATAGGATAAGGGTGTGAGGAATATAGGGTGCTGTGAATGAGTAAAATGTGAGGTGAAATTATAATGTAGTGTGGTTGGGGTCAGGTGTGAAGTGATGTGGCAGGATGTGAAACATGGCACTATATAGGAATTTAAAAGGTATGCTGCTTAGTTGAAATAAGCTAGAAAAGGTTAAAAGGTCGAGAAATTGAACTCTGGGAGGTGTGCTGGGTGAGGTATGAGGGAGAAAGTACCGCGTTTATCATAGTTACCACTCTGAGTATACCTTTTATAGCACATACACACACACACACACACACACACACACACACACACACACACACACACACACACACATTCCTTCTTTCCTGATACGTACGATTTTTTTCTAATTTCTTTATGTTTTCGAATTGCAAAGGTTAGATACAGTTTCATCAATCTCTTCCCTATCCAGGAATCTCCTTTAACGGAAATAAAAAAATGCCGAGACAGAAAAAATGGAAAAAATATGTAACTGGAAAGGAGGCAACATTTCCAACGCCCCCAATATATTTTCAAGGCGAGTACATTTGGAAAACTTTACTCTATCTTTTCTTACAAGTTTGGGTCCATAATTAGGTGGGCATGAGTGGCGTAGTGACACCTGTTTATATTTACCTGGCGCCACCTCGCTGTGGCTTAGTGTTTATGACCATTATAAAGGCGGGATTTATGGCGTTCCAGCAGTGGACTTAATTAACATCTGGTGTGGCACCGAGGAACTGGGAGAGACGCGTGTAATATGAGAGAGAGAGAGAGAGAGAGAGAGAGAGAGAGAGAGAGAGAGAGAGAGAGAGAGAGAGAGAACGTTGACGGAGAGAAATAAGTGGGCAGAGGGAGAGCAAGAGCTAAACATCAGTGTGCGAGGATCCTTGAATGACTGATGATACACTGAGGCGTGAGTGGACAGGAGAGTGGTGATGATGATGATGATGATGATGATGATGATGGTCGGGATGACAGGAGGATGCAGAAGTGAAGGGAAAGGGTTGAGTGAAGTGAGAGTTGGAGATGACGGCTTGGGTGTGTCAAGGTGTGGTTAACCCTTTTGAGTCAAAAACTCTCTTTACGTTTTATTCTTACTGTTCCCCAACGATTTTATTTATAACTAAAACATCTTAAAATTGTCCAAGGAGAGTTTGGTAAAGAAATACCTCCCACAGCCATTGCCTACAGAAGCTGAGATATAAAGAGACCTTTAGGTCAAGGCCACTTATATTCTAATGTCACCTTAGTTCATAAAGGTCTATAAGTCCACCAGGTTTGGCGGCTCTAGATTCATTCTTTCATGTAAAATCAGATGACATATCTGTCTTCCGGAATAGTCCAAAATTTTGGACCATCAGAGACTAAAGGTCCGATCTGAACTATATTAAGCACTGCATTTTGGCCATATCCCAAGTATATGCCATAAAAATTCCACCCCTGTAATTTAAGTGGTTTGTTTTAGATCGCGTCCACACGTGCCCTCGAACATATGTTAACAACACGGCTGGGAACATGTTTGGATACATGTATGCAGCAGTATTTGGACAGATGTAAGCAAACATGTTTTAGCCCAGCTTCGAACACTGGCAGCAGGGGCGACGGGATAAGTGTGTCCATACAGGGGCAGCCGAGACTTCATCATGATGTTGTCAACATGACGTGGACGCTGCTGTTCCCAGCATGAATGCAGCGCGTTCGTTATTGTGTTGCATACATGTTGCAAGCACTTATTCGAGCACACGTGTGGACGAGCCCTTAGCGTCATTAATGTTTTTTCTTTAATATTTTTTCAGATTCTATCCGGGTTCCAGCAATCGAATCAGGATGATATTTGGTTAGATGAAGTAACCATCCAGTACGATAATATGGCAAAGAAAGAAGGCTGTAGCTCAAACACTGTGTGAATGGCAGCGATTAAGATTCTCCCTAGAATAATTAAAATATTGACAAAAACATGAAAACTTCCCACAGGGATGTGGGAAGTTTTAATAAGAGATCGCCTTAGTAGTGATAGGGTTTATAAAGGCCGTATCACTCATCTCCACTACGAGAGGTTTGCCCGAAGTTGAATCAGAACACAGGGAGACAGGAAAAGTAAAATTTTATATATATATATATATATATATATATATATATATATATATATATATATATATATATATATATGTAACGTCCTCGGGAGGAAGGGATTGAGTCCCTCAACTAAGAAGATGTTTTTTTTCATGACGGCCATATTCAGCTTAGCGCAGAGTTATCAAACTGAAGATGTTTTATATATATATATATATATATATATATATATATATATATATATGTAACTCGTTTTTATTAATTCCTTCACTAGTAAACGTCCTGCCAAACTTGAAGACTATCATCTGGAAGCAGTAAACAAATACTATACCTCGTCCTCATGAGACTGAAAGGATTTATAAAGGCTGTATCTAACTCCTCCAGTGTAAAAAGTCTCTCCTATGCTGAATAATGCCGTCAGGAGGTAGCAAGAACAGACTATAAAATACATCCTGGGGCCGCAGGGGTTAAATCTGCATGAGGAAGAAGGAGAAGGAGCCAGGGTCGTAAATACCTGCATATATTGCTGCTGCAGCCACAGGAAATGAAAACAGATAAACGAATTGCAAAAAATATTCGTGTAAGTTGCCCTTTTTACACTATTTATTTATTAATCTACATTTATTTATTTGTTTGATCATTTATTTGCTATAAAGGCCACAGTAATCAGCAAAACTGTCTACCAGACCTCCATTGCCACCTACCTACCTGACTGGCATATTGAAAAAATTTCATCATGGGAAAATAAATAACATATTTTGGGACCCATCCCTGACATTTGACGAGGACCACCGAAGAAGGGTCAGCATCAGTGTCTGTTACTTGCACAAGAGTCGTTAATGCAAACCATCAGTTTTTACGAAGTCATAATATTTCTCCGGGGTACGTCACGCAACAATCGAATTTACAGGTAGATACCCATTTGTGCTGCTGGTTGAACAGGGAAAAGAGGAAAAGAAAAATTACCAATAATTTATCAGGCTCATAAATCGAAATCAGGTTCATCGTCTTGAGCCCTGGATTGCTAACCATTGTTCCACCGGCACCCCTAAGAGAGCATTCTGTTTCAGCAAATGTTTATACACCTCGAGCCAGCACACAATGCGTCTGCTGCGCAAACGTGGGTGTGTTATCGGCTCCATCACTCAGTCATAATTGCTCAGCACATTTTCCAAGGACGAGAGCGTGGTTTATACGAGCTTATGCCAGTAGAATTTTTTTCCATGTATGAATCGATGGGTTACGAGACTTAAGGACTCGACCGTGTATGTGTGTCCTACGCGGAAACCTGTCTTTGTTACATCAACTTCCTAGACGCCCGTCACAGCAGGACGTCATAGCCAACTTTGTAACAGAGGAAGAAAAACATATGATTAATGAAAGATTTTAATTCTGTAAGGTCCTTATGGCCCAAACCACGCGACAGGTGTATATGTATCACCACGTCCTAAAAACACCCATAATAGCCCAGCAGTTGTGATGGTGGTGCTCTTAGCTAAGTACAGGAAAGATAGGTGGATATGTGTGCCCAGGTGGTGAAGGTTGATGCTTGCTTGGGGCTATTTTTTTTTATGTATTTCTTTTTTCCATTGGTGGACTCACTTGTCAATAATAAAGGATGAAAAATAACTGTAGAAAAAAGGGAAGCCGAAATATATTCATACCCACGTACAGTACAGTGATGCCAGGTCACTGCAGCGGCGTCTTTATTTATTTATTTTTTTTTTTGTGGGGGGGGGGTTATTCTTGTTACGTTCAGAAGGCTTTATCCAGGTTAGTAAGGATCTCTCGCATCACCAGCTAAAAAGTCTATATCTAACTCCAGATCAAAGTCTCTTCTACGCTGAGTGACATCGACTAATAGGGGCAAAAATATGCAGAAAACTGTGTCATCGGACTGAAGGTTTTAAGTTAACATTGTACGAAATGACTGATACTCATATATTTTGTACCTAAACAGCAGTAGTACCGGTAATTATTGTTGTAACCACAGGTTCACCCGGATGTGAACCCAGCTGACGGCATACTGATGTTGCCTGCCTCCTGCAATCCATCATCCCCCTTTCTGGGGATAAGGAAGGAGTTGAGGGTGTTTGGATAACCAGGCAGCGGAGCCGCCCTACTATGTCAGTGCCAACACGCGAAAAAGTTCCTCTCCAGCATCAACCTCAACACTAAGGAAAAAAGACGATAAGTAAATTCAATGAACAAGTGTAAGATGAAATGTGGATGATAAAGATCATTTCGATGTATTGATAGAAGTCTCAAAGTACTTGCCTACACCTGCAACAAGGAGTAATTTGATGTTATGAACAAGGAAGCGAAAAGTTAAATAAATGCTATATACAGCAGTGAATAAGTATAGATGATAACAGATCAATTAGACTGAGACGATTATAAATAAAAACCTTTGAACACTTGCCCACATCTGCAACACAGAATAAAATATGATAATGTTCTTGGGAGAAATTATGATATCTTTAGCTGGGCAGCAGAGCGCTAGAGTTCAAACGACTACTTCAAGACAATACAGACAAACATATAAGAGTCAACATGGTACTAGAGAAAGGGAATCCAAAGCTCATTAAGAAGAGGAGGATCATTATTCAGCAGATTAGCGTGATTTTTCTACGGAAACAATCAGAAAATAAATCTGATTTCTGATGCTAAGAATATTTATATAATTCCTAATGCAATAATAGAAAGTTTTCTTTCTGACTTTTGTTAAAATAATGATTAAACTGATGTGATTTAAAGAATGCGTGTTGGATTTTTTTTCTGCAAGAGTTTCTAGAATTTTTTTCTATCTATCTATCTATCTATAGCCCGACGCCCTAATCCCGCAAAGGGTGGCCACAGACAAAACGCCTCCAAGTCACTCTGTCACCCACCATTTGACTCCCCTCCCCCCAACTCACCCCCCCCCTCCCTCATATACCTCTCAACTCCATCCCTCCACCTCATCCTCGGTCTACCCCTCCCTCTCCCTCCCTCCACCTCACCTACATACACCCTCTTAGTCAGTCTTTCATTCTCCATTCTCTCCACATGTCCAAACCACCTCAGTGTATTTCTCCTAATCTTTTCAACCACATCCACATCTACCCCACAACGTTCCTTCACTTCTTCATTCGTCAACCTGTCCCTCCACGTCACTCCACATGCTCCTCTCAAGTAACTCATTTCCACTGCTCTCACTCCTGACTTTTTCTGACAACAATATTTTTTTATTATTTCTAACCATATATATATATATATATATATATATATATATATATATATATATATATATATATATATATATATATACTGATATCCACAAGGAAAAGGAAACACGATATATCCCGAGCGCTTTCGTGTATTCACATCTTCGGGGGAGAACAAAGTGAAGGAGTTGGAGTACACGTGTCATTTTTATACAGAAAGAGGGAGGGAAAGTATACAAATGACAGGTGTACTCCAACTCCTTCACTTTGTTCTCTCCTGAAGATGTGAATACACGAAAGTGCTCGGGATATATCGTGCTTCCTTTTCCTTGTGGATATCAGCACATCTATCTATTTATCAGTCTATCTGTCTATCGATCAATCAATCAATCTATCTATCTATATAAGTGTATCTATCTATCTATCTATATATAACGATTTTCGCTAGAGCAAAACTTTTATATTGCTGAACAAAGAAGGAATGACTGCACATTGCTCGTGGTAAGAGAGGACGGTAATGAGGAAGGAGATTTGGAATACCTTTAATCGTCTGCAACTAGTTCTGTGTTGCTCTTATATGCTCGTCTGCTTCCCTGTGACTGGCGTCTGCACTAATAATGATACTCGTTTGAACTCTTTCAGACTCTTTCAAAACTCAAATGCGTCCCTGGGTAAGGTTTCGACGAGTCTGTTGGGTATATTTCCTGTTGACTTGAAAACACTGACGGTAACATTTTTTTTTTTTCTCAAATATTACATTATTACGAAAAGTTTTACCTGGATTCCATATAGACGAAATCTGTCATCCTTGTCGATTTAATTATGTGGAAACCAACGAACTACAGAAGAGGTGGCATTTTTGGAGTTTCATTTATGCACTGCAAATCAGATTACTTAAAGCTTTATATGCTGATGACATGTTTTTTTAGCGTAAGTAGCCCATGCTGGCAGTTGGAAGAATTATCCTTTCATCTGGTAACGTTGTTTTCATGGTCGATACGACAGTTTCGGTCCTACGTTGATCCTCTGCAGTTTCGGTCCTACTTGGATCCGCTGCAGGTCCAAGATGTCCAGGTAAAGATGAATCTGTTACATCTTCACTCTAAACAACTTTTCCAAATAACTGCATAAGTCTTTTCCCATTGTGGGTGTATTTCTTGCATTTGAACAACAGACGCCACTGTGACAGCAAAGCAGATATTTTCACCCGAGGCATACCTACCATTCTTAGTGAACCAGGCGTGCTTTAATGATTAATCAATTTACGGTTGGTTAACTGAGTCCCCTTAACAGTTATTTTTTCTGAGTCACCCATACAAGTAATTATATTCCGCGATATATGCAGTTTTTGTCACCCATATCATAAGGCAACCGAGTAACTCATGCTAAAGGAGGGAAAAGTGCAGTGGAAACGAGAGGGGATGAAAGGAGTGGAACTGGTAGGGAGAAGAGGTGTGGTATTGGGAGGGGGAAGGGGAGAGAGAAGATGAGTGATACTGGGAGGGGGAAGTAGAAAAGGAGTGGCATTGGGAAGGGGAGGAAGAGGGAGAAGGGGAGTGGAAATGGGAGGGGAAAGGGGATTGGAATTAGAAGGGTGAGGGAGAGGAGGAGGGAGAAGAGAACTTCCTTTTGTGAGTCATGCACACAGAGAGTTATAATTCTGAGTCGCCAAGCAGTGATTTTTAGTTATGCACCCCCAGTTACTATCATTCAGGGTATAATCTTCCTTAGTGAACCAGGAGTGGACTCATTATTCATCAGAGAGAGACCCTAAGCAGAAAAATATATGAAAGAATGAAAAAGAAAGAAAGAAAACAAGAGAAGAAGAGAGAAATGTGAAGATAAGTTACATACAGGTACGTTTTCAATGTGATGGTAACAGAAAGGCAATAAGGATATACATTCTGTCTGGCCCCTGACTATTTAATTTACGTGAGGGGGATACTTCGTTTGTTGGGAGTTTTCTTTCAGTAAAGTAAATCATCTGGCGTTAGTTAGAAGCACAAAGAAAAATATTGACGTGAAGTTATGAAACTATTAAAGATCCTGAGGCCAGTGGTGAAAAAAAATTGGCGGACATCAGGTTTATGCGGAAAATAGGCTCGTGGCGGAAAAAGGTTCGTGGGAAGATAGGTCCATAGGAAAATTGAGCCATACAGAAAAACAGAGCCAAAGGGAAAGTATGTTCATGAGGGTAAGTGGGTCGATGAGGATACCAGACCCATGGGGAAAAAAGGTCCATGGGGGAAAACAGGTGGGTGCAGCGTTGAACCTCAAGTGGTGTAGCCGGAGACGGGCTTATGCGCTACTTTTCTCAAATTAAATTTCAGAGTACCGTTGCTCAGGTATCATTTTCGTAATATAGGCAACAAAATTTCCCAGACAACTTCATTGGTCAGGTGTGTTGTGTAGGTGAACCCAGACATCAGGTAACTTCAGCACAACCTTTTTATTCCACACCACCTCCATCACACATAAAGCAGCGACAATTACATGCCCCTCACGAAGGCAGATATCAGAACGGTTAAGGTAAGGTACGTTAGGATAAGGTACGGCAGGGTAGGGTAAGATAAGGTAAGGTATGGTTTGGGAATGGTAAGGAAAGGTAAGGTAAGATATTGAGATACTGTAAGGGGGAATGACGAGGCTCACTATAGTAAGATAATTTAAATTAAGGTAAGGTAATGTAAAACAAGTTAAGGTACTGTAGGGTGAGGTAAAGTAAAGTGAGAAAAAAGGTAAGGTTAGGAGAAGGTGAGGTATGATTAGGTAAGGTAAGGTACGGTATGGTAAGGTAAAATAAGGTGAAGTGAGATAAGGAAAAGTAAGATGGGATTTAGTTTAGATTCGATATCTATGATGCCGTAACATAAATCAGACTCAATGATAGGTGTGCATAATTTAGGTTAAGTTCAGGCGTAATGGGTCATGTTTGGTAAGATTATGGTTAGGCTAAGGTAGGTTAGGTTAGGTAGAGTAAGGTTAGGTTAGTTTACGTTAGGTAAGGTTGAGTTAGAATTTATTAGATTAGCTTAGGTTAGGTCAGGATAGGAAGGTCTGTGTAGGGTAGAGTTGGACTGCATTAGTTCCAACACATAAATCAACAAGACATTACCGGTATGGAGACAACCCAGTAAAAATGCCCCATACGCCACCCCCAGTAACGTGGACCCTCTGCTGCCGCTGGTAATATCAAAACCAATTCCAACCTCTCCCATAAATACAAACACACGACCACGGCAAATATCCCTATTCTGATTTATCTCTCGTTTTATTTTTATCTTATTCTCCAGTTGACTCAATCGGATACGTTTGTGTGAAGCTGAAGAATGTGGTGAATGTTTTCGACGTATCCGGTAGAGCCAGGATACCGGGGGCTTGAATGATGAGTGAATGGAAGTGTGGCCTATTTGGATTAGGCAAATTTGTGCTGTCTGGACATTGCTACTCCTCACCCTGCCCTTGGGTGGGAAAGGAGGTCCGGATGATGATGATGATGGTGATTCTCCTTTCCTTCTTCTCGCCCATTTCCTTCTTCCAACCTCTTCTCATTCACCTCATATTTTTGTGCCTATCTCAGTCTAATATCCCAATTCCTATCTTTTTTTTTTTATCCTCCCCTACTCTATATATCCTCTTGTCCTTATTCCCCCTTTTCTCATATTTGCATCTCACTCCCATCTCCATCTTTTAGCCCTTTCTTTCTTCCATCATTATCTCAATCTGCTACCATCCTTCCTCCAGGTCCTAAGCACTTTTACCCTCCAGTTCTCTCTTCAGTTCATCCATTTCATAATGTATTCATTTTGGCTTCATTTTCCTTTTAACTTTCTTTCTTCTATCGCCATGTCAATAATTATCATCTTCTCAGTTTCATCTTCCTTTTTTTTCACTTCTCTTACTTCGTCTGTCTTACATCTTTCGCCTTCTTTGCACTCACGGTCTTATTCCTATATATGGTGTTATCATCCAGATATCACTTCTTTTTTGTTAATCACTACCTCTTCTTTTTTTTTTTTTTTGCCTATATTTTTAGTTTCCTCTCTCTTCCCTCTCTTACTATTCCTTCCATCGTATCCATCCTGTTCCATTCGTGCCACACACACACACACACACACACACACACACACACACACACACACACACACGAGCATAACCATCGTAGCGACATCCTAGCGCCACTTCCATTACGATGCTGTGTAATTATGCAAATGCTACGTATCGGGTTGTGCTTTGTTCAGGGCATTATATATGGGGCAGACGCAGGCCATAGCGGGGTTATCTGGGGAGGCTCCTGTATGAGAGAGAGAGAGAGAGAGAGAGTTTTTTTTTAATGTGTTCGACTCTGGGCATAGGCTTCACTGCCCGCTTTCAAGGCCCAGTAGTCCTCCTACATACCATACACCTCTCTACATGTCACCACTTCGGCGCTAACACCCACCGTCCATATTGAATACATGCTAGGGCTGTCTCATACAGGACTGGTGTATTGGTATTAGAGGGGTACTTTTATGACATGTCGACGGGATATCTGGTAGATCAGGAAAGTCTGCTTTTATGAAATTCAAATCCTTAAACTGTTCCCTGCTCCAGCCGGGATTCGAAACTGGGTCCATCAGGACTGCAGGCCGCCTCTCTACCGATTCAGCCTTCTGTACTTATATGTGCCTCCACATGTTTGTTGTGTATGCAGGATGGATAATTTATTTGCTTGCTCGTGAGTTTGGCTTTCCACGTACTTGTGTGCATATATATATATATATATATATATATATATATATATATATATATATATATATATATATATATATATATATATATATATATATATATATGCGGTTCATATATTGTCCTATCAGTAGCGTCTGTGCATGGGGGTAGACTACTCATTCCCGAGATGTAAGGCAAAGATGACCAGACGACCAGCCTCGTTTTCCCATGACATAATACGAGTATAGTCATCAAACCCAACACTTTCCTAGAATTTTTAACCTTATGAGCTAGCGCTTGTTAAGGAACACTAGACCATTAAACGTCCTTTCGGTTATATAGTTACTATCCAGCTTCGGAAGTGGCTGCCTGTACTACTGGAAACCATCTGACTCGCCACTAATTTATTGTAAAGTAACCTGATGGTTACCCAGATGAACTACTGTAAGTGGATGATGGATATCCTTACTTTCATTAAATAATCTCGGTGCCGTCTCGCAAGGAATTCAAATCTTTTTTATATTTCACTAGCTAATAATTCATATACAGGTAGAAGTTTATTGTCGCTACTTGCTCACGCAAGAAATAAGTTTGATTACAGTCCAGTGCATCCTTACCATCCAATTTTGATAGTTCAGCTGTTGTATGTAATTTCTGACACATTACAGGAGACACTGAAAGCCTGGTAATAATAACTTTTATTTGTTCTTCATGATCAATATGCATTTTTTGCAGGACTTTTTCGGAATAAAAGGTGTGTGTGTGTGTGTGTGTGTGTGTGTGGCGGGGGGTGCGTTTGTGTGTGTGCGGGGGAGGGGGGAGTTTGTGCTTTTAAAATGGTTGAGTGTGTGTGGGTGGGACGGGTAAGTATGTCTCCAGGAGGATAGGGGGAGTATTTGTATATGAGGCGAGTGAGGGTGAAGGGGGAGAGGGAAGTACGAATATGTGCACTGTGGAGAGTGTGTGTGGGGGGCAGGGGGTGACAGGGATATGAAGGAAGGGAAGAAGTGGTGTTTGTGTGTCTGTGTGTGCTGGGGGAGTGGGGATAGAGGTCCACCTGGTACAAAGCCTCCCCAAGTCTAGTCACAGTCTAGTTCTTCTCACGCGGCACTGATTCATAACAAAGTACATTTGGCGTAGGAAAATATCCATGACCCTCCACATAGTACCCAACACCCACCCCCTTCCCTGCTTTTCCTCTATCGGTTGCTCCTCCTTCTACTCCCCCTTCGTTTTCGTTTTTCTAAAACCTCTTTGCACCTTCATACTTTTTTCCATCTCTTGTTCTATCCATCATCACCTCTCCTCATTTCAACCGCTCATCCTTTTTAGTCCATATTTCTCAGCAAGATTCCATTGTCTTCCCACTGTCGAACATTACCTGTATCTTCATCATCATCATCTGCTGTCCATAACTGACTTTCTAACTTTTCAAAAGCCATACTGGGTGCTTATTTGTAACCAAAGCCTTCTTCTTCTTTTCCACTTCTTTCAGCTGATTCTTTTATCTTTTTTTCGTCCTACACACTATTCACTTTCATCTCTCCTTCCCTCCTCCTCTTCCTTCTCCTCCTCCTCCTTCGTGCTCGTACCTTTCAGTCTATTCCTTCACCAGTCTTTTCCATCACTTGCTTTATCCATCGTCACTTTTATCTCTGTATTTCTTTTTCTCCATTATACCAATTCAAAATTTTTACACTTTCCAAAACTTCTCCATGCTCTTTCTTTCCATTCTTACCACTACCCAGCGTCTTCTCCTTCAGTTTATATTCCATCCTTTTGTTGTATTTTCTTTCTCTTCCAGTATCTTTCCTCTTTTCCTGCTTAATTTTCAAATTCCATTTCTTTCTTTCATGCACTCCATTACTTCCTGTCTACTTCACTTTCCTTCTATACTTCATTCCAGTTCCACGCCTGTCCTTTACATTTTGTCTTTTCTTGTATCTCTTTTTCCCTCTTCGGATTTTCTTTCCATTCCTGTTCTTCCATTCTTTTTCTCAAGCCAATCAAACCAAGTCCCTCATCTTCCAATACTCTCTTGAGTAAGACCGACCAGTGTAACTAATATTTTTGCTTTTCCTTCCAATTTCTCAATCTCCTGATTCGCTCCGTCCATCCCTCTCTCCTCCACCTTTCTCATCTCCATCTCTCTCTCTCTTTCCTCCATCCCTCTCCTTCCATCCGTTCCTCCATCCATTCAACCCAAAGCCTTCATCCTTCAGTGCACATGATTTCTATTCAACTTATGAGGCTAACCAATATTTATGGTTTGAGGGCAGAAAAGATGAAAGGTCAGTGAACACACACACACACACACACACACACACACACACACACTCTCTCTCTCTCTCTCTCTCTCTCTCTCTCTCTCTCACTTTGTGCTCCAGTCCAGGGGATGCTCGACGGGAGGAGTCACCTTGTCTTATGGTGAGGAACTAGGCTTTCTCAATCAGCCTAAATCTTTAATCGAAATTTTTGTTTTTGTTTCATGCACAGTGATATGGTGTGTTCTTGACATATTTTATAAACTGGAATGTTAGATGACTTTTTCTGGTATATTGTATGGTTATGTATATATTAACGTATATGTATTATGTTTTAGCTATTCTTGTTCTGTTTTTACTCTTGTAGTACGGCGGCAGTGACCTCTGTTATTTCGATGCCATTGCCTATTTAGGGTAATCAGTTAATCAATAAGTCACTCTCTCTCTCTCTCTCTCTCTCTCTCTCTCTCTCTCTCTCTCTCTCTCTCTCTCTCTCTCTCCATTTTTTCGGTCTTTAAAGTTAGGCATTCCGATAGACTTTATAGACAGATAAACAAACAGAAGAATGCAAAACTTGCATTTTATTCATCATGCAAATAGTCCAAAGACTGCATTAAGCGAAGTTTCTTTATATATATATATATATATATATATATATATGTCCGTTGTACCTTTGTGTTCGTTGGTTATAGTCCTTTATCCCTTATCATTCAGGCCAATCACTTTATAAGGACAGTTACTTATTCAGTCTCTGTGAGTGTATTACATTGTCTTTTCCCGGTTCTTTCTATGTATCTGTTATGTTTCTTAATTTCTATTTTTCTGTATCCTCCAGTGGTTCGATTGGTAAAGTATTCGTCTACCATTCATGCTGGTCTGCGTTCAGTCTCATCACTGGGGAAATATTTAAGAAGATTCATCAGTCCGTCTCATCATGTAATTCCACGTGCTTGCACCTTCGCCAGTGCCTGTGTTCCCTCACCGATATATACAGACTGTCTCACTTGCAAGCACAACCACTCCGACACAGATTTATGTCACGAATCAAATTCGCGACATTTTCCTTTTGTGAGAAACCACGAACTATTAGTGGAAAACTCACTGTGTATCGTTCAGTTAACCGTTTCTCTCTCCATTTCGGTGGTATACTTTTCAAAACATTCGTCACTGTTTCAAAAGTGACCGATCTAATGCACGTCATTAAGTGCTCTACTGATTAATATTATTGTTTCTTTATTGTTCGTCCCTGCTTGCCTCGACCGTTGGCCACGCCTTCTTCCGGTGGCCTGTGCATATTCCTACCACACGTATCGTATTTGAATTCAGTCAAGTGTCTGTCGCGATGGAGTGAGGTTCTGTGCTCCAGTAGTGAGAGCGAGAGAGGTCATCTAGCACCCAGACTCCACTAGACTACAGTTCTCCAGGCTCCCACCCTTCCTTGGTGATACGCTACATTCATTGACCAGTATTTTCTTTTCGTTTTCCCAGACTTAAGAGTTTAGTTAAGTGTGCTGTTTCCTCACATGCCGGCCGGCTGCGCCGCATGTCGTTTTTCCTAGGTTAAGAATTTAGCTTTTGAGTGAGTGAGTGCAATCTCTTTATTTTGAATTCATTTGAAATGTAACGTTAAATTTATTTCTTTGTAATCAATAAATATAACAGTTCTTTTTCTTGAGCTTTATGTAATGTAAACTCGTGTTTCATTTCTCCACAATTAAGCTTATTTCCCTTATAGCTCCTAGCTTGCATAAACGTTTTGCTATTCATAACTGGTATTTAGGCCAGTCTTGTTGTATTAAGCTTAAAATCCGTTGTGCCTTCTAGGAGTTACGCATCAGCAAGAACCTGATATTATTAATAGTAATAGTTATTTATTGTCAAGGGTGAAGTAACTTTCTCCAGAGGCTAACAGTACTAATAAACAGCAATTGAGTAATTAGTCTCTGCTGTGTACTGTTGAGAAAGTTTATAAATTCTCGTTCTGAGAGAGTCGGCGAAGTGGACCGGCATAAAACAATCATTGCTTGATTTAGCAAGACAATTCATTGTCCCTGCTCTTCAGTATCATTGAGAATTATCATTTAATTTTGCATTTATTTTTAAAAACCCCGTGACAATTTACACATTCTCACTCAACACTCCAAAAACCTGCCACACCTATACCACTGCGTGAAGCATTGGGTAGGGTCGGGCCATTTCTGAGTCCACAGTGGTGGTTCTCAGCCATAAGGCTTCGTTACCTATCAGGACCGGTAAACCAAGGCTAGAACGCATAAAACAATGTCTGTTTTAGTTCACGGTGTATAGTAAACCTGCCTGTCCATAATTGGCGTGTGCAAGCCGGCCGCTACAATACAATACATAGATACTTTTCATCACGTAACATTTTCTTCGTCGTTTAACAGACTACACTTTATTATCACTCCACCTGCCGACTTTTGCAGCAGATTGGCCACCAGAAGTGAATGTAATGTGCACTGGATAAGATACAGCGGCGGTGGTGGCGGTTACAGATAAAATCTTTCTATGTGTATATGCACTGGGTATATATGTGTGTGTATATGTATATATTTGTGTGTATATGTGTATATGTATATGTGTGTGTACATGTGTATATATGTGTATGTGTATATGTGTATTTTTTTTTTTTTTTAATGCGAGGAAGAAGGAACCAAAGGCCATGAGCCCGCAGTAACAGTTCCCTCCAAGAGAAAAACAAAATACAATAGAGAGCCAAATTCAAGATCCGATCATTTTGAGATGCCTGGACACACTGCGTTTGAAAGACTGGAGATCATAGGCAGGAGGAAATACAGACAGAGGGAGACAGTTCCAGAGCTGACCTGTTGCATGAATGAAAGACTGGGAGTAACGGTTAACTCTTGCATTAGAGAGCTGGACAGAAAAGGGATGAGAGTTTGCTGCCAGACGGGTGCTACGCGCCCGTCGTAGAGGTGGAGGAATGCAAGCAGACAGTTCAGAGGAGCAGTGACCATTAAAGTAGCGATAGAAAAGAGATAAAGATGCAACAGTGCGGCGAAGAGACAGAGGTTGAAGGGAGTCAGTAAGAGGAGGAGAGTTAATGAGACGAAAAGCTTTTGACTCAACCCTATTGAGAAGAGCTGTATGTGGGGAGCCTCCCCACACATGAGAGTTGTACTCCACACAGGGGCGGATAAAACCCGTGTATAGAGTCAACAATTGTGCAGGGGTAAAGAAAGAGCGGAGTCGGCTTAGCACACCCAATCTCTTGGAAGCAGATTTTACAAGAGATGCAATATGATCTTTCCAAGATAAGTCCCGAGTAAATGAAACCCCAAGCATGTTCAAGGATGATGCAGGATTAATCTGAATATTATTAAACATTAGTGGGTATACCTGTGGAAGATTTTGTCGGGTTGATAGGTGTAAGAACTGAGTCTTAGAGGCATTAAAGACAACCATATTATTTTTACCGCAGTCAGAGATATGAGCCAAGTCAGACATTAGGTGTGCCATAGCCTCATCCCTTGTTTCTTGAAGTAACTGCTGAGATGGGCGTTGCGGGAACCGAATGGAAAGGTGAAGGGTGGAGTCATCAGCGTATGAGTGGATAGGGTTAGATGTACAGCTTAGAAGATCATTGATGAATAAAAGGAAGAGAGTTGGTGATAGGACAGAGCCCTGAGGAACACCACTGTTGATAGATCTAGAAGAACGATGGCCGTCTACGACAGCAGCTATAGAACGACCAGAAAGGAAGCTAGCGATGAAGGTACAGATAGAAGGATAGAAACCGTAGGAGGGCAGTTCGGAAATTAAAGATTTATGCCAGACTCGATCGAAAGCCTTTGAGATGTCAAGTGCAATGGCAAAGCTTTCGCCAAAGTCCCGAAAGGAGGATGACCAGGAGTCTGAAAGGTAGGTGAGAAGATCGCCAGTGGAGCGTCCCTGACGGAACCCATACTGACGATCGGAAAGAAGGTTGTGATAGGAAAGATGCCTTAAAATTTTTTTATTAAGAATTGACCCGAAAACTTTTGAAATACAGGACGTTAAAGCAATTGGACGATAGTTGGAGGGTTGGGAGTGGTCACCCTTCTTTGGGACTGGCTGAATGAGAGCAAACTTCCAGCCAGAAGGAAAGGTACAAGTTGACAGACAAAGGCGAAATAGTTTGCCTAGGCAGGGTGTAAGCACAGAAGCACAGTTTTTGAGAACAACAGGAGGGACCCCATCAGGCCCATATGCCTTGTTAGTACTGAGGCCAGTAATGGCAGAAAATACATCAACTGAAGAAATTTTAATGTCAGCCATGAGGAAGTCAGAGGGGGGGAAGTGATGGAGGAACAGCACCGGAATCGTCTAAGGTGGAATTGGGGGAGAAAGTCTGTGCGAAGAGATCTGCTTTATCAGTAGAAGAAATAGCTACAGAACCATCAGAGTAGAAAAGAGGAGGGAAGGATGATGAGGTAAAGTTGTTAGAAAGATTTTTGGCAAGGTGCCAGAAGGAGCGGGAAGAATTCGAGTTGGAGAGTTGAGAGCATTTAGTATGGATGAAATTATTTTTAGTAGAGCGAAGAACAGACTTAGCACGATTCCGGGCAGAAACGTAAAGATTATGTGATTCAGGGGTGGGTTGGCTCCGGTACCTTTTGTAGGCCTTCTCCTTGTTGCGGACAGCATTAGAACAAGCGTGATTAAACCAAGGCTTTCTTGCATTAGTCAAAGGATATGAGAAAGGAATGTATGCTTCCATGCCCGAGAGAATAACCTCCGTAATGCACAAGGCACACTCAGATGGCTCACGGCCATGGAAGCAATAATCATTCCAGGGAAAATCAAAGAAGTACTGCCTGAGGGCCTCCCAGTCCGCAGCTCCAAAATGCCAGAGACGACGTTTCCCTGGAGGGTCCGCAGGCCGTACTGGAGCGATAGGACAGGTTAAGGTAATGAGGTTGTGATCGGAGGAGCCCAACGGAGAGAAAAGATTAACAGAGTAAGCAGAAGGATTAGTTGTGAGGAAGAGGTCAAGTATGTTGGAGCTCTCTCCAAGGCGGTCAGGGATACGGGTAGGGTGCTGTACAAGCTGCTCTAGGTCATTAAGGATGGAAAAGATGTAGGCTTGTTCACCAGGTGGATCCGTGAAAGGAGAGGAGAGCCAAAGGTGGTGGTGAACATTGAAATCTCCAAGAATGGAGATTTCAGAGAAAGGAGAAATGTATATGTGTGTGTGTATATGTACATGTGTGTGTGTATATGTATATATGAGTGTGTATGTATATATATATATATATATATATATATATATATATATATATATATAAAGTCACCCGTAGGCAGAAGGACAAGGAAAGAATGACGGAAAGAAAGACAGAAGAGGATGGAAGGAAAGAAGGATGGAGGAGAGGAAAGGGCAGACACCCAACAGCAGCACTACATCCACTTACTCGATGTAGTGCTGCTGTTGGGTGTCTGCCCTTTCCTCCCCTCCATCCTTCTTTCCTTCCATCCTCTTCTGTCTTTCCGTCATTCTTTCCTTGTCCTTCTGCCTACGGGTGACTTTACACTCCCTCTTCTGTCTTTCTTTCCTTCATTCTTTCCTCTTCCTTCTGCCTGTGGGTAACTCTACACTGAGTGACAAGCCAAATGGTTTCCTGAACACCAGGAAACCATTTACTATGCTGGATTGTAACCATATAACTAAATTTTGGCGCCTGGTGGTTTAGTGGGCAATTATTGCACTCCAATCGGATTGAGCCGGTGAAGGTTTATATCCAAGGGATGGTTGGGGTTGATTGCTCATGTAATGCCACTCAGGGATGAGTGAGGCTGGTCACTCTCATCTTAAATGTCGGGACCAACTGCCTAGCCCCGGGCTCCTACGCTCCTCATGGGGCAATGTAGGTTTGGATGATGGATGGATGGATGATATAATATATATATATATATATATATATATATATATATATATATATATGTGTGTGTGTGTGTGTGTGTGTGTGTTTGTATATGTGTGTATACTGTATATATAGGCCGGTCCTGCAGTGGACCTCAACGGCTGATATATATATATATATATATATATATATATATATATATATATGTGTGTGTGTGTGTGTGTGTGTGTATGTGTAGAGAGAGAGAGAGAGAGAGAGAGATACTATATATATATATATATATATATATATATATATACCGTGTGTGTGTGTGTGTGTGTGTGTGTGTGTGTGCAGGTAGATAGATAGATAGATAGATAGACAGAGAGATAGACAGATAGATAACCTATCTCATGACTTCCATACAACACCCCACAACCCTCTGCAAACCCTCCTCCAAAGTCTACTACAACCCATTTGAACCTTACCCACGACCCTCCTACAACTTCCTTTCACAACCCTAAGTCTATTAATACCAAGTCGGATCACTTGCTTCCAAAACTCGTCCAAGTTGGCGCAGGGGGCGGAGCATCGCAGTGACGTCGACTGGCTGGCACGAACGAATTACGAAACCCCAGTTGGTTCAGTTGACTCCTGACCATGGTGGTCAATGTATGCTTGCTCCACTCACCAGATGATGCCATTTTTCAGTCTGCAGATATGAGGGAAGGGACTGAAATGTGTGAGGGAAGGTGTAGGGGTGTGTGGGAACCTACTGTTATATCATAAGGTTAAACAAGTCCGCACTTCCCTTTCTTCGTTTTCCGTTATTATAAATGTTTAATTTGAGTCTGCCGTTTTATACACTTTCCCTTACTTAAGCTAACCGACGTCACACAGAAGCCACGCCTCCCTGCGCCCTGATGGAAAGTGAACCGACTTGGTATTAGTAGACTTAGCCACAACCCACTTCTACAATCCCTCCTACAACCCCGCGTACAACACTACTATGACCCCAAGCCCCCCTACGACCCTCTGTGACCCCTATGCGACCCCTAACTTCAATATCCACTCAACCCTTCTAAAGGGTGGAACAATAAATCCCTACTGTTTTCCTTTCATACCCAGCTTTACTATATCCCCGTCAGAAGAGAGAGAGAGATAGATAGAGAGAGAAAGAGAGAATGATGCATTTACAAATACCGAAACACACATATGCTCATACACAACACTCATCCACTCCAATCTGCACACCCATACATACGAGGGGGACCCTCAAAATTCCCCGAATAGATCGACAACTCGGAAAAATGAAATTTGTCCCGCTGCGCTGCTAGGCAGCACTTGTGTGCAATGTAGTGAATCATTCTGCCACTTGGTATCGCTCTGAGAGGGTTGAGTTGGCATTTCGGGCGTTTTTCTTTGTTCGTCCACGCGACTTCTGCAATTTTCGTTCTCAAACCATTATGGCAGGCTAGAATGAGCAAGGAAAGTGCATTATTTATTTATGTATGTTATTTATTTCTTTATTTTATTTTTTTGCTCGGGAAAACCGTGGCTGAGGCAGTCCCAGTGCCTGAACAAGCGTTCAAGGAGCAGGCGGTGAAAAAAAAAAAAAAAAAACTCTACAATTGATACGCGAGTTTTAAGAAAGACTACCAGTCAGTCTAAGACATACCATATCCTGGTTATTCGTCAGCCTCTCGGACAGTTGAAAGTATCGAGAAATTCGACAGGCAGTCCTGAACGATCGTCGTCGCGTTATTGGCGAACTACCGTAGACCACAGGCGTTTCTTGTAACTCATTCCAACGGATAATGACACAAGGTTTTGGCATGCACCAGTTCTCGGCAAAATTCGTTCTCCGCCTTCTAATGGAAGATCAAACGAGCAAATCGTGTAAGCCTGTGTCAGGACTTGAAGTACAGTTGAGAAACGACCCAGAATTTCTTTCAAACGTCGAGTGACGAGACCTGGGATTACCGATATGACCCCAAAACCTAGCAGCAGCCCAGTCAGTGGAAGACACAAATATCTCCAAGACCGAAAAAAAAAGCACGTCAGGTCAAGTCCAACATCAAGGCAATGTTGATTTTGTGTTTTTGACACTGAGGTAGTTGTCCATAAAGAATTTGTTCCCTGTAGATAGAATCAGCAGTTTTATATTACAGTGCTGAGGCGTCTACCGGAGAAAATCATCCGCAAACGTCCAGAGAAGTGGCACACCTAGAAATGGTTCATGTATCACGACAACGCCCTATCACACACAACATTGTCAGTTCTGTATGTTTTGGCCAAAAACAACGTCCATGTTTCCCCGCACTCCTCGTACTCGCCAGATCTCGCTCCCTGTGATATTTTACTTGTTCCCCAAGATTAAGTTAAAACTGAAAGGCAGAAGATTTGACAACTTTAAAGAAATCCAGGAAGAAACACAGGAGTCTCCGAATAAGCTGACAAAATACGGCTACAGAAAGTGTTTCCAGGTATGGGAAAAGTGCTAGGACAAGTGTATTGCATCTCAAGGGGAGTGTTCTTAAAAGAACTACAATGGATTCGCTGTAAATTTTGAAATGTACGTTTTCTGTTACTAATTCCGGGAATATGGGGGTCCTCCTGGTACATACATGTGTTTTTTGCTCTGCATAATGCTTCTCAATGAAAATTATTTTAGTACTACATACATTTCAGATGACTGGTATTTGATTTTCGATTTAAGAAATATTCTAAAACAAACGAATATATCTACTTAGAGATATTAAAGAAAGTCTCCTGAATGCCTACAATAGTGTGTTTATATCCGATCCCGCCTACTGGACATGATGTCACCACACCAAACAACCTCAACTGTATTCAGTTTAAACCATAAATAGCAGTGGAAGCTTAACTGGAAGTGCTGAAACCTAACTGGGTGGCGTCTACCCCAGGGCCCCCCAGTGATTATAACCTACCTAACCTAGTGCAAACTAAGATGTGCATTCTGTAACACTGGCGCCAAAACAGTATTGCACGTTAAGAGTGTTCGTTAATCATTAGTGCAATTGTCACCAAGGGTGTCATTTGGTATTTTTCATTACGAAATGTGGGCCAGTTTGATAGTGAAAATTTCGTTTGGTAATGAAAAAGCATGATCCTTTTACCAAACGGATTTTTCAGATGTATGAAGATACCGAGGGTGGAGACTGTGGATTGTCTGCTCTCTTTGATTAATCTGCTAGCCTACATAGCATGAAAATAATCAACATGCTTCTAATTATAGGGAAAGTTTCATTTGTATATATTTATAATTAGTGAAGAATAAATGCTTGCCTTAAGAATTTGGTAACGAAAAGTCTAATTTGGTAATGCAAATTCAGGAGTTTGGTAAGGTGGTCGAATTCAGATCTGGCAACCCCGATCATCACCCCACCATGCGATGGCAAAACACTCACTCAGGTTGGTGAGCACATGACTGCTCTTGACAGGGGTAATAGTAGGGGTGTTTGGTGGAGCCATGGTAGTCCTGTAGTAATCCACATAACAAATAGAAATGCAGATGGATGAAGAGGCAACCAATCAGCAGGGCAGAGCGCAGGAGACAGGCAGATCAGCCAGTCTGGTGGTGCGTAGTCTGAATTATCAAAATGGTGGGGGTAACCATGTCGAACAACGAAAATGGGTATAAAATTATAAATGTCAAAACAAAGAATTGTTGAATAACGATCGGTCAAAAAACGAGAGTTTGGTGTACTCCCTCAATTATCCGATGTAATAGAGCCAAAGGCATGTTTGGGTAGTGTCAATATCCGGATAATGAACAATATCCCCTCTACTATACCCAGACCCTACTTATACCCAACCTCCAACCTATACCTAACCTATTTGTACAGGACCTCTGCCTTTTTGGTCAGTGTGTTCAAGTCACTCAGGCATATTTAGACATCAAAACACACATAAGAATATCCAAAACAATCTTAAACACCAAGAAAACCATGCAAAAAAAAAAAAATGAAAACCAAAAAACACCCTACCTATACACCACTGTATGTATAGCATCCCTCATAATTTTGGCACTGTTGTCAGGCCATTCTGCCATATTTAGACATCAAAACACACATAGGAATATCCAGAGTAATGCTAAACACCAAGAAAACCATGAAAAAAAAAACTACCAGTATATGTACAGTACTCCTCCAAATTTTAGCATTTTTTTCTGGTCATTCTGCCATATTGAGACTTAAAAACACACATAGGAATATCCATATGAATGCCTAACAACAAAAAAACAATGCATAAACAATAAAAATCCACAAAATGCCTGAAGATGATTGGAAAATTAGTTATCTTCTCTGACATGAGTGACAGCTGCTCCTGGGGCACAAAAAAAAATCCATGGCCAAATATGCCACCGGAAATTGGTTATATTGGCATACTCGTAAATGGTATACAATCATCTTTGCTGGCATTTATTCTATAAGATGAGCTAATAAAAACACAGAAAACTGATGAGTAAAATAACAAAACTGCAGTGAGAAGAAATACTGTTCAAGAGAAAAACGTCCCTTCAAATAGCTTCCCACCATCCTAGTGCAAAATTTTGCCCCCCCTTTGCAAGAGTTAAGCATATGTCTAGGTGCAGAATTAAATGGGCTTTCTCATGGATATCGGGGAATTTTTATACAACCAATGGTATTCAAATATATCGCCAAAACATTTAAAAACTCACTGGTCAGTGTTTTCAGTGTGGAGAGGAGGGGTAGGGGGAGTAAGGGGGGAGCCAGGTGGCAGGGCTAGCAAGGCAGGGAGCGTGGTAGGATATGGAGGAGGGACAGGAGAGGGGAAGAAGCGAAGTTGTTAGCAGGATTTTTACCTTTCTATCACGAGGCAGGCTTTCACCTGACTTGTGGCTCGTGGTCTGTCATACCCGCTCATTGGCTATTGGGAAACACAACCCCTGGTGATTGGGTGGTATTGGACGTTCGGTGAAGAGGCAGACGGGTTCTTTCATCAGACTTGTGGCTTTCGGTCTGTGTTACACCCACGGTGGCAGTTGGGAAAGACTAATCCCAGTGGCCGAGCGGCTTTGGACATTCGGTGGGGATGGGTACAGGCATTTCGACAGTTTGTGGTTACAGTCGGTATGACTTGGGTGCTGGATGTTAGTAGGGAGTGAACAGGCCAGCGCGCGACTTTGGCCATTCAGTACAGGGGCAGATGGACACTTTAGCTCAAGTTGTGGGTTACGGCCCAATTCCAGCACAAGGCTATAGCACAGCAGCCATGATACTGATTGTTTGAACATGTCGGCTGGCCGGCCAAAGTTTTTGAGGACTCTTACGTCCAGATAACTGCAAGTAAATTCAGATAATGGTTTAATACAGCCAAGGTCCAGTATTCAGATAGTGAACACGTCTGGACCTGCACGTCTGAATAAATGAGGGGTTACAGGTGTGTGTGTGTGTGTGTGTGTGTGTACTGTATATATATATATATATATATATATATATATATATATATATATATATATATATATATATGTAGTAGTACACACACACACACACACACACACATGCACATGTACTGGCATATACACAATCATTCATAAGCGTCACCTACCACATACTTGTGTAGACTACAATAAATATCCTCATTAGAGCTTATAGGTACATATATAGATAGATTCTCGTCACAGGGAGTTAAGACAAAGATAATCTCATAAGCAGGTAGAGAAATAGATAGTTAGTCGAAAAATAGACACATAATATTTTTTTTGAATAACAGAACAGAGGAAGGAAAAACAAATGAATAAAAAAAAAAAAATCCATGCCCCAGATTACTGGTGCCCTCTGTTCATAAAAGATTTGTAACAGTTAGACTTGAACAGCAGTAGGTTGAAGTCTGGAGGGAAACAACTCTGGGGAAGCGAGTTCCAGAGAGATGCAGTTCGGAGAAAGAAAGAATTCTGATAGGCAGAAGTTATGCAGTATGACTGAGTGACATTCCAGTCATGAGCGCTATCAGATGCCCGTGTAGCACGAGGGAAGGCATTGAGAGGTGGCACCATGGACGCAACTTCGTCTGAGCATTTGCTATAGAAATATCTGCAAAATAAAGCAAGGGAGGCAACATTCCTTCTTACTTGTAGGGGAGGTAGTTTATTAGTAATAGCAGGGTTATTAATAATTTTAATAGCTTTGTTCTGAATTTTGTCTACTTGTTTTAATGCAACCTCTCCACATCCACTCCACAAGGGTGAGCAGTATTCAGGCTGAGAGCGCACATGACTCTTATAAATGATAACTAACTGCTCGTCAGTGAAGAAGTTACGGACTCTGTACAATAATAGATACAGTCGACAGCTAGACTTACAAAAGGCATATATTAATGCACAGGCCTATCCAGATACACACATTAAATATTACATGCACACAACTACTCTCCCATAAACTTGTGTTCGTGCACAAACACTGACGCATATATTCACACGTATATACGCAGGCAGAGATAGACTCAAGTATTCATACTAACACTGCAGCACAAACGTTCCTACTTACAAATGTACAGACAAATAAAGCTTAGACAAATAGTCGTGCATAAGCTCACAGTTTCAAGCAAATCAACACACACATCTACTAGTATGTGCTTGTCCTGACGCGAAAATATGCTAATGCCATTACCATCAGCAGCAGCACCGGCGGCGGCCTAGTGATCGTCATCATAACTTTTTTCCCATACTAAACTTCCAAACAACTTCCAAACACGCACATATCTGAGATTCTTACGACTATCCATAAAAAGATTTTCACATGTGCTACGTTTGACAAAGTGAAATAAACACACAAAAATAAAATGGACACGCAAAAAAGAAAAATAATAATAATAATAATAATCGCATGTAATACTCATGCCCTCAAGCACACACAAATATGTTAGGAAATATATGCACACACATATAGAATTTACACCCATGTCAAATATATACTGTATGTGCAGTTAAAAAACGGACACATATCGACAATATACTCAAGCCTGTATACATACACACATATACACACACATTCAGTCTCAATAGAAAACACACACACACACACACACACACACACACACACACACACACACACACACTACCTGGTCACAAACATATACTCGTAGTTTTCAATAAACACACACTGGGCTCGGTCGGACACACAATGACACACGGTCACGCTACCTTGCTTTAGGGAAGCTTGTGTGGCGTGAGAGAGAGAGAGAGAGAGAGAGAGAGAGAGAGAGAGAGAGAGAGAGAGAGAGACTTCCCCTTAGTGAACTTATTTGGTAAGATGTATGTATTCTTTGTGGCGTTCTGTGCCATTATGTATGGGACAATGATATGAACCTCAATTATGCACACACACACACACACACACACACACACACACACACACACACACACACACACACACACACACACACACACACACACACACTGTTTTATGACACATGGCACTTTCCACTTCAAATTACCCACATTCAGTATCTCACCCATGCATTACCACAGGAAGCCACTCAGCGTCACACGCCACCACCTGGACATTAATACCTCCTGTTAATTCTCCAGTGCGCCGGGGTAGCCAGTTAAAGACAAGAGTAATGGTAACAATGGGGGTGTTGTTAGGAAGTATCGATGGACCTTGTGAAATCTAAGATAATTCATATTCTTTACCCTGTTACTGCTATAATATATGGAATGCGTTGCGGTAGTGGTAGTAGTAGCAGTAGCAGCAGCAGCAGCAGCAGTAGTAGTAGTAGCAGTAGTATTGGTTGTGGTGGCACTGCTGGTAGTAGTAGTTGTAGTAGTAGTAGTAGGAGTAGTAATAGTAGTAGTAGTTGTAGTATTGGTTGTGGTGGCACTGCTGGTAGTAGTAGTAGTAGTATTAGTAGTAGGGGTAGTAGTAGTACTGGTGATGGTGGTACTGGTGGTGGCGGTAGTAGTAGTAATAGTAGTAGCAGTAATAGTCGTAATAGTAGTAGCTGTTGTTCTTGTTATCGCCCGCCTTTACAAGGCGGAGCGATAGCGTTTTTGTCCGCCTGTGTGTGTGTGTGTGTGTGTGTGTGTGTGTGTGTGTGTGTGTGTGTTACCATTGTATCTCATGAACGGCTTGTGCTATCAACATGAAACCTTCAGGGTATCAAGATGTGGCCAAAATCTTAGTCGAAATCGACATTGGGCACTCGGGGTCAAGGTCACGGTCACCAAAATGGCTGCCAAAGGTCAACTAGTTATTAATGCCCTCCTTTAACACCATTATATCTCATGAATGGATTGAACTATCAACATGAACCTTCACGGTATCGAGATATGGTTAAAATCTTGGACGAGCTAGAAAATGAGCACTCAAGGTCAAGACATATCTCATCAAAATGGCTGCCAAAGGTCAACTATTTTTTTATCACCTGCCTTTAGCACCATTATATCTCATGAACGGCTTGAGCTATCAACCTGAAACCGTGAGGTTATCAAGATATGACCAAAATCCTGGACTTGGCCAACAGCATATTCTGGTGTGCGATTAGCATTCGGCTCCCGATTGCTTTTCTTTCATTGCTGTTGTGGTGGCTGTGGTGGTCCCAGGATATTATGAACGTAAAAACCTGGCTGAAACTTCCCCTCTCTTGCAGTCCACCCTTCTATCAGAACAAAGGGCAGGAAATGAGGGACGTTTGAACAACCAGGCAGAGCAACTCCTTGGCTATATTGATGTCACCACGAGAAGGTACCCCTTTCCAGCACCTATGGGACGGTTAGGATCCACATATATGACAAACCTCTTGAAATGGATAACATTGTTTATTTTTTCTTAATTCATCCAGACAATTAGCAGAGTTCCCTAGCAGAAGAGGCTATATCTCACCCTTCCTGTTCGATAAGTCTCTCGTAAGATCAGTAAAGTTGTCTGAAGGCAGTAAATTGAATAATACTTTGTCGGAGTGAAGATGTAAGAAATTTAAGGTACCTGTTAACAGGGCTTTAGAAAATACTTGAGTGAAAATCAAAACGTTATAAGTCAAACTTGACTTTGGGACAGTGAATCAAATATTCACTACTCACGTAGATAATGTTTCACTCCATAACGATACAGGACAAGACGCTGAGCAATGTCTTTTAGAACCCAGTGATGCGATCTTCGGAGCCCAACAAACTTTTCAGAATACAGTATCAATTATCTAGTACGAGATTCATAATTCGTCGACTAAAAAAATGGAGCGTTATTATTGCCCATAACTGCATTTTCACTTACGACCAAATAATTATGGAATTAAGAGCTTAGCAAGCCCATCATCCTCACCACTACATGTCTGCACACGGCACACTGACATTCTCTCGTATGAGGAAAGGAGGCGCAGGTCACAAAACTTTTCCACAGATCTCAAACCCCATAATGATTATTTGCAGAATTACCACTGTACAGTCAATAGGCATAAGCCTGTTAAAGTAACAATTATCTTATAAATATCTTTACACAAACTGAGACAGTACAGTAAGTAATATTTAAAAAATACAAGTGTTTTTTAAGTTGTAGCAAACCTAACACATCAACAAGGAAAAAGTACTATAGGCACAAATATACAGAACACATTACAAACACTTACTTATCGGATATCCGCCTTCGCCTCCGCCTCCGCGGAGCCTCCGCAGTGAAAATAATGTCTGCATTACTCTCCGCGTCTGCGTTTTCAGACAACAAAAGCTCCGCATCATTATCTGCCACCGCGTTTTCAGATAATAAAAGCTCCGCATAATAATCCGCCTCCACGTCAGGGAACCGCAAAGGTTGCTGATCTCCACCCATCCAGTATTTCTCCTTTCTCTTTTTGTCATAATTCCTTTTCTCTCTCCTTTTCATCCACAACTCTCCTCTCCGTTCCTTTCACCTGCCAGTCTCTCCTCCTCTTTCTGTTTTCTTCTCTATTAGCTCTCTTCCTCCCTCCGTCTCTCATTGTTCCTCTTTTTTTTTTTTTTCTCTCTCTCTCTCTCTCTCTCTCTCTCTCTCTCTCTCTGTAGCAATAGTTACACGTGCTATGTTAATATATACAGGCATAAATGTACTGTAATATGTGTAAAATATATCCGCGTCCGCGTCCGCAACCGCGGACATGGAGGTAAAAATAATCCGCAGTTGTGTCCGCGTCCGCAAAAATTGATATCTTAATCTCCGCAGTTTTACCGCAACCGCATATTATGACAAATAGATATCTGGCTTCGCCTCCGCCTCCGCGGAACTCTAAAATTTGGTATCCTATACATCGCTAGTAGTACTGCAGATATATACACATACATAATTACACACATAATTATGGTACTCTCTTATTCACTGTCCCAAGTGCTACATTTATGCACATCACACTGTCCACACATATATACGCACACATGCATTTACTGTCTTTCTCTCTCGATCGATCGATCGTAACTCCTTAATGCATTCCGAGGGAGGAGTTGGGGGAAAGGAACTAAGGGGGATTTAAGACCTCGCCTGCACGCAAAAGTACATACGTAAGACCCTTTCTCAATTTTTCAGTCTGGCTGTTACTCGCATTATGTGGTTACTGTCGTGTTTTATTTTTCTTTTATCTCGTTCTTTCTCTTGCTTCCTTTTCTCTTCCTTTCATACTGTGAAGATATCTTGCTTCTTCCTCTCATTCTCTCTCCTTAAGTCATTCATTTTTATTTCTTTTTTACTTGTTCCTCTCTTCCATAAATCCATCGCATTTTCGTAGGGCTTGTTTTACCTTAGTTATACTCCTTCTTTTGGCTTTCTTTCTGTCTTATTTTTACTTTCCTCTTTATGTCAATTAACGAAACATACTTTAGAAAGGACATGGAAAGAACAGTGAAATCTGTATATTTAGAGATTTCCCCCCTCTGTCTGTCTGTCTGTCTCTGTCTGTCTGTCTCTGTCTGTCTGTCTGTCTGTCTGTCTCTCTCTCTCTCTCTCTCTCTCTCTCTCTCTCTCCCTCTCTCTCTCTCTCTCTCTCTCTCTCTCTCTCTCTCTCTCACGTGTTTCATTTCTCCACACATTTCATTCACCCGCCATTTCTCATTCCACACACTGAAGCTACCCCTCAATTTGAAATAACTCACCAGTGTGTATGATAGCAATGTCAGGCCATGTCAGGGTGTTTGTCGTTCCTCACACACACACACACACACACACACACACACACACACACACACAAACTCACTCACCAGGACTCTAGAACAGCCGCCGACAAGTATTCCGTCTCTACTGCACTTCTTAGTTCAACTTTTCCCGTTACTGATTTTCTCTTACATCATCACATTTAACCCAGATACTCGTCCCACATGTCTGTTGACACTCCTCTCGAAGCCTGCTTATAGAAAGAAGTGCAAAGGCGTACCAAGGTGGTGGTAGTAGTAGTTGTAGCCACTGATTCATCTGACCAGAAACCTAGTGGACAGAAGACTGAAATTACCTTTGTACAGGAGTCAGTCATCCTCTGTACAAGGTATATGGAAATATATACGATTATCTCTCTCTCTCTCTCTCTCTCTCTCTCTCTATATATATATATATATATCACATCATCGGCCGTTTGAGTGTCCACTGCAGAACCGGCCTATCCCAACCGAAGTCGGGACGATACAACCAATGTATCTCTACCGAGTGGCTTAGGCTGTCTGGTAGAGATTGTACAGTATGTTGGGTGAGATTTGCTTGTTAGTGTAATTGTAGTGTTGGAGTGGCTTTGGATGTGCGTGTAGTCTGTGAACCAAGTGTAATCGGCCCGCGCAAGCCGCCTGGGTGCAAGCATGCTTTATAGTTTGCGACACTGGTTCAACCACAGCACCCCTTGTGTCCGCCAAAGCAGCACGTGTCCGGGTGAACACTCCCAAAGTTTATTACCCTGGCGGAGCGCGAACCCTGGCTCACCCGTGTACGAAACGCACACTACCACTGTACCACAGAGGCTCCATATATATATATATATATATATATATATATATATATATATATATATATATATATATACATATATATATATATATATATATATATATATATATCCATCCATCCATCCATCATCCAATCCTACATTGTCCCACGAGGAGCGTAGGAGCCAGGGGTTAGGCAGTTGGTCGCGACATTTAAGATGAGAGTGACCAGCCACACTCATCCCTGAGTGGCATTACATGACCAATCAACCACAACCATCCCTTGGATATAAACCTTCATCGGCTCAATCCGACTGGAGCGCAATAATTACCCACTAAACCACCAGGTGCCAAAATTTGGTTATATGGTTACCACCCAGCGTAGTAAATGGTTTCCTGGTGTACAGGAAACCATTTGGCTTGTCACTCAGTGTAGAGTCACCCACAGGCAGAAGGAAAAGGAAAGAATGAAGGAAAAAAAAGACAGAAGAGTGAGTGTAAAGTCACCCGTAGGCAGAAGGACAAGGAAAGAATGAAGGAATGAAAGACAGAAGAGGATGGAAGGAAAGAAGGATGGAAGAGAGGAAAGGGCAGACACTCGAGAGCAGCACTACATCGAGTGAGTGGATGGTGATCGATATATATATATATATATATATATATATATATATATATATATATATATATATGCAACAGAGAGAGAGAGAGAGATGTGTGTGTGTGTGTGTGTGTGTGTGTGTGTGTGTGTGTGTGTGTGTGTTTAATGAGAGGTATAAAGTTAAGACCCTTCCTTGACCCTTTTCTGATATGTTGTAGCTTATCTTAAAAAAAAAAAGGAAAAAAAAAATCTTGCTACACCTCGAAGGTATATCAAATCCCCGGTGTCCCTAACTGCTTCATTTCCTCGTTCACTCACTGGGACTCTGGGTCCTTTTGAAGGATGAAATCAGGCAAGTTACAAGCTTTTTTTTTTTTTTTTTTTTTTTTTTTTTTTTTTTTTTTTACAATCGATCTGTTTTGCTGAACCCACAGAATCCTGACTGGGTTTTGTGTGATGTGTGTGTGTTGTATCTCTTTGGGTTTAGTCTATGAGATGTGTCCATTGACACAGAACACCTTTTGGGACAGGATGAAATTATGGATACGGTTGGGGAGGGTACTTTTATCAAAAGTGTCGTTTGTTTTGTTCCAAATGCATATACAATTCTTCCATTTCAAACACTTAAAGCCACCGTGATAGCACATCGGTGATAAACGCTTTGGTGAGAGACACATTGGTGATAATGATACTGTTTGGCAAATGTGATGGTGGTGTTGGTGAAAGGAATAGATAAGCAGCACAGCATGATAAAAATGCTCTGCTGTTGCTGCTGCTGATGATAAGTTAGTTAGAGCAGCCAATCCAATATTACCCTCTGTGAGGTGTAGGGGCGAGGCTTAGCTACAGTAGTTCATAAGGGCAGATGACCAGCCTAATTCTCTTAATGACATTACATGATCGAAAAACATCCAGGCACAACTTGGAGATCAAACCTATGGAAGGGAGTTACCCCGAATGGGACGTTCTAATCATTAAACCACCAGAAATAATACAGATATAAGAGAAGGGATGTAGGTAAATAAATAGTAGCTTTGTTTTGAAAATGAGCTTCAAAACTCATGAGAAAAATGCACTAGGCGTAGGCTGGCAAAGGTGATGGTGATGGCAGTGGTAGTGATGAATATGAAGAGATGTCCACATGGGTTATAAAAGAAAAAAGAATCTTTAGAATTCCAGCAGATATGGCTGGCAAAGTGGATGTGGTGGGGATGGTATTGATGGTGATGATGATGATGGTGGTGATAGTGATACGTGATGCGGTATAAAGAAAGTTTATAACAAACTACACAGCACAATTAAATAAAGCTGATGTAAGTCACTACAGCCTCTACATCCAAAGCAGGTAGATAATTGGGTCTGGTTAGTTAGGCCCGGGGTCTAAAACTATCTTGGCACGTTCTTTCTATTTTGGGGGCATGGAGTTTCGGTGGTAGGGCGCCTGACTCGAGACGGAAGCGTCATGAGTTTGCGCAGCACCAGGGTAAGCTGCCTTGCTGGGAAAGGTAGCGCTTTCCTGCCACCTAGCTGGTTGTAGCAGCCGTGGCTCGGTGGGTTAAAGCGCTCTGACCGATGGGTCGGAGGTTCGAGTCCACCCAAGGGTCATTGGTAGACATCAGGAAGGACATCCGGTCATAAAGTGCTACACGCTCCAAAACCGAAGTCCTCGAGCTAGGGGCAACGCCTTAGCCCTTCTCGAAAAAAAGAGGACACGGCGTAAAACTCAAAGATAGATAGATAGATAGATAGATAGTGACAGTTATGGTGATGCTAATGGTAACTGTGATAGCATCCTTGATGGCATTGACAGTGATGATAGTGTTTGGGATGGTGAATGCTGCTGCTGTTGATAATGAGTGATGATGATAATGACAATGGTAGTGCTAATTGTGAAATCAGTGGTAATGATAATAGTGACAGTGATGGTGGTGGTGACATTGGTGATGGTGACGATGGTGACAGTGATGGTGAAGGTGAGAGTAATGACGATAAAGACAATGGCAATAATGAGGTAGAAAGTGACCGGACATATATAAGATGCAGAGCAAATATCACTGTATTTCACGCTATTGGTCTTGTAAGCTGTATTTTGCAGCCATAACCATCGCATTGACCGTTGCAATAACCGTGGGGGATAATAGTGCAAAATACACCACGCCAATACCAACATTATAAGTTATTCTGCTTCTTCCACATACCATTGTCCGTGTGATGGTAGTTGTTTGCTGTTTAGTTTGGAGCTGCAGAGATTGCTCGCTGCACTGTCTGTTTGCCCTCCTGTCTGTGTTTGTTTATATCTATCTAACAGCAAAAAGACTTGCTATAAAGGTTGGGAATGCAGGGATAGTATGCTGCGCATGCTGTTTAACTGTACACATCTGACCATCTCTCTGTCTTGCTGTCTCACTGTCTGTCTATCCGTCTACCTTTCTGTCTCTTTGTTTGTCTGTCAGTCGTAACCTCTCAGTAAAGTTGCTTGCAATTAGGTTGAGGCTGGTGGAATATTATGCTGCACTTTCTATATATGAGTTTGTTGTCTTGTCTGTAGGTCTCTTAACCTCTACCAGTTTTGTTGGAGGAAGCTTTTTTTTTTTTTTTTTTTTCTATGTAAGAAAGAAAGATCCACAGGCAGGGACCCTGCAAGACTGTTCCCTCTGAGAAGAAATAAAAACATGGTAGCAGAGAGCTAAATTCAAGATCCGTTCATTTAGAGATGCCTAGACATACTGCTTTTGAAAGACTGGAGGTCATAGGCAGTAGGAAGCACAGGCAGAGTAACACAGATCCAGAGTTGACCTGTTGCATACATAATGGACTGGAAATAGCGAATCACTCCTGCATTAGAGTGATGGACGAAAAAGAGATGTGAGTTTGCTGCTAGACGGATGATATGCGCCCTCTGTAGTGGTGGAAGGATGCAAGCAGACAGTTCAGGGAGCTGTGACTATTGAAGTTGCGATGATGAAGATGCAACAGTGCGGAGAAGAGACAGAGGTTGAGGGGAGCCAGTAAGAGGAGGAAAGCTAATGACACGAAAAGTCTTTGACTCCACCTTGTTGAGAAGACCTGTACAGTATGTGTGAAGCCTTCCCATACATGAGAGTTGTGCTCTACACAGGGGGAAATTAAACTCATGTATAAATCAATTACTGTGCAGAGGTAAAACAGGCACAAAATCAGCTTAGCACACCTAATCTCTTGGAAGCAGAGAGTACAAGGGAAGTAATGTGATCTTTCCAAGATGAATCCTGAGAGAGTGAAACCTTATGTATTTTCAAAGATGATGAAGGATTGAGTTGGATATTGTACAAAATAATAGGCTATTCTTGCTGAAGATTTTGACGGGCTGGAAGATAAAAGAACTGAGTTTGTAATGCATTAAAAACAATAAGATTACTTTTACCCCAGTTATAGATATGAGCCAAGTCAGACATTAGGTGTGCCATAGCCACATTCCTTGTTTTTTTAAGTACCTGCTGAGATGGACGCTATGGGAAGCCGATGGAAAGGCGAAGTGTGGAGACATCAGCGTATACTCTCCCATATCTGTCTGTATGTCTGTCTGTCTCTCAGCCTGTCTGTGGACATCTAAAAAACTTGTCTTCGGATATCATGAAATGTGGTGGATAGGTGGGCAGTGGATCAAGAAAGAATTGATTGGAATTTGAGGTGGATCCAGATTCGGATACAGAATGAATAATAAATTTCAGTGGCGTCAGCGGAGGTATACGATCTCCGAGATTCAATAACAGTGTAGATTAAGATCGTTAAATTAAATATTTGACTCTGTGAGACGGTAAACTTATTCGCCTGGTAGGAAAGAGGAATTCCTGCAGTAAATATTATACTTTATTGGCGTTGGTGAAGGTATGATCTTTCTGATGCTTTGTAGTCCATTTTCTTGGTATGAGTCTACAGTAAGCCAGACAAAAAAGGTACTAAATAGGTTGGGGCTTTACTACCTGTCTTTTTAACTACCTGTACTACTATCGGTCCGCATGTATGTCTGTCGGTCTACCTTTATCCCTCTGTCTATCGATCTTTCTAAGTCTGACTATAAAATTACTTGCTATTAAAGTTGGGGCTGCTGGGATAGTTTGTAGCATTTTCTGTCTGCCTGTTTGTCTGTCTGCCTATCTGCCTCCGCCCATCAAGTATATCCATCTGTCTAAATATCTGTCTATCAGTCTACATCTGTTTGCTTGTGTGTGTGTGTGTGTGTGTGTGTGTGTGTGTGTGTGTGTGTGTGTCTGTCTGTCTATCTACCTATTTACTTACCTACTTACCTATCTGACTGTCCATTTGTCAGTCTATCTTTTTATCTGCCCATCTACCTGTATCCCTTTGTTTATTTATCAGTCTGTCGGTGTAACGTTCTGTACACATCGCTATCAAGGGCTAGGGAGACAGTTCACGGGTAGAAGGTGAGGGAGGGGTGTCTGCCTGCCAATTTATTTAACTACCTATATGTCTACTTAACTACAGATGCCGGTAGATAATGACCATATAGATAGAGTACTCGTGACAAACAGATCTCTATGTGACCTTATCCAGTTGCTCATTCTACCCCAATCCTACCCCTTGCAAATAATACTCCTTGATCTTATCATGTCTTAATTACAGTTCACCATTTCCACCCACCCCGCCGGCACCGATGTACTCCCTCACCATATCCTTCAGTCTCATTCCCGGTCTGCCTCTTCATCTCCCGTCACTGGTTAAGAAGGAGATAGGAGTGCAGTGTGGAAACAGAAGAGGATAAATGTCAGAAATAAAGTGCATATGATTGAGGGATGGAAGAGAAGTTTAGAAATGGAAGGGGGAAGAGAAAGTAGGTGTTGAGAGGGAACATTGATATATGACACGAAGGATGGAAATGAAGTGAGCAGGAGCTGAAAATGCGAGAGAGAGAGAGAGAGAGAGAGAGAGAGAGAGAGAGAGAGAGAGAGAGAGAAGTAGGGGTGGAGGGGGAATGATCATTGATATTTGACATGCAATGATCTGAAAATCCAGCATTGTGACGGTACTGGAATCAATGGCAATGAAGTATGTATGTGGTGAGAGTAGGTGTGGGATGAGAGAGAGAGAGAGAGAGAGAGAGAGAGAGGTGAGAGAGGGTTTGCTACTATAGTCACACTTGGAATCTTCTGCAGGCTAAGAATAGACGATTTTATTCTTTGGAGAGAAATTCAATAGAGTATGAATGTCTTCTATTAATCCAGTGGTTCTCAACTCGTTTCAGGCCATGGACCACCAGCCCAATTAAAAAAAATATCCTGGACCATTTCATTTTTGAATAATGATAAATAAAGCATTGACAACAAACATTTTGGTTAGAAATATATTTTTTACCAACAGCATTTCGAGAAATGATATAAAATAGTAGACAGCTGACATTTTGGTCTGAAATATATTTCTTCCAAACATAATTTCCAGGAAATACATGAATACCTCCCTAACATTTTGCTGTGAAATTTATTTATAACAAACAGAGTTTTGAAATTATGTAGGAGTATACAACTAACATTTTTCTTTGCAACCAGACTTTTGGATTCTCTTCACACTGACAAGCTTTTCAATGTTAGGAGTGGTACTTGATAATGCACAATGAATATCGCTTTCCACTGCAAGCCAATTCCTCGGTCTGGACTTAATGTGCAGCAAACATGATAACCCGCTTTCACACATGGAAGTTGATGCAAATGGCAGAAGACATCTGACTGCATGTGCTGAGAGATTTGGGTAAGTACCAATCATACTGGAATAATCAATAGGAATAATACAATAAAATGAATGGCCAATTATTTATTTTGATAAAATTTTTCGTACTAAATTTTCAATAAATCTAAAAATATATGCACCAATCTCCAATTTATTACCAAATATAGTGAACGTCCTGTGTACCACCCAAAAAGTCACCATGGACCACCAGTTGAGAACCACTGTATTAATCAATTCACTAAAAAGAACGTCTTTAATATGCAGACAAAGTAAATTCTGGCAGACACTGGATCTCGACTGATCCTTCCACTGCACACGGTACTTTAATTTTACCCAACAGTAGGCGATATGTTTATTTATTTACTTATTTATTCGTTTTTGCTAACACGTCGTTCGAGTGTTACGGTTGATCCCATCGTTTCGATGACAGTCATCCTTGGTACCACCAGACGATATTATTCAACTTGTAACATACAGACATTACTGAAAGGGTTTATGAGTTCTAAAAACATAACCCTAAAAAAAAAAGAAAAAATCTATCTACATAGCCAGACGCCATGATACAGTAATGGGTGGTAACTTGTCTTTGAATTAGTTTAGTCCTTTTCCTTTTACGGGGAGGGGCACTATCCCTTCGCTAACCCACTTGCTGACACGTAGGGAACACTTAAGGATTGGATATCTTGTTGCCATCCAGCTCTTTAAATGCTTTCCTGGCTTTAAGGAAACAATTAGGCTTGTCACTCAACATAAAGCCACCGAAAACGAAAGAAGAGTAATAAAAAGTGACAAGAAAGATGGGAGAAATAGGAAGAGAAGAGGGCAGACACAGAAAAAGAATGATAAATGTGAAGGACAAAGTAGGCAGCACTACTTCAAGTGAGTAGATGATGGGCTCCAACATCTACCACCTTATTACGAAATCACCAAGATAAAAAACACTTTGTTGCCAGCAATGATTGTCCACAGACTACGTCATTGGGTTGAAGAGATTATAAAAAGGACCCCATCAGCTGAGAAGGCATTACCTTTGGATTGTAGCCATGCAATCAATTTATTTAGAGGTTCTAATAAACTTATCTATGGGTTGTCATCAACTTATCAAGGGGTTACATTTGCTTTATCTGCTCATATTATCATCTCTTCCGAATTTCTTTGGATTGTTGTTTCCATCGTGTTGCTTAAATATAAGAGATAATTTTCGTCTCTCACCTAGTTTTTATCCATTCTTTTCATTTCCTTCGATCCTTTCCCTTTCCATTTCTTTTGTTTCCCTTTCCTTTTCTTTCCCTTCCCATTCCTTACCTTTCAATTCTTTTTCTTTACAGTCCTAATTTTCCCTTAACTTCCCATTCCTTACTTTTCCTTCCCTTCCCTTCCCTTCTCTCTCTCTCTCTCTCTCTCTCTCTCTCTCTCTCTCTCATTCTAAACATAAAGTGCACCTGCCCGCGGTCATCCTCTTAACTGGATTTCCGTGTAGGTGATAAGGTGGCGGTAAGAGTGTGTTACCTGCCCTTAATGAAGTGGCCACAGGTGTGTGTGTGTGTGTGTGTGTGTGTGTGTGTGTGTGTGTGTGTGTGTGTGTGTGTGTGTGAGACAACCAGACAGAAACAGTAAAATTTAGCAAGAGCGAAATCAAGAACCATGTAGAGCGCCAGAAAAAAGAGAAAGTAAATCGTAATGCTATATTCTGGAAAAAAAAAAAAAAAAAAAATCACCATCTTAATCACAGCTTGTCAAAATACTCAGTGACGGAGACCCATGCACGATCTACTCAAGTAATGTAAGACTTAAATCATGCAACACTGCAAATTGCTATAATCTTATTAGTAATATTTGGAAATGGTTCTGATGTCATGCGTGCCAGGTTTTTAGAGTGGATTCTGGCAGGGGAAGAAGTTAGAGACAGATAGACAGACAGGCAGGCAGACAAACAGATGGACAGACAGACAGACAGACAGATGGACAAACAGACAGACAGAGACACAGAAACAAACACAGGAAGAGAGAAATGGCAAACACCAGTCCGAGCTTTGGACTCCCACCCAAAAGTTGGTAATTTGGTTCAAAAATAAATGAATAATATATAAATTACTGAACAAATAGATTAATTGAACATGAAGTCCATATTAACATCTTCGAAGCGAAGAGGCCTTAAGTTAAGCTACCATAGCAAGATTGATATATTATTTAATATTTTAAAAAAATGTTAAATAAGCAAATAATTAAAGATATATATATATATATATATATATATATATATATAAGAAAAGTATATGAATTATATGTTAGCCAAAATTAAAGCCTATCTTAGGTATATGAAAAATACATACATACATACATACATACGTAAATACATAAACACCAAAAACTCTACCCTGGATAAAAGTTTCTACATCCCTACCCATTTCACTGATCGGTCCAGATGAGTTCCTATACCATTGACATATTCTCTCTCGAGCGTGATTTATTTACTCCAGCACCTAAATTATGATACATCAATAATTTCCATGATCATCCTTCCTTCATCCATCCCTCCTTTCATCCACTAGACATTACTGGTCTATGGTTATTCATCCTTGATCCATCCTTCCTTCCATCTACTATCATAGACATTAGAGGTCCATGGCTCCCCTTCCTCTATCAACCCATCTTTTCATTCACTAAACAATACTCGCCCATGGCTCCCCGTTTTCTATCCATCCTCCCTTTCATCCATCCACCTTGCCGCTCTCGTCTACCTGAAGGTCCTATTCATTAACCTTAACCCTCCATATTGTCGCATAATATCTACCTTTCTGTCGAGTCCCCACTTCCTTTCCTCCTTTCTCCCCCTATCCCCTCTTCCAACAGAACAACATTGGTATGTGTCTAATATTGGCTAGATGTATTTTTCCTTTCAGGTTAAGAGTGCAGAGTATGATTTCCCAACATTCTTTCCTATGAAATCTTGGGACAACTTTTCTATGGTGCATGGTATTCCTTTTTATTGTTTCCTACTGGCTTCGACTGTAGGGTCTGGTGGAAGGGAGGGAGCCTTCCTGCTTTGCTATCCATTTCTATGAGTGACAGAGTAGTTATATTAATTTCAACCAACCCTATAACAAACGACATTGACAGGAACAATAGCTCTGTTGTAAGCTTTGGACTGTACTTTGTTACATAGCCTATGATTTCATCATCCTTTGTGTAATTTTAACGCACAGTATGCTGCATGTTTGATCACGAGCGTGTTCTGCCTCAGTCGCCCCTTCTACCGTTATAGTAGAGTAAGTCGTCCTTTCTGTTGTTCAGAGTAGGATTGTCAGCTCTTTGTCCCCTATGGCTTCATTTGCGCGTCCTTCTTACAAGTTGTATCAAGCTCTGCTAGCCCCTATATAATGAGTTCAGTCCCTGCATTATTGCCACTTAGATCTGCTCCTCATTTTGCTCACATCTCTGTACTCCCCTGTACAATTATTATTATTGTGAGTGCTCAGGAAGTCTCCAACCATCTAGCAGCTGTGTGTAATTTGAGTATAACTGTTGTTGCATTTTTTCTTGTACTGTGTAGCATAAGGTTAATTCTTGGGCCTAGTAAGGTTTTTGTAATTCATGTAAAGGTTCTTATTGTCAGCCATCATTAATAATATTTTGTATCTGTAATAATATATCTGGCATTCACTGAGTATTATCTGGTATCTTATTTAAACAGGGCTGACTTAGATAAATTTACTCATGCTACTTTCGTGTTTTTTTTTTTTTTTTTTTTTTTTAATGCGAGGAAGAAGAAACCAAAGGCCATGAGCCCGCAGTAACAGTTCCCTCCAAGAGAAAAACAAAATACAATTCAGAGCCAAATTCAAGATCCGATCATTTTGAGATGCCTGGACACACTGTGTTTGAAAGACTGGAGATCATAGGCAGCAGGAAATACAGACAGAGGGAGACAATTCCAGAGCTGACCTGTTGCATAAATGAAAGACTGGGAGTAACGGTTAACTCTTGCATTAGAGAGTTGGACAGAAAAGGGATGAGAGTTTGCTGCCAGACGGGTGCTACGCGCCCGTCGTAGAGGTGGAGGAATGCAAGCAGACAGTTCAGAGGAGCAGTGACCATTAAAGCAGCGATAGAAATGAGATAAAGATGCAACAGAGCGGCGAAGAGACAGAGGTTGAAGGGAGTCAGTAAGAGGGGGAGAGTTAATGAGACGAAAAGCCTTTGACTCCACCCTATTGAGAAGAGCTGTATGTGGGGAGCCTCCCCACACATGAGAGTTGTACTCCACACAGGGGCGGATAAAACCCCTGTATAGAGTCAACAATTGTGCAAGGGTAAAGAAAGAGCGGAGTCGGCTTAGCACACCCAATCTCTTGGAAGCAGATTTTACAAGAGATGTAATATGATTTTTCCAAGATAAGTCCCGAGTAAATGAAACCCCAAGCATGTTCAACGATGATGCAGGATTAAGCTGAATATTATTAAACATTAGTGGGTATGCCTGTGGAAGATTTTGTCGGGTTGATAGGTGTAAGAACTGAGTCTTAGATGCATTAAAGACAACCATATTATTTTTACCCCCGTCAGAGATATGAGCCAAGTCAGACATTAGGTGTGCCATAGCCTCATCCCTTGTTTGTTGAAGTAACTGTTGAGATGGGCGTTGCGGGAACTGAATGGAAAAGTGAAGGGTGGAGTCAACAGCGTATGAGTGGAAAGGGTTAGATGTAGAGCTTAGAAGATCACTGATGAATAAAAGGAAGAGAGTTGGTAATAGGACAGAGCCATGAGGAACACCACTGTTGATAGATCTAGAAGAAGAACGATGGCCGTCTACAACAGCAGCTATAAAACGACCAGAAAGGAAACTAGCGATGAAGGCACAGATAGAAGGATAGAAACCGTAGGAGGGCAGTTTGGAAATTAAAGATTTGTGCCAGACTCGATCGAAAGCCTTTGAGATGTCAAGTGCAATGGCAAAGCTTTCGCCAAAGTCCCGAAAGGAGGATGACCAGGAGTCTGAAAGGTAGGTGAGAAGATCGCCAGCGGAGCGTCCCTGACGGAACCCATACTGACGATTGGAAAGAAGGTTGTGATAGGAAAGATGCCTTAAAATTTTTCTATTAAGAATTGACTCAAAAACTTTTGAAATACAGGACGTTAAAGCAATTGGACGATAGTTGGAGGGTTGGGAGTGGTCACCCTTCTTTGGGACTGGCTGAATGAGAGCAAACTTCCAGCAAGAAGGAAAGGTACAAGTTGACAGACAAAGGCGAAAGAGTTTGCCTAGGCAGGGTGTAAGCACAGAAGCACAGTTCTTGAGAACAACAGGAGGGACCCCAACAGGCCCATATGCCTTGTTAGTACTGAGGCCAGTGATGGCAGAAAATACATCAACTGAAGAAATTTTAAAGTCAGCCATGAGGAAGTCAGAGGGGGGAAGTGATGGAGGAACAGCACCGGAATCGTCTAAGGTGGAATTGGAGGAGAAAGTCTGTGCGAAGAGATCTGCTTTATCAGTAGAAGAAATAGCTACAGAACCATCAGAGTAGAAAAGAGGAGGGAAGGATGATGAGGTAAAGTTGTTAGAAAGATTTTTGGCAAGGTGCCAGAATGAGCGGGAAGAATTCGAGTTGGAAAGTTGAGAGCATTTAGTATCGATGAAATTATTTTTAGTAGAGCGAAGAACAGACTTAGCACGATTCCGGGCAGAAACGTAAAGACGATGTGATTCAGGGGTGGGTTGGCTCCAGTACCTTTTGTAGGCCTTCTCCTTGTTGCGGACAGCATTAGAACAAGCGTGATTAAACCAAGGCTTTCTTGCGTTAGTCAAAGGATATGAGAAAGGAATGTATGCTTCCATGCCTGAGAGAATAACCTCCGTAATGTGCAAGGTACACTCAGATGGCTCCCGGCCATGGAAGCAATAATCATTCCAGGGAAAATCAAAGAAGTACTGCCTGAGGGCCTCCCAGTCCGCGGCTCCAAAATGCCACAGACAATGCTTCCCTGGAGGGTCCACAGGCCGTACCGGAGCGATAGGACAGGTTAAGGTAATGAGGTTGTGATCGGAGGAGCCCAACGGAGAGAAAAGATTAACAGAGTAAGCAGAAGGATTAGTTGTGAGGAAGAGGTCAAGTACGTTGGAGCTCTCTCCAAGGCGGTCAGGGATACAGGTAGGGTGCTGTACAAGCTGCTCTAGGTCATTAAGGATAGAAAAGATGTAGGCTTGTTCACCAGGTGGATCCGTGAAAGGAGAGGAGAGCCAAAGGTGGTGGTGAACACTGAAATCTCCAAGAATGGAGATTTCAGAGAAAGCAGAAATGGACAGAATGTGTTCCATCGTAGAAGTAAGATAGTCGAAGAATTTTTGATAGTCAGTAGAATTAGGGGATAAGTAAACAGCACAGATATATTTAGTCAGAGAATGACAGGAAAGCCGAAGCCAGAGTGTGGAGAATTCAGAAGAATCAAGTTCAGGAACACGAGAGCAAGATAAGTCGTTGCGTATGAATACACAACAGCCACCTTTGGCTTTGAAATGAGTATAGAGAAAGTAGGAGGATACAGAAAAGGGTTTGCTGTCAGTTGCCTCAGACAGCTGAGTCTCCGTTAGAATAAGAAGGTGAGGTTTAGAGGAGGAGAGGTGGTGCTCAACAGAGCGAAAGTTAATAGAGGCTATTGCAGTTAACCATATATTTAACCTGTTTTTTGCCATTACATTATCCTTATGAGTCCTGAATGTTTTGTTGTTAGTTTGAGCATTAAACTTTAACTTGTAATTTTACCTAACTCTTTTATTTTGAACCTGGACCTTTACGGGACAGTAGTGATTATTAGTATTCTCACTTAAAGTGTACATTATCTTTCTCTGTTCCATAACATAAATTTGGCGACCTCATATCAGGATATTCAGGATATTATCATAAGGATATTGCTTGATATTTTGTGACTGTGATTTATTCATGATGTCTACTACTACTACACTTGATGAAGCCAAAGTTTTTTTGTCAAATGTGCAAACAGTGTGTGATGTAGAAAACAGAACAAAGAATGAACTTAAGCTTGTTGCTCAACAATTGGGAATTGCAGTTCACTCTCATCATTCTAAAGATCAAATTGTTGGCATGATTAATAAAAGCTTGTTTAATGTAACTCCTCCAAATGAGCAAACGCAGATTGAATTAGCTAAGTTACAGCTAACGCTGCAGGAGGCTCGTGTTAAGGAGGCTGAATTTCAAGCACATACTAAGGAGGCTGAGTCTCAGGCTAAGGAGGCGGAGTCTCAGGCTAAGGAGGCGGAGTCTCAGGCTCGTATTCAGGAGGCACAGATACAGGCACAAATTGAACTTGCCAGGATTCAGGCAGACCATGAGTATCGCATGAAACAAGGTGGAACTGGATCATCTAGCTCTGATGATTTTGATGTGGCTAAAAATGTTAAACTTGTCCCTCCTTTTAATGAATCTGATTTAACAAAGTATTTTCAGTTGTTTGAGAGGGTAGCTACAGGTTTTAATTGGCCCAAACAGTATTGGCCAGTACTCCTTCAAACTGTTCTCACCGGTAAAGCTCAAGTAACTTATGCATCTTTGCCTCAGGATCGATCTGATAATGATGATGTCGTTAAGAGCTTGATTCTTAAGGCCTATGAGCTTGTTCCTGAAGCCTATAGAGTAAAATTTAGGACAACTTACAAGCAAGATAAGCAATCCCATGTTGAGTATGCAAAAATCAAAGAAGATCTGTTAGAGTAGTGGTTAAATTCTAAGAATGTGGATTCTGATTTTGGTAAATTTAAGCAGATGATTTTGCTGGAGGACTTCAAGAGGTGTATTTATAAAGATGTAAACCTATATCTTGATGAGAAAAGAATAGATAATTTGTCTGATGCTACAGTTTTAGCTGATGAATATGTTCTCACTCACAAGAGATATTCTAAAGAAAAAGGGAAAGCTGAGAGTAAGTACGTTGCCTCTACTCAGAGTACAGGTAACAGGAAAGAGAATAAAGATGATGTTTCTCAGGAAGTAAATACCAGCTTCACCTCTAGATTTCAGAAAAGTAAATGTACTTATTGTAGTAAGCTTGGTCATACTACGGAGAAATGTTTCAGGAGACAGCGTGATGTGAACAAAAAGGAGTCTTTAAATATTCAGTCAATTGGTCTAGTGTCCACTCTTGAGAGTTCCCAGAATTCTTTAACTGAGTTAACTGAACCTGCTTTGAGGGGTAACTTAAATTCTCATGATGGAGCTCCTCTTTTGAGCAGTAACGTGGGTGACACTCTCAAGAGTTCATGTGCTAATTTCCTGTCTGATGGTTTTGTCAGTCCTCTGGACAGTAATGACAGGAAATCAGTTCAAATATATCGTGATACAGGTGCTTGCCAATCCCTTATGCTGACCAGTGTTCTAGGCTCTAATGTTAATTCCTCTGATGAAACTGTAATCTTACAAGGTGTAGGGAATAATTACTTCTCTGTCCCTCTGTGCAGAGTGAATTTAGAGTCTGGTTTTGTTAATGGTTCCGTTATGGTTGGGTTGGTTGAGACACTCCCAATGTCAGGTGTAACTTTCTTACTTGGAAATGATATTGGTGGAAGTCAAGTGTGTCCAGCTCCTCAGTTGTCTAGTGAGCCAGTGGCTGCGACCCAGGATTGTGATGTCCCTGATGTGTTCCCTGCATGTGCTGTCACTAGGGCTAAGTCTAGAGTTGCTGGTGATTTGGGGGATGGTGATAATGATGATGTTATCCTAGCTGACACTTTTCTTGCTAATTTGGACCACTCACCAGATGAGGCAGTACCCCGTAGTGTTGATAATTTGTCTCGTCAAGAATTGATTGAGTTGCAGGTTGCTGACCCTGAGTTGAAAGGTCTTGCTAACTCTGCTTACAGTGAGGAAGAGTCAGCCGGTGCTTCTACTTGTTATTATATAAAGTCAGGAGTACTTATGAGGAAGTGGAGACCCCCAACAGCATCAGCCGACTGTGAATGGGAGGTTGTACATCAAGTTGTCATCCCTTGTGTTTGTAGGCAGGATATCATTAGAGTGGCTCATGATTCCAGTTTGGCAGGACACCTTGGAGTGAGGAAGAGTGTGGCACGCATTTTGAAGCACTTCTACTGGCCAGGTATCTTAAGGGATGTTTCCTGGTATTGTAAGTCTTGTCACACCTGTCAAGTTGTGGGGAAGTGTAATCAGACCGAAAAGGTTGCACTTCTAGTTCCCATTCCTCCTTTTGAGGCGCCATTCACCCGTGTGTTGGTGGATATTGTGGGCCCTCTTCCTAAGACTTCTTCAGGATTTTCTTATGTGTTGACCCTGATTGATATGGCTACTCGTTATCCTGAAGCCATTCCACTTAGA